>NC_139940.1:30225822-30445822 GCF_963454915.1 Gymnoscopelus microlampas | reverse complement strand
AGCCCTTTCCAAGCAGTAGGAGCTGAGTGCCAATGTCTAAAATAAGAAGTGCCTTGGCTCCAAACTGGCCTAGTTTTTAAAAAATAAGCGTGCACGTGCGCGCATGTGTGTGTGATGGGAAGGCCATGCCTGGACCCGAGGAGCAAGACATGGCGATTTGTCTTGAAGTGTTCCCAGCACTACACAAACAGCTATACAGACTACACTACTGAATCAATCACTTCTTACGCACCCCCAACACACACACACACACACACACACATATACATACACACACACACACGCACGCACGCAGTCACATAAACACACTGTCTCATTCATACAAACATATCCCCCCACAAACACACACATACATACACAGTCACTCAGTCACAAACAACACATTCCTCTTATCTTATCTCCAAATGACACTGTTGCATACACACTCACACAAGAATGGATTTTGTATTGAAAATGAATAATATGTAAGCACACAAACACACATACGGTATGTACACTCGCACACACAAACGCTTTCTAGCAGCCCAAAAGGTTGACGTCAAGCGCAGACCAAACCCTGCTATGGATCATTTCCTCGAAGGTCTCTATCAGCCAACACATCTGACCATTTCATTACTTTCTTCATCTAGAAAGAAATCAATAGAGCTATTAAATTCAGCTTCAAAGCTGACCTGCCCAGACAAAATCCCCTTGCCATCATCAATAAGGGAATGTGAGGCAAAGAAAGCTAGACAAACGTTACTTAAATATTTATAGACGGAGGGATGATGGTATTTCAAGTAGTGAGTCTCTGAGCCGAAAGTTCAGAAATAGCTCAAAGAATGACAGAAAGTGGAGCTTTCAAAAAGAACACCCTAAAGCTCAGAAAAAGATTTTACCGTTCAAAGCTCACTACCTATATTTTGTACTTCAGAAAGTAATGCTATGAGTTTTAAGAAAAAGTTAAAACTGTATTTGTTTACTCAAGAAGTAGTGTAAAAACATATCTTTTTTTTTTACATTCAAACAAGTCACCTTACTGCCAACAATGTTTGCACACTACACTGTACCTTCCTGCCCCTGCAGCCAACAATGTAATGGAGACAACAATGAGGGAAAAACACACTCATAAAAACAGTGTAAAACCATGCTGTCCCTCCTCTCCACACCCTGGCTGACCCGGTGTATTGTACTGCACTGCTTCTTAACGTGGAGTCCGGTGACACCAAAGTGTCCTTCAGGGGGTTCCACTATATTATTGATAGGTAGGAACCAAATGGACCCTTACGGGTATTACGGGTCTGTGTCAGAGAGAGTACAAATGGACACTGAGGATTTCTCAGTGTAGATTGGGTTCAAGGTTGTACTTTATTGTTACATCTTGTCTACAGGTACATAAGAGTAAAACTTATTTTGGTTTTGCTTCCTTCCTTCCTTCTGTGGGTCCCAGAAATTACACAAAAACTGTATGAAATGGCGGTCCGTGGCTTAATGCATTGTCAGTTTGTTGCACACTAACAATTTGGTTTTGGTCATGAGAAATATCGGTACAAACAACAGCACCAAGTCATGGTCAGACTGGTTAGACTACCGTTTCAACACCTCCTGTGCTTGTACATTCTGTGAGGTCCAGTCCCAAGTGTTCATTTATGCTTCATCACCTGAAACACAAGCTAAATGTGGTGATGCAGCACATCTCTATGTCGAAAATCATGTATTTTCTTCAGGCAAAAACACACAAACTTTATTTATTCATTATGTATATATTTATTCATGTATTTTATTTTAAGCCTAAGTATTAATTGAAAGTCAGGACTCTCTGTGTTGTCTGGGACTGTGTGTGTATACATCTACACCTCTGCCCCTGGCCTGGCCAGAGATGTGGGACGCACAGGAATGTAAAAGTTTAGCTGTGAACTAACACACTTGTATGTTAAGGTCAGCAGCGGCGCTGATAAGGCTCATTGTGTCTGTGTGGAGCTTAATAGAGAACCCCCGGGAGCCAGACTCAAATCACTCAGGAAACAGAGCCAAGTCACTAGGGGCCTCTTAGCCTCAACACACACACGCACGCACACACACGCACGCACGCACGCAAACATACAAACAGAGGTACTGTATGATAGACCACAGACACATGCAAGCATTCACATATACACAGCAACAGCACTACAACAACCCACTTTTCCCAGTTATTCTGAGACATGTGTGCGTGCGTGCGTGCATGCATGTGTGCCTGCGGGCGTGCGTGCACAATGCCATAGGCATTATTAGTCATCCTACTAATGGAGGCAGAGAAAATGGTCCGTGGGAAATGGGCCAAGACCCCGCTTCAGTCTTCCACTGTTTATCTCCCTTATAAATATTGTAAGGACCAAAAAGACAGACAGAGAGAAAGATGACGCACACACTTGCTTACTTATGAGCGAGCACACGCGTGCACGCACACACGCACACACACACAAAGTGTCTGGTGGCATTATGTGTCTATCAACACATTAAGCGTATGTTCCTGAAGGTATTAACTGGCCATTTCTGACCATAACAAAGAAAAACTACAAAATAATAAATAAAACTGGGGCCCATTGTAAAGACTGGCATGGCATAATAGCTGCATTCGATTAGCTGGATGGCTTTCAAGTGATAAATGTTAAACATGTTAGCGTTGAGTGTTGTTGGGAGGCTATACACATAAGAAAGGAAAATAGATCAGTATGAATGAAAAGGAGCCAAACAAAGGAAACAGGAGCATATGAAGGTATTATCTATTCTACAAGGTTAGACAATCAGTATTTACTGGTCAAGTCTAGCCTGGGACCAGACGAATCTGCGAGTGCAAAAAAAAATTGCACTCTGCGATTTGGGTCTGGCACCGCTCCATAGAGAATCCATTTCCTGTTCCAGGAGACGTGGGGAACCAATCAGGGCTCAGTATTCGAATATGGGAGACTGTAATTGGTAGTTGGTTGTAGGTCTAACCAATTGCGTCGAGGGCTATTGTTTTGAACCCGCCCCTTGGGAAGAAAAACGTCCTCATGGAAGCACCAGACTCATATCCACGCAGTGTGATATAGTCTAGCTATACTACGCTAGGCTAGGTCAAGTCTACCATAGAAGCCTAAAATAACTGTTAACTGTCCACTACGACCATGTTGTATCCACAAACCATTTTCACTATGGCACGTCAATATAGGCAAAAACCTCCAAATTTGTTCACAATGCATTGTGCCGGGATGCATTTTGAGGAAGTAGATTACGGCTATTTTCAAGTTTTTATCAGGCTTAGGTGGTTTTGACCTAGTAATAACAATATCATTATCACATTTATTCATATTTTTATTTTTTGTGTGTATACACTATGACTATGTGTAATCTGTGATCTATCTTTCACAGTCTGTCTCTGACAATATTGCAGCAGCGGAAAAGAACACAACAGCCTGTCTGCAGTGGTTTACAATGTCCCTAAAGCAAGGCTGGAAAGGCTTAACCTCCCTGGTTCCAATGCCTGTCGAGTCCATCCGTCTGTCTGACTGTCTGCCTGTTTGTTTAGTATGGTCAAGGTTGTTATTAGGTAGTTATCAGTTATGAGCAGAGGATCATTAACACTGGCTTTGGCACAGCAACGATGGCAACGATGACAGCAATGAGTGCTGAAAACGAGTCTCAACTGACAGAGCGAACAGGAGAGCAGGAAGAGACAGATAAATTAAATGAGCTGTGAGAAATTGTGTCAGAGGGGAAAAAAGATTGTTTCTTTTTCAATGGACTGAACACTAATGATAATCGTTCACACACACTTGCTCCCTTATACGTGTAAACACACACACACAAAAACACTTGATGGCCCATTCTCTGACTGTGGTCGTAAATGCCTTGTTTATGACTATTGCAGCATCACGATTCAACTGACACAATAGGGCTTTTATTGTTGCTGGAAACACACACACACACACACACACACACACACACACACACACACACACACACACACACAGTGTGAGAGCGGCTTTTTTACAATCTCTTGTACCCCTAGGCAAAATACACACATGCACACACACACACACACATACATACAAACATACACACCAGCTTTCCTAATAGAATCAAGCGCGCTAATGCTGTTATCTGGGATGTATCGGCCGCAAGACAGAGCATTACAAAAAGCACAGTAGAAGTCTTTTTTCCAGACCACCGCAGAATCCAAAATCAACTTTGGCCTGGAGCTAAATGTGTCTGAGGGATAACATGACTGACCCAAACTACTGTAGTCAGGATTAAACTATTTTTAACCTCAGGTTTGCCGACAATACATATGAAAGTAAGCCATTCACAACATCAAAATGCATAGGCCGATTAACTTTAGCCAACATAAACTACAGTCGTTGTACAAAGGAGCAGTGAATGACTCGGTCAACCACTCTCCGCTGCACTGGGTGATGTTATAGTCACCGTTACCAGATGGGGCCCATTAAATATGGAGGATGTTTCACTTATACCATCCCGATTTTCAGTCAAAATGGAGAAACCAGGCAATGTGGCTTTAAATGTAGGCAGGGGGCATGTGAGGACTCTGTGCAAGCTGTGCAGAATTGCGTTATTTTCTAACAGGGATCAAATTAACACAAGGGGAAGCGCCGATCTAATTACAATTTAAGAGGTGTAAATGAAATTAATATGGAACCTAATGGAAGTAATATTGTAAATCAATTTGAAATTTAAATTGAATTTTCATAGGTAGTCCCGGGTGTCGCGCTGGGCCAATCTGTTGTTGGGATTTGGGAGCTGTAGGTATGCTAGTTTAAGCTACGTCCTAGCCTGAGAAAATGGGCTATTAGAGCTCAATTACTGACACCGAAATGAAATCTTTTGTGTGAAAGCATGGCTAAGTGGTGTTTGTAAAACGGCATGAGTGTTATGAAGCGAGCAGTCCTCAAAAACATATCGATTGTTTTCCTTTCTTTCTTTCTGAAGAGAGGGTAGGTGTGGGTCAAGTCATGCATGATTTGTACTTTGTTGCATGCCACTGTCAGGGTAAAAATAGCCGATCTAGACTCTGATGTGTGGCCATAATGATCTTATAATTCTTGAAGAGTGATATAAAAATGTTCAGATGTTAACCCTGCAGCACCGTGTTAATCTGACCTTTTGGTTGGAACAAACACACACACACACACACACACACACACACACACACACACACACACGTACATGCACACACACACACACACACACACACGGTGACAAAGACAGATCTCCAGGAAAGATATTAGACATACAACACACACTAATACACTAAGTCCCATAGCAACACTGTAATACAGCTTAAACATGTTGTGATGCAGATGGAGTTCTGAGGACAGAGCAAGTAGTGTGACATCATGATAATAGCTACGGTAATCATAATTTGTGTGCCTGTGTACAGCGTGCGTGTGTGTGTGTGTGTGTGTGTGTGTGTGTGTGTGTGTGTGTGTGTGTGTGTGTGTGTGTACGCATGTAAGTATGTATGTATGTGCGTGCGCGTGCGTGCGTGTCTCCAACAAAGGCTTCACTGTGTGATCATCCTTCAAATGTCACCAATGACGCCACTGGGAATATCAATAAGATTCTTCAAAAACTACAAACAGAATGCACACACACACACACACACACACACACACACACACACACACACACACACACACACACACACACACACACACACACACACACACACACACACACACACACACACACACACACACACACACACAGTAGATTGGCTTTATTTAATATGTCTACATGTGCAGCCCAAAGATGTTTGTCTTACAAGCAAACTGAGTGAAACACATGGCTGTTATCAGTGAGTGAGAATGTGAGTCACTGAGATGCTGTAATACTATGTGTGATATTCAATGAGATGACCTTGTATCTCTATGGTGTCTGAGTACATTTCTTCTATCCTCATACTTGCTTAATAGAGACACAAACACACATACCCACACAAACACACTCGTGTTGTTTGTGAATGCAGCCCAAAGCTGGTGGTAAAGTCCATCAATCTAAATACCGGCATGAGACCCATAATAATAACATCAGGGCCTACTCTGTGTGGAGTTTGCATGTTCTCCCCGTGTCTCCTAGGGTAGTTAATACCCTCACAAAAACATGTAGTAATCCTGGTCACTATACTGCCTCCCCCTGGTCAGCCGGGGTACCTGATGGAGGAGAAGGGAACTGGTTGGAATAACGTGTTCCTTCCACGCGCTATGTCCAACCAGGGAAACTCCCCCCTGTCGGGTGATAAGAAGCGGCCTGCTTGCTCCTCATGCATTGAAGGAGGCATGAGCTTCAGCTTGGGCTCTCCCTAGGCTGGCAGAGGGTAGGTAGTGCCCAGGATTACATAGGCAATTGGCACTGGGTGAAAAAATGTGGGTTACAAAATCGTGGGATAAAAATTTAAGAAAAAAAATAAATAATAACATCAGGTGCTGTGTCCTGGGAATACTGGATTTAAAATCTAAACGTGTCATGTCTAAACGTTGTTGGTCTGAACCAAGGGGCAAGTCTTAGATATTTACGATGAGGCCGACACGGAAGCTTGTAAATGGCCAGAGTGGCGCTGTTTTACCCTGCGCCGACCTGCGGTGTCAGAAAGAATTTATTTTAACGCAAGTGAATGGGTTTTTTGACAAACTTTAGACTAGATTTTCTTAATGTAATAAAAATTGTCATAAATTCTATATGCTTCCAGTCGCTAGTTTAAAGTCTCCTTTCAATCATCAGGATATGCGTTTTGCTAAATTATGGTCCTATTTATTTTAAAATTGACGATAAAGTAGGCTATTCTCTAGGAGGGGCGGGATGATTTGATTGAAAAGCTACACAACCAATAGCATCCATTCCCCGCCCCCGCTCTTGATTGACAAGCTACCCAACCAATAATGGTCTGGTCTCATTCTGCAGGATATGACGCGATTTGACGCGATATTGAAAGATGGCGGACCTACAGTCAGAACAATCGGCTTCATTTTCGGTCTGTAGAAAGCAGCGGAGTGGCTCTGTCCATCTCATTTATACAGTCTATGGTCTGAACTGGTTCCATGTGGAGCCATGTTAAAACAG
The DNA here is from genome assembly GCF_963454915.1 of Gymnoscopelus microlampas. Lineage (NCBI taxonomy): Eukaryota > Metazoa > Chordata > Actinopteri > Myctophiformes > Myctophidae > Gymnoscopelus > Gymnoscopelus microlampas. The sequence continues at coordinate 30,438,742 of NC_139940.1, read as the reverse complement.
TGACAATAGAAGAAAGGACCAGTGGTCACAACACTAACACTTTATACATAATCAAAAAAATACTAGGGATGCAACGATATGGAAATTCTTGGCCGATACCGATGTTTAAAATAACAATTTTGCTGATAGCCGATAATGATATTTGTTTATTTCGTTTTTGGTGTTATTATTTCCCCCCTTTGTGCCAGGGACACAAAGTAATCTTCATTATAAGATATAACTGTTCAGAATCAGCAGAAACACAACATAATTGCGCTTTAACTCCTGTAACCTTTCTTTCTTTTTTCTTTTTTTTTGCCGATACCGATGTTGACCGATAGTGGCAAATATCGTCCGATACCGATATGTGGCCGATACATCTCGGTGCATCCCTAAAAAAAACTGTTTAAAAGCTCAGAATTCTTTGTGCTTCTAGATGTGTGCCAAATGGAACAAAATGTCAACAACCGATTCACAAGTCAACACAGACCCTGTAAAACCCTGGATCTGCTAAAAGTAGAGTTCCAATTAAAACACAGTAAAGAGTCGAGGGATTCGTTTAAAAAGCCAGGCTGGGCCCTCTCTCCAAAACAACAAGCAGCTCATTTGGATCACATACAGACCCCCTGCTGGTTAAGGGCTGAGAAAGGGATTGACATCTGCACACAGCACCACACACACACACGCACACACACACACAGTGTAGAGTGCACGCACACTTACAGAACATTTTAAGACACTCGCTAACGCGCACACAACACACAACCTTGTACAGATGTACACATTACACAGGCAGTCATGCACAAATGCATGCATACAAGTTAGAGGGCGGATTTAACACAACGCAGAAAGACACAAACACATTCACACACTGATGACATAGATCTGTCCACTGGATGACACGAGGGCATAGAAAGGCCAGGAAAGGGTAAACCATAGGAATGAGAGGGGGGGGGGGTACCTGTAGTCAGTGTTCAGTGTTCATAACAAACAACAAGTCCAGAGAAAAAGGTCAAAGCAAGTTCAACAGAGCACAACCTCTGCAAAAGGGCACTCAGTGCATGTGTGTGTGTGTGTGTGTGTGTGTGTGTGTGTGTGTGTGTGTGTGTGTGTGTGTGTGTGTGTGTGTGTGTATACAGTACACTACTGTATTAGGGGTGGGGGCGACACAAAAACAAATAATTATCGGTTTAGAAATTATTAACAAAACATTTTAAATGACTCATATAAGTAATATACACAATACGAATATTGTATATAATTGTAACTTACACAATATGGTGCTGCTATAACGTTAAGGTGACTCTCCACCAAACAGACTTGTGCTATGCCTTTAGATCTGGCAGAACTGGCATGCAAGATTTTGCCAGTGTTGCCAGATCTGCTTATTATAAGCCGCTTGTAAATATACATAGTTGCAGGTTGCTTTTGTCTGGGCTTGTTTCTGAAGTGTAGTGTAGTGTGTTTTTAGACCTGGTCGCTTGTTTTCCTCACAGAATCTGGCAACAGCTGAGCTTTTTCACTCGCACCAAAACAAAACACACATGGCATTCTCATCGGGCTCTAGTTAGTCGGGACCAACCGAGCAAGTTGGGTTTGTCATCATCGGGTCGATAGAGCTGCCGACCCGACGCTGTCCGACAACAATTCGTCGGCAGCAGACGCTTTCCAGCGCCTCCCAACGCTGAGTCAGCCCGAAATCAGTGCGCTGGAGATCTGCCTTAACACGCTCATTCTCTGGCATGGCAACAGCGTGGAAGGCAAACAACTTGGATACAGAGGTTAGTGGGACTTTGAATCCAAATGGTAACACAGTAATGATCAGGGATAGGGATGGTTATTTTTTATTGATATTGACACCATTTTCGAGAGTGCTTAATGATCCACGTCTATATCAATAGCACTATCAATACTTTTCTATTATTTGGTGGGAAGACGAGATTACGATAAATCCTTAACAGAACTGGTATTGCTTTTATTGCTTAACTGTGAATCTGTGACTGATTGATTTCTGAACAGAATTAAATGTACCTAGCCTTTCAATAAATTTTTAATTTGGTCCAATGTGCTAAATATTGAAGAATCGTTTTATGTTTCAATAAGTCGTTTGGTGTTGGTTAATGTCTGTACTTAATGACACTTTAAGAGATTACAGTTCTTTGATGATGTCATGTCTCGGCAACACTCTGATCATTGGCTTATTAGCAGTAAGTACAACTAAAAATAGAATTAAAAACTTGATTTGATTTAAATGACATGACAGTCAGCTCTCAAGACATGTTACAGGACCCTAGTTTTGATACCAGTATGCACATAATTTACTGTAGTAACCTCTGTGCGTTTGTAGTGGTGGTGGTGGTGGTGAAGCTACCCGGTTCTCCCCACTGGCTGGACCAATTGCTCTGATTTTGCACACAGCCATTGACCATTACCATCTGAACTTAACTGTGAAGCCCGTTTTTCAATTTCATCAAATCTCAGCTTCTTATTAGCGTTTTTGGGTCAAAGAATGTCGTCCCATAGCTGCGGCTGCCCAGCTATGGGACAAACTGCCTCCCGGGTTGCCAGATCATGTGCGCATATCCCCCCACGGATGCGCTGCGCCGACCGGGTATGGTCTAGTGCACATAATTTACTGTAGTAATGATATTATTTTTTGTGGTCTATAATAATACCTATCCATATCCAGCAGGACCGCTCTGAAAAGACGTGTTACAACTGAGAGGGATCAACGATCCATTTTTAAAAGAAAAAAACAAACAAACATGCATGTATTTAATTTAGCAAATAACTAAATTACAGTTAAACACATTATAACCATAATTGCACCCGTTCTACCCATTGTCAGTGTACCTGTTGTACCTGTTTGTTTGTATCCCATTTACTGTAAGCCCATATACTCTGTGTGGGTATGCCCATGTGGGCATATCGGTCAGATCAGAGGTTCTGGACAACCGAATCTTCATATTACGTCTATACAGTACGGGTATATCGGTCGGCCCAGCGGTTCTGGACAACTGCCTATCCAACCTACTCACCGGAGGACATTCTCGAGATACACAAAGGAAAGATATGCACACTAACATACCGCACACAGATTTCCCGCATTTATAGTAGGATACACTGTAGATATCACGCAACAGTTAACCAGAGATAACCATGAACACTCCAAGTGTGGACATTTACATAAGAATGCCCAAACACCCATCCCCATTGTGTTTGTATGTGTGTATGTGTGTGTGATACCTCAGTTGAACCATGAACCATAAAGCATTTAGCTGGGATCCCTGCAGACATACACACACACACACACACTATATTGCTCATATAGGGCGATTAGATCAAGCGGCGTCTAAGAGGATTTAGTCAGAAATAAAGGTCACTGAGCTCTAAAGACTTGAAACATCTGTACAAAGAGACATGTGCTTCAAAAGTCCCTCAGAAGCCATATCAGGACCTCTTTTTTCTTTTCAATTATAATTTGTCTCTTTTTCACCGTTTATCCCAATGCAGTCCTAATACCAATTTCCATTTCCCCCTTGTACTGAAGTCCCTTGTCACTGCTGACCCCTACTGGTTGGCTCATAAGGGAGGGTGTAGGGGAACATGTGTCTTCTTCTCTGATACACGTGATGTCGCTAGTATAACGTATTTTCACCTGGTCATGAGGAGTTTCACCGGAGGTACATAATGCATGCAGAGGAACATGCTATTCCTCTCGTTTCCACTCCCCGCTTAACCGGCTCCCAGACAGCCCTGTATGAGTCGCTAGTGCAGCACTCAGCAGTGCAGCAGTGGGCAGGAACTTTACCCATGTGCAGTGCCACCCGGACACTCGGTTACATTATTGATTACATTCATGATTCATCGACATTTCTCATGTCTTTGCTAGGTCAAAATATCGAACACATTCACACGTACATATACTGTTATAATGTTATACTGTTAGTGTTTTCAACAGGCAGAAGGTAAAAAAGTCCAGACCACGCCAATTCTTCGCTTGCAATCAATCCTCAAATCTCATCTGTGGACCATTTCAAATAATATGGATTAACTTGGATCAAATATAGTAGACTGAATGCTGCACAAATAGGTTGATTTAGTTTGGACATTACATCCCATCTGTCCAAATCAATCCAACCTCAATCCCCTATAGTGTATGATATGATTTGACATACTGTACAGATACACTTTTCAGGCTTTACAATCAAATTCTAGATATGCGTGTGCGTGTGTGTGTGTGTGTGTGTGTGTGTGTGTGTGTGTACATTTGTAAAATATTTAGTTCCAGAGACCTCCAGAAGCAAAGATTTGAGTTACAAATGTTCGCTTTAAAAATATATATATTCAAAGATGTTCACAATTTTTCAAAAGTAGCAGATCTACAAGCTCATAGCGCGGTTCCCTCGGTGCCACGCTATGAGCTTGTATATCTGCTATTCTTGAATAGCCAAAGTATAAAATAATGGTTATTGCTAAAATCTAAAATGACACAGATGCGTTCCTGGATTGCTTAATACTTAATTGTGCACTGGGACAGGACGCATGATCTGCAAGTAAAAATTAACCACAGTATGAAGTTTCCACACAGATGTCCAATGACCATGGAACCAGCATTGGCTCCACCAGTATTCCTTTCCGTGAGTGAGTTGTTTACTTAACCACTTAAACTCTATATATACAATTCATTGACCGGGTTTCTCCTGGGGGGTTTATTTGGTCCCCTAATTTCTTCACCCTCTAGACCAAATCTCTTAGATAAAAATGGGCAAAGATCAGAGCGCGTTGCGTTGTTGTCATAGGCGAACATTGGGCTATAATGTTCACCTGTTAATATGGCATGCCCAGAATTGGGACAATAAGGTTTGTGTGGTTAATGGCTCCTGCAGACTTGGTGGTTCAAGCCTTGTCATTAACAGAGGTTGAGGAGACACAGACGGCTGATTGATGGATTGTCATCAATGGAAGCAGTGGAATTAGTGTTTGTCATAACCTTTTTTAACTAGCCCACTGAGATCACATGTCCCAGGTCAGCACCACAGACACACACACACACACAGATCTGTAAACAACATAAAATAAGCACATAAAAGGGTGCTGTGTGTGTGTGTGTGTGTGTGTGTGTGTGTGTGTGTGTGTGTGTGCGTGCGTGCGTGCGTGCGTGCGTGCGTGCGTGCGTGCGTGCGTGCGTGCGTGCGTGCGTGCGTGCGTGCGCACATCAACAGTCTCTCTCGTTTACTATGTTTCTTTATATGTCTGTCTACCAGGCTAGCTAGCTAGCTAGATAACCCTGGTGGTCTCTCCGTATTTCTCTCTGTTCTGAAATGTTGATGCTCAGGGTGACTGGGCGTTGGGCATAAGGAAGGTGATACAGAGATGAAACCTGTTCACAACTATTAACGTTCACACAACAAATAGGTTTCATTTGCAAACACTTTAGATTGAATATTTGCACACAGATACACACAAGCTCATGAACACAAAAGTGTGTATACCACAGGCAAGTAAATCACATAAGCACGCACTGTCACAAACAAAAAGCAAACCATGTGAAATTGATACAATCAGAGGTGCAAGGAGGTTCTGATTTGTGGAAGCAGAGCAAGGACACGGACACGCACACATGCAAGCACATACACACACAAGCCATCATCTAAGATGACAGCAGGGAAGCAGTGAAAAAATTAAATTCATAGGTTCAGTTGAATATTTTATGAGTTGTGTGTATCCATGCGTGCATCTGCGCGCGCGCGTGTGTGTGCGCGCATGCATGTGTGCGTGCGTGTGAGTACTGTATGTGTGTGTGTGTGTGTGTGTGTGTGTGTGTGTGTGTGTGTGTGTGTGTGTGTGTGTGTGTGTGTGTGTGTGTGTGTGTGTGTGTGTGTGTGTGTGTGTGTGTTGTACCCAGTGTTGATGGAGATAATTTCTATGAGTGGGTTCTTTCGGATTTTGGGCAGGTCTAATCTGGCCCCTCCAAGCCTTTTGCCTCCATCTTTCTTCTGACTCAAGAGACGAACTGAGTGACCTGCAAAAAAACACACACAGAGACCATTACATGTAAAAAATAAAAATACAAATCTTAATAAATGCATCAAAACAAGAGCTTAGCAATACAACTTTTGTTTTTATTTGTCTACACGCCAGGCACTTCAGTTGAATGTACTTTATCAGAGTGGCGTTAGGTTTCAAGGACTTTGCCTGCAGGGGCCTCAATGATCTCTCAGCAGGACCAATGATCTCAGGAGATCTTTTACATTGTCGGTGGCAAGAGAGGGAGACGGAGACAGAGAAGTAAAGGGCGGAACTCACTGTGGGTCTCTCTTTGTCATAAATGTGGGGAAGCAGCATTTAGTTTTTATGCACCACATATCTGGAACAAACTCCCAGAAAACTGCAGGTCTGCTGCCACTCTTATTTATTTTCAAACACAACTAAATACCTTTCTGTTTGCCGCTGCCTTTGATCGAGTTATTTAAAATGTTTCTCCTCTGCACTGTAACTCTATCTATTATCTATGATGTCATTTTATTATTGTTTCCTTTGCTTGATGCTCTGTGTAAACAACCCTGAATTGCCTTGTTGTTGAAATGTGCTATACAAATAAAATTGCCTTGCCTTGCCTTATCAAACACACAATACCAAGATACTGTCATCTCATTGCACAGTAAAATCCTCAGTGTTAATTTATCCATTTGTATTTATAGTTTATAGGTCTCTGAGAGTGTACAAGCGTAACCAAATGGACCAGCCACACGGTTCCATTTGATTCCATTAGTAACCAAATGGGTCAAGCTCTTCATGGATCCAAAATGACCCAAACCGTAACAGATCAGGAAAATGTGTTCTGAGATCCGATGTGCTTAGAATAATTCCAACGAAAAGCCACAAGTCATTCTACCAGTAGATGACATAATGGAAGATAGCAGCTACATACGATACAATGCGTGACAACGGGAAGAAGGGTCTTTTGGTTCAGGCGGAAACCTACTCTGTCCACCACAAGCCTCAAGGCCTCGCTGTGCACCTCTCCTCTGCTCTGACTCAACTCCCTGGAGCAGGTCATCAGGTTCAAGGCAAGTTTAGGCTGGTCCGGTGCATCTCAGGTAGGGGTGTGCAATATGACGATAAAGATCGGTGAACGATTCCCATGTCTCCACAATATGCCTTTTCAGAGAGATCGTATAGATCGTGATACAGCGAGTGTACATTCTATGAGTCACAGTTCTATACATTAATTTATACTGCTATAGTACGCCGGTGTCATTCACCAAAAAGAACAGATCTACAAGCTAACAACAAGTCACGGCTTGATGTGTTGTTAGCTTGAAGATCGCATGCTGCCACGGCCCCTCCCCCTTTTAGCAAGCTGTTCTTTGCAGCGCACGGCGCACGCAGTAGCAACTGTCAAGACACACACACGGAGGAGTTACATCGGTCTTGTTGCAGCTTTGTTGCAACAACAATGTGCGAAGGTTAAGCGACATAACGTTCAACCAAACGTGGGTGAAACAGCGACCTACCTCGCGTATCGATCAAAAATAGATAGGATACTGTCAGATGTTCTGTCTGAAGCAGTCAAAAGAGAATGTTACAATGCTAACTCACCATTGAGCAGCCTACACTGAATGTCACATGATAGAACAGCAGGATAAAAACGAATAGATTATCTATCTATCCATCTATCTATCAGCAGCATAAAAAATAATAGATTATCTATCTATCTATCTATCAGCAGCATAAAAACGAATAGATTATCTATCTATCTATCAGCAGCATAAAAACGAATAGATTATCTATCTATCTATCTATCTATCTATCTATCAGCAGCATAAAAACAAATAGATTATCTATCTATCTATCAGCAAAAGAAAAAAGAAAAACAAATATATATATATATATATGATCTTATAATAATCATTAATAATCATATAATGTACTTTAACACATTGCATGCCAATCACGTAGATCTACGCAAACCTATTTATAGCCGCCACGTGCCAATCGCGTAGATCTACGTGAAGTAAAAAAAAAAAAAAAAAAAAAAAAGATATAGACTATACACTTCCTTGTTAACTTAAAACTTAAAAATTATCTATCTCGGCTCCTGAGTACTTTTTATTTTTCAATGAAAAATCTCTGGCACTGGCTAGACATATTCAGAAATACCTCTGGCAGTTAATGTGTTGATAATCATGATAAAATATTAAAATCCAAAATATTTACATCAACAAGTATTGTGATTCTGGCTGAAAAGAATCATGATATAATATTTTGCCATATCGCCCACCCCTAATCTCAGGAACGGGACTGGTACAGTATGTGTAGAAGGAAGGCACTGGAGCAAACTTGGACAATTAAAGCCTTTTTATTCACAAGGTGCAGGCAAACAGAGTGACAACGTTTCGACGTCAATACATCTCCGTCAGTGCCTGCACCTTGTGTATAAAAAGGCTTTAATTGTCCGAGTTGGCTCCAGTGCCTTCCTTCTACACATTTGACTGTATGTGTAGGAGCAGTGGCTTAGAAGGCAGATAAGTAAATCCATCTGTTGAGTCTGATGTTAGGCTCCTAAGGAGAGTGGCAGACTGGGGATATTGAAGCAACGCTAGAGGAGATGAGTGTGGCTAAACTAAAGACATTAATAGGCCTTACTAGCTGTGTGTAATGTGGAGGGATATGGAGCACCCACTGGCATAACAACCCAAATGAAAAATACAACTTCAAATCTATTATCAGGAACTTCATAGTGTAGATCAGGGCATTGAAACCGGTGGAAGGAAAGGCAAGATAGCGACATCTGTGAGTGATAGGAAAATGTGCATTCCAAAAATAAAACTGGTTCATTACTTCTTACACTAGTACTGCACTGTGACCAAACCCCTAAATCTACTTCTGTTCCGCTTCGAAGGATGGTGATGTGCGGTGGTCCGTCCGTCCGTCCGTCCGCCCGCCAGTCTGTCTGTAGGTCCACCACTTCTCAAACAGAATATCTTGAAGACTACTGTACTGGCTGGATTGCCATGGAATTTACTGTGTACTTTCATGCTCCCATTCATTTTGGTGATCCCATGGGCTTCCCGCTAACACCACCCGTAGGCCAAACTTTCCACTTGCACACACAATATTTCAAAATTGAACGGGTAGATTGCCATGAAACTTGCTGAGCACATTTGTGCTCCCTGGTGCATGAACTTTAACCATTTGAATGATCCCATGACCTTTCCTTGAGATCCAAACGTCAGGCCAAAATGACTGAATCAAGGAACTTAAAAACTGTCTGGGTGTTCAAAAAAGCCCAAGTACACGTTAAAATAACCCCAAACATGTTTGAAAGTGAAATATCCCTTTAAGGCAGTACGCAAGTAATAATGTGTAGACTACCAATTGAAATAAATGCATCTATTGTTCTCTCTCTTTCCCTCGCTCTCTCCTCACCACTTGTCTCCGTGCAAAGAAAACATGCACTTACAATGAAATATATTGATATATGGCCCAGATCATACATTTCTTTCTTTTTTTAACCTCAATATGGAGCAGAAATGCCATGTACTGTACCATGTTAAACATGAGTGTTATTGTGTTGGATTTGGATGGACTTTGATTGAAGCGGGTGGACCAGGTGGCCATGCTGCTGGTCAAAGTTCACGTCTTCCTTCCTTCCTAATATATATATCCTCGTATCCAAGAGACATCTATGACATCTTGACAGATCAACTTAAAAATCATATGCTCACTCTAAGTTAGGGTACTTTTAAACCACTTATTAAAGCATGATGGATGGCGCTCCGTGTGTCGGGAGCACTGAATTTCATGGTGAACTGTTGCAGCATTGAGCGTTGCACTGTCTAAATAATAAGTATCATATATATATATATATATATATATATATATATATATATATATATATATATCTGTGCTGTCACTGACGCCGGAAGTTAGACATATAGAACGCAATAACTGTTTTACACTTCTCTAGCAATTAGATAGCAATGCGCCAGACCACACCTCATTTTAAGACCAACACACCCATTGACACTAGATGGGTGCATTTGGTATACAACGTGGGCGCTGGACATAAAAATGACAACTGCGTCAGTTGAAAAGTTTCGTTTTTGTAGGTTTTGTTAAAATATCACTGATAAGGGAAGCAAAGTAAAATATCATCCAGTTTGGTTTGTTCACAATTTTCTACTCAAGATAAAAACTTGGATGAAAGCCAAGCACTAGCCAATAGGTTGTGATGTCAGAGCTTCTGTGTGTGTGTGTGTGTGTGTGTGTGCGCGTGTGCGTGTGCGCGTGCGTGCGTGCGAATGAATTACTTAGAATACACTTGTTGGCCCCCTTCATTCTACCGTTAATTCATTCATCCCTCCGCCCACACACACCCACCACTTGCCAGCTAAAAGCTACAGTAGGTGTGTGTGTGTGTGTGTGTGTGTGTGTGTGTGTGTGTGTGTGTGTGTGTGTGTGTGTGTGTGTGTGTTAGATGGAGCCGCTCAGGGGTGGAATTGTCTTCCTGTTTTTCATCCCTTTTTACACTAGTCCCCTGGGAGGGCGGGCTCAGGGCAGGAAGGAAGGGCTATCGATTGGTAGATAAAAATGACAATCTGCCCCCGAAGGAGGACAAAGAGCCAATCGGCGAAGCGTGACCGGTCGTAATATCCCAGGTACAAGCAGGGAAAATGAGAAAACTTCCCTCATGGAAAACAACTGGGATTTGGCAGTCGGATTTCATCTAGCCTCGCTATCGTCCAATCCGTCCCGACACTGGCCAAGGAATGTAATGGCAAAACCGAATGGGATTTAGCGCTAAACTCATCCTTCCTTTCACCCGTCTGTCTATCTATTCATCCATCCCTCCCTCTGTTTATCCTTCATTCAATCCATCCATCCATCCCTCCACAGGTGTCTCTCTCACAAACAGTGTAAACACCTTACATGAGAATGGAAGGAATGAAGGAAAGAGGTAAAGTACAAAGCTGACATGAGTAAATCAAATTGAGAATAAGTCAAAGTAGTCAACAATCACACTGGGGATATAAAACCTATAAAACAACTTATCCAAACTAAGTGTCAACTAGAAGGAAATATTTGCTATGATAGTTACAGACCAGTAATCGTCCATTTGGTTCCTAACTATCAATCATTTAGCTGGGGACCTCCTTGAGGACCCCTGGGGGTTCCTGGAGCCCACTTTAAGAACCAGTCATTTCATTGTAGTGTAGTTGTTGTTTTTTTACATCATTAGCAAGCAATTAACAATGTGGTGACATTATTATTTCCAGATATTTTCCAATACGTTTTTTCTTATCCCACTACATCCATTCTTACATAAACTGTGCAAAAACCCTGTGAGCATGATTGTCAAGTCAAGAAATAATCTCAGTACCAGCATGGAGTCACTGCAGGAGCGCCTCCACATCTAAATTCAATATCAGCATCATGAATGTGTAAGGTACTGTAGGTCTGTGTGTGTGTGTGTGTGTGTGTGTGTGTGTGTGTGTGTGTGTGTGTGTGTGTGTGTGTGTGTGTGTGTGTGTGTGTGTGTGTGTGTGTGTCTGAGTGTGTGTCTGAGTGTGTGTGTGTGTGTGTGTGTGTGTGTGTGTGTGTGTGTGTGTGTGTGTGTGTGTGTGTGTGTGTGTGTGTGTGTGTCTGAGTGTGTGTCTGAGTGTGTGTGTGTGTGTGTGTGTGTGTGTGTGTGTGTGTGTGTGTGTGTGTGTGTGTGTGTGTGTGTGTGTGTGTAAACACCGTGACTGCTGGAAGCAAAACAGAGGAAGGCTTTCAGTCCTGCTCTGACTATTTGTCATCATAATTACACAGTTTACAGGAAGTGACCGCTGAGGAGGCAATGGTCACACATGCACACAAACATGTATCTCATTTTCTTGTTGCCGACCACCCTTCTCTCCGCCCTCCTCTTTTTTTGTTCTCATCTCTCCCTCTTCCCCCCTTTTGTTCTCCTGTCTTCTATTAATGGGAGCGGACATAAATCCTTCCTTCCACTCGTAATGGCATGATATTATAACATCACCTATAGTCCTATACTACAGAAGGGGAGAGGGGAGAGTGTGTTGAATCAAGGGTAATGCAGACAGAGACTGTTTTTTCCGTTATGCCAATTGATTCCTCCCATCACACATTTCTGTGTTGGCACTGCTGTTGTATCCTACTGACTCACCTGCCAGTGAGGAACCCCTACCGGGAGGACGTAGGGCCTTCGTCCTACTCCTCCAGCCCAACACTCCCTGTTGACAGGTGCCCCCCCAGCCCATAGGAGTACATGCAATGACCAATATCACCCTCCTCCCCGCCCGGCTTCCCTCCCCCCAACACGGACCAATTGTGTTCGCATAGACGCTCCACAAAGCCGGTTGCACCACGGTGGATTCAAACCCACAACCTCTGTGGTGGTGGGCAGGGACTTCACCACCCGAACGCCCCCAGAGATATGTTAAACAAGTGATTACTGAGGCCTCTATTGGACAAAGTATTGACTTGATATAAAGGATGGATACATGGAAAGAGGAAGGGGACAGGGAGATAAAAAGATGACATATTGACCTGTGTCTGATGTCTCATCATAACTTATGTCTCCTGTCCTCATAAAGAACCTGCCCAGGGCAGAGAGGAGGGAAGGAGGGGTGGATAAACGGATGAAAGAACAGGAGGGAAGGAGGTATAGTGGAGGACAGGGTTAAGAAAGGGGCCTGTTGTGAGCTTATTATCCTCCAGCTATGTTGACATCATCATCATGTGTGTGTTTGAAGTTTATTACATATCATTCTATCATCATTTCCATTGTCCTGCGTTGTGCGTAAACGTTTCCAACCTTTGTTCAAGGCAAACCTCTGGAGACAAAGACTCTGAAGTTGATGACCAAACGATTCATTAAAGGACCACAATGGAAACGAGCTCCAGAGCTTCATTGTTTCATCCGGATTCTTTTTTTTTGCTTCACCAGACACCTAGAGACTGGTGGCCGGAACAATGACGTTTATTGAAAATGGCAGTGATCATCTTTCTCTCACTGTGTTCCAAACATGATAATTAACTCCTTAATATCTGGACTCCCACCCCCCTTGCTCCCTGACCTCACTATCACCACCTTCCCTTCCCATCTCTCTCCCCTTCCTCCACCTGTCCACCTCCTCTATTTCAGCATCTAGACAAGCAAACAGTATATGTTTGTCCTGGTGAAATATGGATCAGAAGGTTATGTGGAGGCTTTATAGTCACTGGTCCGAAGCTAAAGAGATACATTAACCTGGCCTTGTCTCTTGCGCACGCACGCACGCACGCACGCACGCACGCACACACACACACACACACACACACACACACACACACACACACACACACACACACACACACACACACACACACACACACACACACACACACAGAGTATAAGAGTTATCCAAGGTTAGCATCTGCTCCCCAGATCAGTATAAAGAGAGAGAGACAGAGAGAGAGAAATAACTATAGGAAAAAACTGAAGACATCCAAAATGTCCATCTAATAACAAACAAAAAACACTCAAGTTATTTCCTAATGGAACCGAGCAGAGATCACTTCAATGGAAGATTGCTTGGAGAGAGAACGCATGAATACAGCCTTATTTTGCAGGCTTTGTGTGTCGTGTGGCCTTACCCTACATAGAAAGCCTTCTGTTTCTATGTTGCTGTACCGCTAGACTAGACAATGGTACCTTCTCCAGCCAGACTTGCACAGCAGGGACTTAATGAAAAAAATAAAAAATTTAAAAGAACCCCAGGAGCGCAACAGTATTCAATAAGGCCTGTTAGATGAGTATGAGATTCCACAAGCACTAAGTGAGGATGCTTTACAAATGCCTTCATTAATCGCCCACAATGGGGCTGTGCAACAGCTGCATTTTACTCTTCAAACTACCATTGGACTGTCTTCATATATTGTGACAGCTACACTTATCAAACAGGAAAATGTGTGTGCAGCCATTCAATAATAGAATGGAGCAGAGATCATTGCCGTAGAAGATTGCTTTCTGGCAGCAATCTAAGCGTGAATAACGTGAATAACCCCCAAAGATCAAAAGCTAGTGGATACTGTGCTATACACACTGTCCCGGGTAGCAGTTGTTATCATCCTTAAATGGGTATAAAAGCCAACTGGGTGGCCTTGTAAACATGTTTATTCACATGCGTGCCATTACCGATTTCTTTCACATAGCTGGTATTGCAGTGAAAGCATTGAAGATGTAGCCAAAGGCCTGCTTGTTAGCGAGCTGTGTTCCGAGTTGTGTCACCGTTAATAATGATACAGACAGCGGTGGTGGCCTGAAGGGTAGAGACAGGAGTAATGTCGTCTCCCTTCCACTACAGCTACCATCAAGGTGGCCTACAGCCAGGCACCTAACCTCCCACCTAGGGGCACCGCACATGCCAAAATTCTGGGGGGCACAATTACTGCGGATGGCATGGGGGTCCTCTGAAAAAAGAAAACATATAGTGACACGATTTGCTGCAATTTGACATACTGTATAATACTCTGGGGGGATTATTTTGAAACTTCACTAAATCAGCTTTTTGTAGCTCAGTAATCTCCCACTTAATTAGGGTAAATATTGTTTTATTTATTTAAACATGTTTATGTAAATTATTTGTGCCGTTATGGTTATTGCAAACTAATGTATTCACTAACTTATTAACTCACATATAAACCTGTCACTGTGCCACCTTTCTTGAAACGGATCTAAATTGAGTCTGCTTCACCAAAAGATTTTAAGGGGCATAAATGCAGATAAAAAATACAATCTCCACATTTGCACATTAATTTGAGAGTACAAACAATCACAGATGAAAGGACCCTGTCAACGTGGCAATAGTATTTCCAAACACAATGCACAGCATGAGTACAGATAAGACAGTGCTGACCGTCTTATCTCTCACATAGCGGTGTCTGCTCCATTGCCAATAAAGATTCAGACAGAGCAGTAGTAACCTATTTTCCAAACTGCCTCCTTGAAATCACTATATATCTTACCTAAAATAAACTACATCTTGCACTATCAAGCAGAAGCTCCTGACTGAGGACAGGGATGTTGTTTTTTTTCCCTTTTCTTTTTTTTTATAATTATGAGATCTTCCTCTGAATCCTGACCTGGATATATCAGGGATATCAGGGATATAATTCAGTGTTTTGTTACATTAACAATATCCTGCGATGTGGTGGTAAAAACCCACTGCCATAAGATGCACAGCTCTCCTTTACCAACATTAAATAGGACACTATACTATCACAAGTCATGACTACAGGTAGCTAGCGAACCAGAAGGATTAAACTAACTTTAGCTGGTACAAGCCAACTATTATCAAGTGTGTATGACTGATTGAATTTAATTGTTGTACTGTACATTGCTAAAAGGAATTGATGCACTACTAACCACTTCAGCAACACAACATTAATCCATTAAAATAATATATATATATTCAAACATTTGCACAAATGTTCGAGATTTTTCAAAAATAGATTTGTCTTAATCACACAGAGATAATGTGTACCGATTTGCATGATGTTTGACAATGTTAGAAGGGTTGCTCTGTGCCTGTGTGACAAATGATGACAAAATCTGTAGGAGTAATATAAAAAAAATGTTTTTGCAAAAATCGTCCTGCTGGTGGCGCAATAATAAGCCAATGTTAAAGGGTGGCATTTTTTTCTCGGCCTAGTGGGAATCTGTGAGCAAATTTCACGGCAATCGGACGCTGCAATCATAATTTGAAGCATTTTGTTCAAAGCTAGCCATTCCTGCAAACTTTAGATGCAAGTCTTAGCCAATCAGGATGAAATATGAACAATCAGACAGATCCGTCTCGATCACATTACTACAGAGATACTGTGTACTGATTTGAGTGATGTTTGGACAAAATCTGTAGGAGTAAAAGCCAAAAATGGGTTTCGCAAAAATCGGCCTGCAAACAGGCAGATGTGAAAAATGTGGGCAACTGGTTCTGGTCTGGCCTCCAGGGAGTGTGCGTGCAGTTTCACACTGATCTCCAACAGTGCCGGAGATTAGGTGTTAACAGACGGACGGACAAACACGCGGACGGACGGAGGGGGCGAACACTGTATCAGCCATGCCTTCGACCTGGCGGAGACAACAATAATAATAATAGTAATACCATGTGTGCAATTCAAATGTTGCTTTAACATTTTTATGTGAATGTTATGAATTAAGTTTCAAACTATTCTGTCCAGCCCTAAATATTTACACACTTATACAAACAGAGCTCTGTATGAAGCAGTGCAGTAGGCAAGTGAATCATTTACTCCAGTAGTGCTAGTATTCCCACAGTTCTTAAACCTTTTCAGAAACAGTGCAAACAGACTAAATATAGTCTCATCTAGAGGAATAATAACAAAATGCCATTACTCCTGGCATGTGTGGAAACTTCACAGACAACAGCAGCAAACATACTGTATATTTAGTGAATAGCACTACAATTAGTAATATTAAATCCTCCATGACTTCGAGGTCTGCTCTGGTCTGCACGCTGAAATAACAGCTCTCTGTTTTATAGGGGCTCATAAAAAAACTCTAATGTTACTGGGGAAATGACCTTCTATGGACGGAGGAAATTAAGAGGAGAGAATAATGAGTGCAAGGAAGGTATGAAGGAGGGAAAGAATGCAAGGAAAGGATAGAAGTCAGAGAAGAAGGATAATATGAAGGGAAGGAAATAAACATCCAGAGAAAGGCCTATCCGTACCCCCAAACTTCACTGCAAGCTGTGTATGTGTGCGTGCGTGAGTGTGCGCGAGGGGTTAGGGATTGATGACACATAGTAAAATTAAAACACAGCTCAGCGTCCTACGTTACAGAGGCAGACATCATGTTAATGTGTGCTCTCACACACATACAACAAAAGCAAAATAATTCTCTTCTTCATTAGAGAAACATTGGGGGTCTGTCACAGCTGTGTACCCACACACACACACACACACAGGCACAAATTCTGGTTTGCATTAACAATTAAGAACGCTGGTTCAGTAACAGTTTAAGTAGCAGACCTAATCACTATCAGACGTGTCTGTTCTGTTTCTCCCTCTTTTCCTGTCAGGCAGTAAGAAAGCCTGACAAAATGGTAAATGGTCCGCATTTATATAACGCTCTACTAGTCACCTAACCACTCAAAGAGCTTTACGACGCATGCCTCACATTCATCCATTCATGAGCCACGCTAGACGCCAACCTGCTCGTCAGGAGCAGTCAGGGGTTCAGTGTCTTGCTCAAGGACACTTCGACAAGATGCCAGGAGGAGCTGGGATCAAACTCGGAACCTACCGATTCCCAGGCAACCACTCTGCCATCTGAGCCAGAGCCACGGCCACCCAAAGTTAACTAAACAGACAGGCATCAAAGCCAAGCAGACAGATGTTGATTGGTGCCGTTAACCCATTCAATCCGGGAAAGCATCTGTGTCATTTTCAGATTTTAGCTATAACCATTATTTTATACTTTGGCTATTCAAAAATAGCAGATATACAAGCTCATATAGCTATGAGCTTGTAGATCTGCTATTTTCTTTTTTATCGTGAACATTTGTGCAAATCTTTTAAACGAACATTTGTAACTCAAATCTTTTGCTTCTGGGGGTCCCTGGAACTAAATAGTTTGAGATCGGGGTCGGCGGCCAAATACATATCATTTTGGGTGGTCCTTGACATGAAAATGTTTGAGCAACACTGATATAGAAACATACGCTTTTTTTAAAAAACTGTTAGGATGAACTCTTTGACTGACAGAGTGATAGTGTAATATTGTCACCCCACTGCCAGCGAAAAATAGCAATTTTATTGTACCTTTGAAAAATCATGGAATATTTTCAGTGACCTCCGTCCTCACGGACATCGCCTCATCACACGCACGGGGTTGTCGTAGTAGAGGAAAAACCTTTTTATCCGCACGGGGCAATCCATTGCACAGCTGTTGCCGTTTGAATAAAACTTACGGGTCAATTCCGGGTCTGACGTCATCTAGCATTGAAAGCATCATTCATACGGTTGACAACAGCGCCATCTGGTGGAAAACCACTGAAAACACAAAATCTCGTCTTTCTCGTCGACGGCGGGCTGAGCCTTAGCAGATTCAGGCAAAGAGTTAACTCATTGAGTGCCATTAACGTGTTTCACGTGTTTTTACCGCTATGGCTCAACGTGCCAATGACGTGTTTGACGTGTTTTTGAAAAAATAGTAAAAAAAAAATGTTTTTTTGAAAAACATGTTCAGAACCCAAGATATCATCATCTGAAGATTTGCAGCTCCATCCACTCCTTGTTTAACTTACAAATGAAAAAGGCTGTATCTCGCTTCCTAAGCACTTTTTTTTTACTTTGAAAAAAAACTCTGGCACTGGGATAACATCATTCTGAAATAATTCTGGCAATTTTGGCACTCACTTAGACATTTTGTAGAATCGGAAAGGGTGCATGTCGCCTTTCCGACGTTAACGAACCCTATACCTAACCCTAACCGCACGCGGAAGCCACTAGTCGGAGTGGCGAGATGTCGGAATGGAGAAATGACCCCAATCGGAACCTCAGGACTTAATGGGTTAACTAAACAGACAGACATCAAGCCAAGCAGACACAGTTGATTGGCGCCGTTAACAAGACATACAATAGCAAGCATCAGCGGCATTATGTACTTAGTTTATTACATTGGCAAGCTGGGACATTCAAGGAAATTCAGCCAGGATAGGTAACCCATTGTCATTATGTTTAACCCAATTAAAATGACCTGCTGTAAAAAAAAAAAAAACATAAGCAGAAATTCACACTGAATGCTCTGCTTGGACAGTGTTTGGTACTGGATTTGAGAAATAAGACAAGATC
Source organism: Gymnoscopelus microlampas (assembly GCF_963454915.1). NCBI lineage: Eukaryota > Metazoa > Chordata > Actinopteri > Myctophiformes > Myctophidae > Gymnoscopelus > Gymnoscopelus microlampas. The sequence continues at coordinate 30,419,890 of NC_139940.1, read as the reverse complement.
CCCATTACTGATATTCTTATTTTAGCACCATCCATTCATCAACCCAGCAACTCATCACTGCACTGCACATTCATTTATTCATTCACTCAAACATGGACCTGTCCATTTGTACGCTCGCGCGTGTGTGCCGTGTGTGTGTGTGTGTATGCGTGCGTGTTGTCATACCTTTGACAGCCTCATCTACGACTTCCACCACACGATCGATCTGTTGAACCTGAAATACACACAAGCGGTTATTGATAACATAATATGTACACTTGATCAACAACACAATATTGATGACAATTCTCAGACACACAAAATCCAAACAAACTAGACTGTAGTGTATACAGACAGAATATCCTAACAAACAATATAAGCACACACACACACACACACACACACACACACACACACACAGTCTGCCACTGGGATCAGGTGGTATAGATTTCTTCTACCCCATCAAGTGTGTATGTGGCTATAAGACCACTTTATATTAGTTATCGACAGAATCTCAGTTTGAATTATTGGAGATCAACTGCTGGAAGAGACAGTGGTAGAAAGAGAGACTTTCAGAGTGGAAGACAATTTGTTTTCTGACAGACAGGCACCCAGACAGCGAGACAGAGGAGAGAAAGAGGGAAAGAGAGTGTAAGCCCCTGACAGAAGCAATACAGGTAAACACATACTGTACATAGACAGGTACAGAAAGCGAGAGACTCAAAGATAAGACAGACAGACAGACAGATACTGTAGAGATAATAGCTTATAATTAGGAAAGGGGAACACTGTTGTAGTAGAGACAATAAGCAATGCTGCTCAGTGCTCAATATTGTCCAAGCTATTAGGAAGCCAAGCTGGGTCATAAAATGTCTCATAAAGAGAGATACTAATCTATTGATAACACGTCATGACTTTACCAAACCGCTGTTCCTAAGGTAGACATCAGAACGTAGAGCCGGAGATTTGGATGACAGGGGAAGAAGGAAGGGGGGTGTATAGGATGGAGAAAGGCAAAGTGGGAAATAAAATAGAGTGGAGGCAGGTAGTGGGACGCTCCATTATTGCTCCCGTTTCATTCCCACCATGGTCTCTTCAATCTGATCTCTTCACACACTCTATTCTTAGAGGTGACTTTCTGTGCCCTGGCGTCCACACGCTACATCTCCAGGACAATTACTTCAACACAGGCACAGAGCAACCCTTCTAACATGTAAACACATTCAGAGACACACTCACAGGTCCATGTACACATTCCCCCACAGTCTTTCTTTCTCTCTCCCTCTTACACACACACACACACACACACACACACATACACACACACACAGTGCGTCTGGCAGGCGGCAGTTATGTGCACGGTAAGCACCGAAATAAAAATCTATTTTATTCTAATGGCCAGGCAATCTGGGTCTATTCAGAACAGCAGTAAGCAGCCAAATGTACTCTTACACTCACACACTCTCGTACGCACGCGCACACACACAGTATCAGTGGCCTACGGGAGACTGCACTTAAGTCGTTCTCCACTGCTGAGCTGTCCAAAAAGAAGGAACACTATTATTCCCTTATAGATGGATAAAAGAGGAAGAAATGTGAGAGAAAGCAAGAGAGAGAGAAATGCAGCAATTTGGGAGCTTTATTTCCATTGCATCCTAGTATGTCAAACCTTCTGCTCTCCCCTAAAAGCTGCCATATAATGGGATGTCTACATCACAGTTCCACACACATTGACAGCCTCCTTGATGGAGCATCAACTCTCTGAGTGAGTAGGATTGGAACTACACAGTGAATAAAGACCCCTTTACAATGCAATCGTCATAGAGCCAGAGCACCATGGGGTCCTACACATTATAAGCAATAGCGTGATAGTTACTAAAGACAAACAACTTTGATGGTCACGATAGTATGCAACTACGCAATGTGCCTAGTATGTTTGGAACAAATTCTCCACAGACGGAGGACAACTTAGCAGTAGGTAATGAATATACATCAGAACACTTCTAGAATATTAGTACTGTATGTGTGATAGTAACACAAAATCCGACTGTCGTGACTATTGTTCAAAGCAGTTCCATTGTAGACTGTAATATGAGAATAAGAATAACCAAAAATAATGGACATTATAGTAGACATGTTAACCCCTCAAAAGGTCAGAACCTAAAGATTCATAGATATTAGGATCATGACAATATACATAAAGTCTTTTATTGTACAACCTACAGTTCAAGAGTAATAGGCCAAAATGTAAAGTGGCTTGCTATATCGCCACCATGAGGCGGATTTGAAAAAAAATGGAGCGGAGTGTCTTTCTTGGACTACTGGGAGAGTGCACGCATAGATTGACGCCGATCGGTCCAGCGGTTTGAGAAATTAAGCCCCCCCCCGACCTGGAGGAGATTATAATGTCTTTTGTACTGTGGCTGCATGACCCAACTGGGTCCCACTTCATTCTACCTTCATATCACTCAAGTCCGTTCAAACAAATACTTGTCAGGTGAAGCATAATGTACATATGGACCCATCATGACCCACTTTATAGTATGACCCTAAAGAATTAGGCGGTCATAAATATCCAACCAAACATAAGAACAAACTGATTATTCAGGATGGTGAGATGTGCGTGTTTGCTTTGTTGACATCGTGTTCCCATTGTAATGCTAAGTTTACCTAGCCAGCCAACAGCCTGCATACTATATGTGTGATGTGGTTTACATACAGGAGGTGACATGTTCAGTACAGAAAGAGATGAATCACTGTGGGCTTGCGTGACTTTTTGTTTGCTTTGCATTTGTACCTCTCATTCCTATTGATTCAAGCAAACATATATACACAAGCGGAAAAAGCTGACACAAGTAGACACATACATGCACGCTCACTCCCATGCATGGACGAATACACACACAAGTTATTAAACGTGAGTGAATGAAACAGGTGATGGCAGTTTTTCTTTTTGTCTCCCACTCCCTTCACTCCATCCGTTACAGCAATCACATCATGCAAATTCATCTCAGGTTATTTGCATGTGTTATTTGCATATCCCACCAACTGTCACTGACGTTCCAATTTTAACTTCCAAGGATACATAGGTGTGTGCTTCTGAACGCCATGCATGTATATCTGGCTTTGAGTTTGTGAGTGCCCCATATGTGTGCGTGCATGCACGCGCATGCGTATCTGAGTGCACACATCCATCTATCCATCTGTGTGTATATCAATGCATAATTCAATCTAGTCTTGACAATGGAGAGGGCCTGCAGTGGTAAACTCACCAGCTGTTTCCACATCGGCCTGCCTGAAGGCTGTTACACATACAAGCCTGTATAACCGAATGTAATTATATTATACATACATGCCACTTGATTTCTAAGTAATTATGTTACAGGCTGGCATGCCAAATTTATTCAAATGTAATGACATTATTTATGGTAAAATATATTTAATGTAACATTTGAGGACCCCATGCTTTTAAAAACACAGTGGCAATTATCAACATGGGATATTGGACAACAAAAATGGTAGGCCAACTGTTTGATTTATAAGAATATTCAATGAGTAAGGATGCTTTTACTGTACCGCAAAACAAAAGCACATAATGTGGAATTAAATGAACATTTATGGAATTTAATTGTGGCAGCTTGACTGTTTTGGAGCGTGTAATGAATGAATGACTCAAGAAAGCATATTTGATACTTAAATGTAAGTTCACTACTGTATGCATTGACGCAGGACAACTTAGCAGTAGGTAGGTAATGAATATACATCAGAACACTTCTAGAATGTTAGTATGTGTGATAGTAACACAAAATCCGACAGTCGTGTCTATTGTTCAAAGCAGTTCCATTGTAAACTGTAGCCAGAATGTAATTTGTACATTAGTTTTTTTTTCAGCAAGATACTTTTCAACCTGTTCATAAACAATTGTTTCCATCACTTCCGAGATGGAACTAAGAAATAGGGCAGTAGTTGCCGGGGTCAGAGCGGTTACTCTCGCTATTTTGAAATCACGGAGGATGCGTCCCTGTTTGATGGAGAGGTTTATTATGTGGGTGATGATTGGAGCAATGGAGGGCGGCTGAGTCTCTGAGAAATTTGGAGGGAATATTGTCATGGCCAGTGGCCTTGTTTTGTTGAAGGGCGCTAATCTTTTTTAATACCTCATTTGTTGTCACCATGGTGAGTTTAAAATCATCTTTGCGTACACCTAGATGTTTGTAGAGTGCTTGGATGTGCTCTACACAAAAAAAGAAAATGTCAATCAATAATATCATAATGGCATCCAGTCATCAATCAATTTTCCAAACACAAAGGTGCTGTTTACACGACAACGGTCTCTACAAAAAACGGCAAAATAAAGTATCAGATGTGCCGTCCGTTTAGACGGCAACGGTGTTATCAGGGGTTGAAAACGCAATAAAGTGAAACCTCCTTCCAGAGTGGAATTATTTGAAAACGCTGTGCCTAGCGTCTCCATGTGAACCTCCATGCGAGAGAAATAAGCAACGTCGTCTATGAAAACTCAAAAGAAGCGACTAGGCTACAGCTATTTTAAAATAGCAGATCTACAAGCTCACAACGCCTCGCGATGCGTCACGTTGTGAGCTTGTAGATCTGCTATTTTCAAAAAAGAAAGAAGAAAAAAGAATCTTGAGAAAATAAGAAGAGGTAATTCTGGAACACAAATCTTGTATGGGGGTCCCTGACCCTGACACAAAATATTTTCAGAAGGGGGGGGGGGGGGGGGGGTTGGGGGTTTGTGGACAAATACATCATTTGACATGAAGATGTTTAGGAACCACTGGTTTAAAAAACATTAGGAAACAAGTCGAAACAAGCCCAAAGTCGCTTAAAATAAGTGGACAACCAAACAAACATAGGAAGAAGGAAGAAGACGCGTCACCGCCACCTAGTCACCTGGCATGCACACTACAGCGTTTTAAATCACTGGAGCGTCTTCGTGTAAATGCATAATAAGAAGTGACAAAGCAACAGCACTTTGTCGTTTTCTGTTCTGATCGTTGCCGTGTAAACGTGACCTAAGATTCATTATGTTACAAATACCAGGGCAGTACTGTGTGCTGTATGCTGTGCATACTGCGAGTTGGGCGGCGCCTGTTCTTTTATCTGCCGTTTCCGACTTCGCGGTTGCATCTAAACCAATACAATTTTACAGCTAAATACACTAAAGTGCATTTCTGAAAACATTTGTGGCAAAAAAAATAGATAATGCAGTCTAACAGATCATTGATTATTTTATCAGCACTGCCTAGTTCAACTTTTAAATCAAATTCCTCCACAATTATTCTCCGTTTCACTACAAAATTTGATATGATATGGATGTTAGATACTCACAAAATACCATTTCAGCTTGAGTGAAATAAGAAAATCGAATGGAAATCACTATCAGTGTCTGTTTGAGTTCACCCATTTAGTCTGCGCATGCTACAGGATAATAGGCAGACATTACAGACAATTTACAATGTAGGCATTGAGCAGATGCTCTCATCCAAAGCCACTTACAAAGTGCATGGTTGGAAAGTGCCATGAACTCTAGTCAAACAACAGGTCAAGTGATTAAAGTGCTAAGGAAACAAGTAGCACATACTTTCAGATTCAGGGCACAGAGTAGTCCACAATTTCAGGGCATCAAAAAGATTTTGTGAAGCATTGTGTTGGGTGAGCATGTGTCACTGCCAGCAGCGGCTCCCTAAAACACCTTTTTTATAGCACCATCGATTTTCTCCATTGTTGTCCCGACTCCTGCTCACATTGGCGACTCCCATGAGGTCAGTTGGGAGTTTGTGCCTCGCTTGCAGCGCCTTGTGTAATTTCAGCTAGGCCCCTTTGTTGTCTGTGACCCTGTGTGTTCTCTAACCATCGCAGACAGGGGGCAGAGTGCACGCTGCCACCCTTTGAAGATAACAGAGAACAGAAAGGACCCATGCGTCTCCAGGTTGCCAGCCAACAAAAGTCAGCTCGGCATTCACTTGTCCAATGACTCACCTCCTCTAACGATCAGACCCGCCTCACTACAGGAGTCTGCACTGTTCATCCATCCTCGCTGTCAGGCAAAAATATTTTCCCTACATTTTTTGTTTTTTTCCTTTCATAAATGAATCCCCTATTTCATACTTTGTCAAATGACAGTGTCCCGCAAAAGTAGCAAAAATAGGCAATCTCAATCTCGTCTTAATGTGATGTATTGTGAGCTTGTAGATCTGCTATTTTTGCTAGTTTTATTGGGGGGATACAGTATATATATAAACTTTTTTTTTTGCCTAATATGACATGCCTAAAATAGGGACTCCACGCTCAAAGTGAGTCTGTGGATTTTATGAATATTTAACCAATGAAAAGTATGAACGAGAACTTGTGACTAAATAATGACTACATTGGAAGACAGGCTATTTTTTCAACGTCCTGAAAAGTAATGATTTTGGACATAATAAGGTTTCCGCCCGACAGTGACAGTTTGTACAGCGGGCTAGAGTTGAGGAACACCATCCCAGACACAGAACTTAGCGGGGGTCTTACCTACTCACTCTTCCTGTCCTCTTCATCCTTTATACTGTATATACTCGTTTTTCTTTGTGCCTCGCTCTGAGCCGGCCTCGCTTCCAGTTTCTCTCCCTCCCTCCATCATTTCAGCATTACTCATTCTACAGTATATTATTACTGTCGGGTGGACACCTTGTATGTCCAAAAAAAAGTGTTACTTTTCAGGAAATGTAAAAGGTAACCAGTGTCCCAGTGGATCCAGTGTATATTATTTAGTCACAAGCTCTTGTTAATACTTTTCTTTGGTTCAGTATTTATAACACCCACAGACACACTTAACCACTTGTACTTTCACTTATTGCCATTTTTGCTACTTTTGTGTGACACTGTAGTAGAAGTAGTAGAACTAAATAATAAAAAAAAAAACTAAAACGTATGGAGATATGGAGATACAAGGTTTCTACCCGACAGCAACGATATATTCTATGCCGCTCTTCTCATCTCCTCCCGTTTTCTTATCTACAAAACTTCCCCCCTTATCCTCCTCAGTATGTCATATTCCTCTCCTCCTCTCCCCTGCTCTCCCAGCTCCTCTCCTCTCCTCTCAGCCTCCCTATATTGTCGCCTCTCCTTCCTCTCCTCTCTGCATGCTCCTATCAGCAGTCATGGTCTTGTCTCTCAGGGAGGTTTATTGATCCAGTGAGCAGTGGGGAGGCCTGAAGAGAACAGTCACAGCGGGACGGCAGCCAGGTCCAGCCGCGCGCGCGCGTGTGTATGTATGTGTGTGTGTGTGTGTGTGTGTGTGTGTGTGTGTGTGTGTGTGTGTGTATGCGCTTGTATGTTTGCGGGGGGGCAACTGCCATTTGGACACTCCAGTGAGCCTGCTGGTCTTGGAGATTAAGTGCAGACATACAACACATACACACACTCACAGGCTAGCACACGTTCGGACACACACTCACCCCTATTATGCTGAGGCCTTTGAGATAGTCCATGCGTGGCTGGGCTTGGGGTACGCAACCTGCGACCACTACCTTCTTCTGCTGGTCCTGGGCTTTCCTATAAAACAGACAGACAGACACACGCACACACATATTAGGTCCCACACACAGCAGTTTACACTATGTGCACACAATGAATAACTGTAGTTCTGGGGCCGTCTTGAAACAAAATAAAATAGTTTATATGTCTATTCAATGCATGTAAATTACAATATATTTCCTGCTGAGTCTTTCAGGACAAAGCAAACAAGATGCAAAATGTTAAGAAATGGTGTCATGTACAGTGCAACCTTGCATCCAATAAGCTTTTGAGTGATATCTAGCTTGCACACTCTGTGGTCCTAGAGGCACTTAAAAACCTTTCAGTAACATTTTCAATGACAACCTTTTTTAAATGAGGTTGTATTTTAGTAGGTAGTTAAACAACACTTGAAATCCCATCAGGCAAGTACTGCATCGTGTTCTACTTGCCCAAAGGTCATGTTGACGTTCTCGAAAAATGTAATTGGCTGTTGTGAACAATAATGGGTATCATTTGAATTACCTTTAGCACACTTACATGTATATTTGAACTGTTTTTGTTGTTGTTTCAACTTTGTTGTGCATCACAATAGATTTTGAGCATGTAGATCGATTTTTTGCTGAACGTTCACCTATTTTTGTAGAATGTTTGCTTATATTATTTGCAGAATTTCCCCCTCATGACATGCCCAGAATCGGGACACAAAAGTTCATGTTGGTATTTGTATTCTGAAAATTTCTATCCTGATCCAACCAGGATTTTGGATTGGCTGGTCTAGTTTCTGTCCATTATGCAAGATTGATTTGTTTTGTCTCAAAATCAAAACAACAGGGAGCGAGCCAAGCACCTCTGTACTGTAAGTACAAAGGTACTTCATCCATCATTTAGCACAAATGACCAGAAAAACTCCAACCTTAAGATGACACAAGAGGAGAGGGCAAAACAGACCAGACCGCACTCTCTGTGTACAGTATGTGTGTGTGTGTGTGTGTGTGTGTGTGTGTGTGTGTGTGTGTGTGTGTGTGTGTGTGTGTGTGTGTGTGCGCGCGCGCGTGTGTCTCCTCTGGTTAGAGGCAGCCTGATTTGAGACGCTCGGTCTGCCTGACAAGAGCTTTTTGGAAAAGCTGCCCAGACTCCTGTATGAATGTTTAATAATGAAGCCCCGCTGACAGCTGCAACAAGGGAGGGAGGGAAGTGAAGGAAAGAGAGGGATGGGCACTGAAGCTACATACAAACTGTCAGCCGGGTTTTAATTCAGGGCCTGTTTGTATTATTCAGCAAAACAAAAGAAAAGGCAGAGTGGTGGAAGGTGCAAGGGGAGCGTGAGAGAGAGGGGTGATGAGTTGGAGAGTTGAAGAGATTAACGTGGGGCAGAGGGCTGAAACGTCGCTTCTCTGAATGTGAAGCCTGTTTGCATTATCACGCAAATCACAGGAGAACAGAAGAGTGAGTGAGAGGCGTGGATGGAGATAAGAGGGGCGGAGAGGTGAAAATATAGTTTCCTTATTATTGTTAGTAGATCTACTATTATTATAATTCATTCAGTGTTTTTGCATTAGTCAAGGTTATTTCTGTTGACGGCAGTGTTTTAAAGATGTCAGTCCTTGTTTCAGCCCAAAACAATACTTTGCGGACGGGAGAAAAGGTTTTAATGTTACAAACAAGGTCAACAGTTTTTGAAGAGGGCGTGTCATTCTATAGTTTCACATTAAATCTGCCATGGTTGGGATACAGTAGATCTGGACTGGAAAGAGTATTGAGTTCAACTAGTGACTAGTACTTAAAGTTACTGCCAGTAGTTCTATGGGTCTGTACACATGGTGGGGGGGCGGGGGGGGTGTTAAGGACACAGAACTCCTGCCATGTACAGTATGTTTACTTAGCCTACATATCATTGTGTGAAACCATTTTCAAATATCTCACATGGCATTTTCCATGCAAATAAGAACATGTCTTTGGCCTATAAAGAAGGGCTATTTCAACTGTAAGTATATGTTTACAGCAGTTGGGGTTTTCCTGTTGTGAAACTCTGTGAATTTCTTGTCTTCAATTTCCAAAAAGATAATTAGAGACATGTCATTTAAAAGTTGTGTTAATGAATATTATATTGATACTGAGAGAGAGAGAGAGAGAGAGAGAGAGAGAGAGAGAGAGAGAGAGAGAGAGAGAGAGAGTGAGAGAGAGCGTGAGAGAGAGAGAGCCAGAGAGACAGACAGAGAGAGAGACAGAGAGAGAGAGACAGAGGTTGGAAGAGACAGAGGTTGGAAGAGACAGTGGGAATTAGCTGTCAGAGTGAAATGTTAGAAATAATCTAAAATAATAGATATGAGAGAGGTAGCCAGAAAGACAGAGATGACAAAGAGTGTGTCTACAAAGTTTCCAGTTCCCTGGCACTTCTTATCGAGAACCTACACACACACACACACACACACACACACAGTATATACACACTCGACACATTATAGCAGGATCTGCATAATTCATAGTGTCTCCTGCCAAAATGTGCCAAATATTCCCCAGTCCCCACCCACCCCTATAGAGACTCACACACCCACACCCACACACACACGCACGCCCACACACAGCCACAGCTGACACCGCGAATCAGGCAACAGCGCCTGAGCCGTCGCCTAGGCGCCCCAGGGGGAATAGGCCAATCATGTCGCACACGGCTCCTGGATGGGATGGGATAGGATTATGCGATGTGGTCGCCACGGCGATTGTTTTGAGGCCGAGCGAGCGCTCTCACCGCCACTGACCCGGACCAGAGCAGATGTCCCCCGAGATCAGGGGACGAGGCGTGTGTGCGCGCATGTATGTGTGTCTCCTTGGCTTGGCACCTCGCCCTACATCTCTGCGGCCCCCTGTCAAGTTGGTGTTACTGCAGTGTATAGCCCCGAGTCCACACACGTCCACGTGCACGCACATTATGTACACGCGCACTTGCATACACACTCAAAACGGCCTCACAAACGGGTCTAAGTCTATGCATACATGTATGACCTCTGTTGTATGTATATGCAGTAAGCGGGACTGTGCTGTACATACTGGTTTTTAACAGCTCAGTGGGCACAGTGAATCAGTCAAATTAGACACGACCAAATGTCCTGTTGAATTGATCAGGTTGACTGGCATATGACGCTAACATGAATGCAGGTACTGTATGGAACACAAGGCCTGACCTATATAAGCACATTTTTAACACATTGAGTAAAATGGCGGCTTAAATGTTTAATGGCGGTATAAATGTTATTGTTCCAGTCGATAGACAGGTCCCGACCCCATCCGGACCCCTTTTGTTTACATCTGGGTCCACGTTGTGGCTTCTGCAGCCGTCTAAAGATCGCAAAGACACGGTAAAAACGCTTGGCACTCTGAGGATGATTTGGATGCATAGAACCTGGCACTCAACCTGAACTTCTACAATAATGTGATGAAAATAAGCAGTGCTTCATATGTTACAGATTAGATTCAGCTTGGAGCTGGGATGTCCTGCTAATTGAGGTGTTTTCCAACATATCAGCTTTCTGAGTCTCGTGTACCAAACCCAAACTTGTTTAGATGGCAATATTGTTAAACATGATAACCAAATCTATAGCAGTCATAATGGTAACATATATATATCCCTCTACGTATGCAGCTAAACACCAGGTAAGTTCAACTACAACATATATCTAAAGCTTAATTTATACACTATCGCACAACAAACAGATTTTTAGGGAAACTGCATCACGACACGTTTTTTTTCCTTAAACATCAGTTATTTTCAGTAAGAGAAACTGTACTAAATGAGGATCAATAGTTATCTGAACAGTGTTTATACTTTAATTATGACTTGCCCTGAGCGCTAATCCAATATATTAAAATATAAATGCATTCTCTCTCACACACACAAACCTTGACAAATGAGTTTCTTATTGTAAGTCGCTTTGGATAAAAGCGCCTGCTAAATGACTGTAATTGTAATGTAATGTTAAAGGAAAAAAAAATAGCATGCAGGTTTTAAATTGCTCTCTATACCATTTTACGGCAGTATAATTTTTTCAATTAAATGTTTTTCTGAACCTCAAAAGTAGGTGACTTCTATACTATTGTATTCAGATTCAAGTCTGCTCTGTGCTACTCTCCTCCACTTTATTACGGTATATCCTACGGAATAATCTCTCGTCATCACTTGCTCCTGAGTGGTCTGTCCTCTCCTCCGCCGCCTTTACCCTGACACGTTTCCTAACCGAGTGCCGACCAGCAGAACCAATCAGAGACACCCCTGACCTTTCGTCATTAGCATAAGCAGAAAGGGACGAGGTTAAGTACCCATCAACTTGAGCAATTAAGATGCGAGTCTGTGAGTGTGTGTGTGTGTGTGTGTGTGTGTGTGTGTGTGTGTGTGTGTGTGTGTGTGTGTGTGTGTGTGTGTGTGTGAGCGAGGGAGGAAGGGAGCGTGCGCGTGTGTGTGTGTTGGTGCGTGTATAAATATATTAAATCTTCCACTTCACTTGCACTTGTATGGTTTCTAGACAGGGCTATCAGTCTTACAGTAAACACAGACACACATGAGACCCTCTCTTGGTCCCATACTAAGTCATCATTTTGCTCTTTAAACAACTAAACGGCCTCAGCACGGGTCAGTGTCCCAGTTCCAAAGCCAGCAGTTCCTTAATGGCTCTTTCTACAATAACTAAGAGGACCATTTTCTATACGTCTCTCATTCTTGCTTATTTAATGGGAGTACATTTGTAAGTCAGACAGACGGGTTATGTTTATTTTTGTGTCCTACTTTGCTAGCAGTGGGAGTAAATGAACAGCAGGAGGAAAGCAAATCTTAAACTAATACAATTGCGGAGTGCTTGGACTTCCGGGTCAGAGAGTCAGAGAGTCAGTTCAGAGATGAACTACTCATTTAAGGGCTGAGTCTAACAGTACCAACTACTGACAGAAAGTTTTAGGTGGCAGATGGGTTGGAGTTGCCACAAAGGGCAAACACAAATAAATAGTAAAAACATTACAGGATGACAGGAAAATGTCGATTTAGTATGTATGCGAGTTTCTTTAGTCATCTGATATCATGTGAATCGGCTCCACCATGTGGTAAACCTTACCCAACTATTTTTCCATATCCACTTCAAACTATTTCTTGTGGCAAGTAACCACTCCAGAAGCTATTTTGTGAATTGATGATTTCTGTGGTTAATTGTGTGATTCTGCTAAGGTCTGGCGATGCTTTGATGACATATGAATCACTGGCTCGCCCCCATCTGCTCCTCAGTAGGAGTCTGTCTAAGAATGACCATTCTTCCTAAACTCTCACATTAGATTGTCTCTGCTGGCTCTGCTGCTGATGATGATGATGTTGTTGTCCATTTGGTTATAGTCCTCTCTCAATGGCCTCGTTCCAAATCCTCCAGTGAGGGAGATTTGAGGCAGAATTTAATTTGATCACATCCTCTGTCAGCTGTCTGAGAATATCTGGATTAATGCTTTCCCAATCAGCAGCTTTCACTCTCTGTATATCAGTGTCCCTCCCCAGTCAATTTACAATGGACATTTAGTGTCACATTCAATTTCTAATGTACGTAATATGAAGTGGTGCCAAGCAAAATCAACACAGGATCCCCAGAAAAGAGGCGCACACTCAGAGAGTAGCAACAAACCTGGCTTTCTTAAGGCAGCTACATTACGGTCGTGACTGTACATACGCGGCAGCTCTTGACACTATTATAGCACGAATTACATAACTCATGGCTACGCAAATAGGCATATTCTCAACATACTGTAAACAAATACTAAACTATCATCATCCCAATCCACAGGTTACCCTCACTGCACTGTATGCAGTAGTAAATCATCATACACTTGTTTCCTGTGAGGACTCGGGACACACGTGGGGCAAACAAAGCATACTAGGGCATTTCAGATGAGCGCCACATCAACAATGTCCGCAGAGGACATGGCAATGTACACAGGGGCATTGAGCATGTTCCTTACCCTAGAGCAGTGGTGGAAAGTAACTAAGTACATTTTAATCAAGTGCTGTACTTAAGTACAATGTTTAGGTATTTGTACTTTACTTGAGTATTTCCAATTTCCAATACTTTTACTCCACTACATCTCAGAAAAAAATATTGTACTTTTACTCGACTACAATAATTTGGAAACTTTAGTTACTTTGTAGATTTTGATTATTATTACAAAACAGAGTAATCACTTCAGTCCAATATTTCGGCCATGTGAGCTTGTAGATCTGCTATTTTCAAAAGATTTGCATACATTTTAAACCCTGGAATGGGACGTTCTGCACAATGACTACTTTCACTTTTGGTACTTTAAGCACATTTTGATGCCAATACGTTTGTACTTTTACTCAAGTACATTTTGAATTCCGGACTTTTACTTGTAACATAGTGTTTCTATATTGCAGTATTGTAAAACATGTAAGTAAAACATATGAGTACTTTTTCCACCACTGCCCTAGAGCCACACCCTATATCACCACAATGCTACGGCACACACTCTGAAAGAAAAACACATTATGCTGTCAATTTACCAGATTTACCAGCAATGTGGTTAATAAAAGCATTCAGGTTAGAGCTGTTTTTACAGGATACAGCCAATCTGTTTGCCAATCAATACACCTAAAACATGGCTAGTTTATGGCTAGTTCATGTGGCCTGCGGGCTTATCCAAGATGGGATCCGGCCTGATCATCGACAGGGGCCTAGTAAAGGCGGGTCCAAGAAAACGCAAAGCGCTGAGATTATGGCCTTTAAAATGTGCTGTTCACACCTGCCCCAACGCACTGAAATGGATGACATCTGTCTTATAAAACACAGTTGAATGTGTGATAAATATTGCATTACTATAAATGAGTTGTATTCAACGCTTGAATGGTTTATAATGGAGAAAATGCATATAAAAAAAGGGCCAGGCCAAAAGGCACACCTGCACAAAAACACACAAGCACACACATATTGGGAATTGCATTAGTGATGAGCACCAGAGAGAGAGAGAGAGAGAGAGAAACAGAGAAACAGAGAGAAAAGGGGGGTGAAGATGAAATTCCTCTATAAAGATCAGCCTATATTCATTATGCAAAGTCCTGTTTCATACGAGGGAGAATGCTTTGGGACAAAGCTATGGGACATATCGCACAGACTGGAGGTACAGTGTGGGCAGAGACCTGCTGAATATAGTTGGCTTAAAGGAGACACACCATGAATTTAAAAAAAATATTTGATATTTAATATCATATGGTGTATGTCCCTCAAACCATTTTCAAAAGGTTTGAGCCTAAATCAACACTCAGATATACTCATCCCAAGTCAATTCTCTCAGGCTTATAAAGCACTTTCAGCTGCAATACCAAAATGTCCAGTTGGCTAGGGGGGTGCTGTACTGCGGTACTGAGCAATTCTGTCTGTCAAAATACATGGGCAGAAAGTTTGGTGAGGTAAGCAAACTTGCCATTCTGAGATGGCCTGTTCAGACACGCCCATTCTGAAAATCTCTGAAAAGAGAATGAATGACTGAATGTTAAAAGAAAATATTTTTTGGGGTACAAGAGACACTGGGGAGCCAAAAAAATACGAAATGAAATTCATGGTGTGTCTCCTTTAAGATCGCACAGATGTGCATATTATGTACTATACACAGTAAGATGGACGTAACATACATACAAATACACACACACAGATGGATAGATAGCTGATGTGTCAAAATCAATAAGTATTCACTGTATCTAAACTGTCAAAATCAATACATATTCACTGTATCTAAACTTTATAGCTGAGTTATAAGCCAACCAGGCATTCCCAGGGTCATTGCATTGACAAAGTGTCTCAAAGATCGAGTCCACATATGGGCGTATTTCATCTGCCCACCGCCACAGAGACACAGACGCACGCGCAACTTGAACTTTATATATCGTAGATAATATAACTAGTGTATCGATCAGTCCCAAATTGTAAAGCGGAAACCGAGAGCTGGTTGAAAACAGCTTATCGAAGTACATACTCGTTTTCATTATTATTAAATTCCACTTTCCACACAAAGCTAATCACTTGGCAAAAGGCAGATATTGCACGCACACATTATAAACAGGTCATAAGCAGAATTCTGCACCCAAAACACTTTCGTTCATTTGCGTAGTAGATTTACAATTCCTTGTTCTGAGCAAACACAATATGGAGACAACGCTATAAGAATATGAGCGGGTTGAGGGAATGTTTCTTCGCTGTTGGAAACACGAGTCAAATGACTACTGGAGGGAATTGGCCCGTATTTGTACACTTTGTTTTACCAGGTAAACACTGCATACTGTAAAGGCCTCAGATGGAAGGCTATACACTACAGCAGTTAACCCATTAAGACCGGGAACGCATCTGTGTCATTTTAAGATTTCTTTGCCTATTCAAAAATAGCAGATATACAAGCTCATGAGCTTGTAGATGGCCATTTTTTGAAAAATCTTGAACATTTGTGCAAATCTTTGAATATATAGATTTTTTGCAAACATTTGTTACTCAAATCTTTGCTTCTGGGGGTCCCTGCAACAAAATATTTTGAGATATTTTGTATTCTTTATTTTGATTTTTTTATATATTTTTTCAAATAACTGTTAAACATTTGAAAACACTGTAAAACATTTTCAGAATCGGCCTCAGGTCTTAATGGGTTAAAGATTCACCAGTGAGCATAACAATCCATCAACATTACACTGTACTTGGCAGCTGCATGATCTATAAGAGGGGCGCCGGGGATGCACAATGGCACAGAAGTACATACACATGCTCGCTTGGTACTGTAGCACGCGTATACGAACGCTCAGATGTACACATCTCTATGTACACACACAGAAACGTATGTTTTTATTTACTATAGGGACGCAATGTGAAGACAGCAGACAGGCAAAGAGTTTACAATGGAGGTCAAAATAAAAACAAAGCAGCAAACAGGAATAAATGTGATGTCTCTGTGTGTGCATACATTTCTGTTTAGGAGTGTGTTTTCATACGGAAATTAATGTGTATCGTCGCTGTCGGATTACTCTTCAGGAAATGAAGAAAAGAACCTGCTGTGTTCCAATGGATCCAATGCAGGCATTTTCTCAAAAGATCGTGTTAATACTTTTCATTGGTTAAACACACAGACAGACGTAACCACTTTCACAATAAAGCAAAATAGTGCAAATATCAGATCTACAACTAAGCATCGAAACACGTTGTGAGCTTGTACTGTACATAGGCAACCAATTGTCACTACATTTGTGTGACACTGACGTATAAAATAGTAGGTCATTCATTTATGAACATAAAAACAGAGATGATATGTGTCTGTACCTACACAAGTTCACACATCTATATTTCCATCTACTCAGTGGTGTAAAGTACATTTACTCAAATACTGTACTTTTTTACAATTCTTTCAAAAGATTTGTATACATATTGAATCTTGTGAAATGGGATATTCTGCATAATGAGTACTTTTACTTTTGGTACTTTAAGTATATTTTGATGCTAATACTTTAGTACTTTTACTCAAGCACATTTTAAATACCAGACTTTTACTTGTAACTGAGTATTTCTTGATTGTGGTATTCATACTTTTAGTTAAGTAAAAAATGTCAGTATTTTTTCCACCATTGCATCTACTGTATGTGACTGTGCTTGTGAAAGCCTACACACACAGACACACACACACACACACACACACACACACACACACACACACACACGTGCGCACTCACCCACACAACGCACACAAAGGTCTATTAGGGGACAGCAGAGGTGCTATGCAGACTAAGGCAGTCTCATTAGAGAGCTGGATAGTGTAAGTGTCCATTCAGCCAGTTAATTTCCCAGGCTGACGCTGCTCCCCCATGCAGCGGGCTTATCAGTCGCTCTAAAAGGCCTCCTCATTTAACCACACAGCCTTATTTATTCTAAATAACATTGCTTTAAAAGCCCGGGATGCACCACACGCACAAAGCCAACGGTGTGATTAAATAGCTATTCAGACCCCCTACCTACCAACCACTCCCTGCTTTCTTCATGAAAATTGACAGAATAATAGGTTAAAAAAAGACAGTAATTTTCTATTATTTATTATTATTAGTTTGAGTCGACAGCAATTAAAAAGTACCCTACGAGGCAAGGTTCTGAAGATTAAAAAGAAAACATTGAGAAGAGAGGAAAGGAGGGCTGGGTGGGTGGTGCTTAAAAAAAAAAAGCAAGGAGATGATTTAGAAAGAATAAAGAGATATTCTGTTATTTATTTGTATCTTTCATAAATGAAGATAGCTACCAACATCATAACATTTTATTTTAGTGAACACGATATGACTTGAAATAGTCAACCTGTTGATAAACGGTTAGGGAATGTGTTCAACCTGCAGAGCAATGTGTTTCATTCACATTTTGATTTGATTGAAAGTGGCCTGAATGCATTTCTACTGTCAACAAACTCGAATATTAATATGTGTGTTTGAAATCCGCTGAACTTTACTGTCGGTCTTCAACAGAATGTTGACATTGTTAACCACTCCCCTGCGATTCACAGAGATCTCCATCCTTTCAAATCCAACACTTGACCGCCATTGACGGAGATCTCCATCCTTTCCCAAAAAATCGTGTTTTTTGTGATTACGCTAGAGGGCGCTCTTCGCCAACCTATGAATGGTCCCTTGACTGCGAGAGAAGGCTAGAACCAGAAATGACGTCATCCTGAAAAAAGTCACTCCGTTGACTCCAATGAGATTTAGAAAAACGCATCTAGCTCGGATTTCTTCTTTTTTTGGTGAAAACAAGCCATATTCAACTGCCGATAACAACAGAACGGACGATCACGGTTAAAATGTTTTTGTTCCATCCTTGTCAATTGGAAATCTGAAAATTCTCCATCACAAAAGCATTGGTTGAATGAACTTTCCTCTTATTGTACTCCTGAGAAGATACTGTACAATGTAAGGAGAAAACCCTAGACCTATAACAAAATTTGGGGCTCTTTTCTCGATGTTTTGCCTTCATTAATTCCTCTTGGTTGAGGTTGTAAGTTGCTATTACTGCAAAGGTTGTTGTAGTCAATGATGTTTGGGTTTGGGACGGAGGGTTGTTTTCTGTCTTTTTGTTTTCTATTGTCTTTTTTCTTTTCTTGCTGTATAAAATGTAAAATGGATGGATGTACATTGTACTCTGTCAATAAACAAATCTTTAAAAAAAAAAAATGTTTTTGTTCCGGTGGATAGACAAGACCCTCCCCCTCCCCCAGACAGCTTTTGTTTACATCCGTGACCACATCGTGGCTTCCGTGGGTCTCTGTGGATCGTCAAAATAAGGTAAAAACGTTGGCAGTGGCGGATTAATTAATTAATAACCAGCAGTGAATGTGTCAAGGATGGAGCAAAACACTATATCTATCTTACATGCAGTCTTATATGCAGAGCACATGTCCCAGGATACAAAATAATAAGTAATTGGTGTGTTCATTAAGATGCAGTATGCAATCTTTAAAGTACCGGTAGCTACTTTCTGACTTACAGTATTTTTATCATCACAAGCATGGCTTCATCAACTTCAAGTTCGTCTGTAACATTTTAAGTGGCTTAATCCAACAGAAGCAAAGTACTTCTGTATTCACTTCACTGTATTAAATGTGTCCATTTACATTCCTAACATGTAGGAAGCAGTAGAGGTTAAGTGTCTTGTGAGAAGAATGCACTGTCATTTGCGGGACCACCATACTGACGAGAAAAAGTTATTCCAAAAATATTTCAAAAGGACATTGTGTCGCAATTGAAGGAAGATTCAAAGAAAGTAGGCAAAATAGTCCGTCGGAAACCGAGGAATGCAGATTTCCAGAGAGAGAGGTGCCAAAAACACATGCCTCTTCTACTGCACACACGTACAGTATACACACAAACAAAGGTTTACAGTGAATCAAAGTGATATTCAGGATGACAGGGAATGTACAGTAGCCTATATGCCACATGTGGCCACATTCTCCTCATCTCTATTCAGCCATATACATGTTTAGCTTTTATGTCTGCCATATAGGTTAAGAACTGCCCCGGGTAGGACAAGGCACTGACCAACCAACCCTGTGTGTGTGTGTGTGTGTGTGTGTGTGTGTGTGTGTGTGTGTGTGTGTGTGTGTGTGTGTGTGTGTGTGTGTGTGTGTGTACATGTCACATATAGTACATACCTATGGTCAAGTTTTAAGCCTTGGGCTTGTGTCATTCTGAATACTGTTTGGTTAAATAGTCTTCCGTGTTCCAGTCTGACATGCGAGCACTATCTGACGATGAACAGAGAAATGTCACCTGATTATCACACAAACTCACCCACACCACAGACGCACAAGCTCAATTATACATGTATGATGTGATGGTTCATTCTTGTGTCAGATTGTCATCTTCCTGCTTCTCAAAATGAAAAACAACAGTGACACTTAAAAGTTTCTCATCTGCCCCTTCTGACTCTTCTATCACCCTGCACCAACTTCCAACTTCAATTCATCCTCCTCCCCCTTTCTTCCCCTCCATACATACATACATCCATCCATCCATCCATCCAGCTGCATGCGTGCGAGCGCATAAATTCCCCCCTCCAGGTACAAGGATAATGCGACCAAAGGTCAAAAGTTCTGAGCTGTCATCTTGCATGACATCATGCGTGTCACGAACACACGCCTCCACACTTTCATCGTATAGACACACACACACACACACACTGAGATAAACCAGTGTATCTCTATCTTTATCTATGTATCCGTGTGTGTCAGGCTGCAGCTCCATCAGATAAGTCCGCTGGCACTTAGCCTCCCTCGAGTTCTTAAGACAATGAAAATGCACTTGAGAGATTAGAGGAAAAACGAGAGCTTAGTGGATGAGGTAAGAGAGAGGGAGACAGAGAGAGATATATATAGAGAGAGAGAGAAAACATAACAAATAGTCAAATCCATTTGTACACTCTCTGAGTTTAGTTAAAACTCTGGATTTTACTGTATAAAAATGTGTATGATATAGATATATGGATGCCATCTTGTAGCTATCTCCAGCCGGTAGCTGTACAGTGTAGCTACGATTTCCAGGTCAGTGCACGTTTAGCTGTCTCCATCCTCCATGAGCCCGTGGGCCGGTCAGCTCAACAAAAAACAATGGAACTCTATTAGGGGAAATGCCATAGGCTTACAGGTGCTTGGAAGAGGACACACATACATGCACGAACGAACGCATGCATGCACGCACACACGAGCATGAACTCGCACAGACACGCGCGTGTGCTAGCTATATATGGTCTGCGTGTACATATTCATATATATATATATATATATGTATATTATTTACAGTATAAACATAATGGGTATATCATGGGTATACAAGAGCAAGGCCCAAAGCAAGTAAAGACAGTGAATTTCAGTTTAACCTCAACATCATTGTGTTCCAATGTTTTGTGACTGTAAGTGTTTGCACCAATGCTTCTTTGCATTTGTTATGCAAGGTATGTTGGTTATTATGAGCACTCTGTGAGTGAATACAGTAAGGAGGAAGACTTATGAGTAGGGATGGGTATTGGCAACAATCTCACGATACGATACGTATCACGATACTTGGGTCACGATACGATTATATTGCGATACGTATCACGATACTTGGGTCGTATCACGATATTGCAATATATTGCAATATATTGCGATATATTGCGAAATATTGCGATATATTGCGATATATACATATATCACAACTACATATTGTTTATATATACACTACATATTGGGTAGCTGCAGATCTGTGATAGGTTCTTTGAATGTTTTTCATAAAACCTGTATCTGAAAAAGCAAAAAAAAAAAAAAAAAAAAAATTCAAAAAAAAAAATCGCGATATTGATACTGGAGTATCGATACAGTATCGCGAAATAAAATATTGCGATATATCGTGATATCGATAATATTGCCCATCCCTACTTATGAGAAGTTATGGGGTTGCTCTCTAAATGGCAGCAACTGATTCATAACACGAGAGCAGAGAGCATCTCACATCAGGTCAGCTCAGCACAGCATGCATTCCACACTCTCCAACCACTGACTGGGAATAAGCATAGCAAGCATGAGCTCTAGTCAATAGAGTGTGCAGACAGTAGCGCCTAGAAGAAACTTGAATGCAGGTAAACAAACAATGAACCAAGCACCTGAATAAACAACGTGCTACTAAACTAAATCCCATTTACGACCTACGGTTCAAGAGTTATAGGCCAAAACGTAAGGTGGGCTGTTATAATAATAATAAACTTTATTTATATAGCACCTTTCATGACATAAATGCAGCTCAAAGTGCTTTACAGGGAGAAATACAGAAATGGTACACAAACCAACAATAATGCAGAAGAATATATATATATATATATACATATTATATATATAATAATAAAAATATACATGAAAACATCAAAGCAGTTTAACGGAGGCATAAAAATAAGGTACAGTGTCATAGAAAAAGATCAACTAAAAGCAAGAGTGAAGAGGTAAGTCTTGAGCTGTGCTTTAAAGCTATCCACGGTTATAGCGCCACCATGTGGCTGACTGGTGTGATTCTTTATTAAATAATTTTGCAATAAACTATTAACCTCCCCTTTAAGTCTTGTAACTGTAGCCCTTACGGTTTCCGAGGAAGAAATACTTGAATGGGAGTTTTTGCAATTCCCATTAAAGTGGATGGGGAAATTTAATGCAATAATAAATCAGGATTTTGATTTTACGACCTACGGTTCAAGAGTTATAGGCCAAAAGGTAAAGTGGGCTATTATAGCGCCACCATGAGGCCGAATGGTGTAATAATTGTTTCAATAATTTGGCAATAAACTATGAACCTTCCCTCAAAGTCTTGTAACTCTAGCTCTTACGGTTTCTGAGAAAAACATACTTGAATTTGAGTTTTTTCACTTTTCCATTAAAGTGGATGGGGAAATGTAATGCACTAATAAATCAATATTAATTAAACTATGCAACCAATCTCTTAGCAAAATGCAAGTGCACGATTCCCGGTGAAGCCGGACATTTTGACTGTGGGAGGAGTAGCGGCCCGAAAAAAAAGTTCTAGAAAGAAATAAAGTCGGTAGAGTACTATAGTCTGGTTGCCCTGTTAGGGCAACCACACTAACTAGCATCCATCAAGAGGGGGATACAAGGACAGTGAAGTGCTAGGGGGTGAGGTGGAGTTTGTAGACGCAAGTCTTCGGGACTACGGCAAAGAATTTGGAGTGAGTCGGCAGTTCTGACTGCAAAAGGGAGTTTATTAATTATTACACGGTTTGTGAGCCAGGAGGGAGAAGAGTCTAGCATGTGTGGTTTGTTTTCCAGGGTGTTTTAGGGAAGGCTCGAACAGCATTGCTGTGTTCGCTCAACTAAGAGAGCAGGAAGGGTTGTAAGGGCTGGATCATGTCTTGAAGGTATGGGATTGCCATGCCTTTGGTTGCCTTGTAGGCCAGCATCATCTACCATAATTACCCCAATAGAGGTGCAAACACCAATAGAAATGGATTCACAAACTTTGTGCGCACGCACGCACAAACACGCACACACACACACGTGTGCACGCGTGTGTGTGTGTGTGTGTGGGCCTTTATCCCCAGGTACACTGTGTAACTGTGTATACCTGTGAATAGGACCCAGGCTGATAACATCTCTCTTTTCATGGGTTGGTTCTGTGTCAACTCTTCTCTGTAACTAAAGACAGTGGTTACAACAGCGACAGCTGGCAGGCTGGTTCTCACTAACACACGTAGAATACACCAGCATGTGCACTCATATACACATACACACACACACACACACAAGAGGGCCAACTGAGTCAATCAGACTCTCCCTTTCTATCATACAACCCTGCATCCTGGGAGTCAATGTCCATGTAATTACATCATCCATCCTTTTTGAGAGAGAGAGAAAGAGAGAGAGAGAGAGAGAGAGAGAGAGAGAGAGAGAGAGAGAGAGAGAGAGATGCAAACATAGCAACAGAAAGCCACCTGCCTGGCAGAACAGCACAGCTACAGCCTGTGAGCACAAAGAGAGAGGGAGGGACAGAGACGGAGAATGAGGTTGAGTGAGTAGCAGCAGCAGGTGCTGTGCAGGTGAGCAGAGGGTCAGTGGGGTATTTATCCATATGCCATCTGTCAAAGAGGCTCTATCCGACACTGACATTTTACCCACATTCACTGACTCTTTCACTTAGCATTGTCCAACCAGGCCCAGCTTGCCACACGCTGACATTTACTTTGATTCAGAAGCTCGTAGCGTAGCCATGTTGAGCCTGCTTCTGCCATATGAATAACTATGGTAATTTAAGCTCACGTCCACACGAACCGCCTTGCATTCCAACAACGCTGAACATCAGTCCAGGTGGCGTCGCAAAATGTGTGTAGGGATCAGACCTGAGTTCAGCTCAATGGGATATTTAAACAACACAAGAGGCCGTAGTATATCATGATTACATCACAGCTCCGGGTGTTAAACATCTTTAGCCGTGATATAATACAATGCATCACCAATTAGTGGCAATTGACTCACTTACAATTTAACACAAAACTTTATGTTTAGAGTCCAGAACAATCTTCTCGTTAGAGCAGTTATACTGATGGTGCTGCTCTTAACACATTGACTGCCAGAACTATTTTCACTTTTCATTGTTATTCATGCCAGAGATTTTTCAATGGGAAAAAAAAAGTACTCAGGAGCCGAGATACAAAATTTTAAAGTTTTAAGTTAACAAGGAAGTGGATGAGAGTAAAGATCTTCGAAAATTCATATCTCCTTGGTCTTTGGGTCAAAAAAGTAAAAAAAAAAAAAATATTTTTTTGCTAATATCGAATTAATTCGATCTAGGCAGGCAAGTGATGATAAGCTAATATCGAATTAATTCGATCTAGGCAGTCAATGTGTTAAGATGTAACTACGGTATCAAGGGCCGCGATGCAGAACTCCCCCATGGGTATTGGGTGAATTTCAGTTTGACCTCAACGTCAATGTGTGTGTTGTACCAATGCTTCTTTGCATTTGTTATGAGCTCTCTGAGTGTGTACAGTAAAGAGGAAGACTTATGAGACGTTATGAGGTTGGTCACTAAATGGCAGCAGCTGATCATAACGCAAGAGCGGAGTACATCTCACATCAGGTCAGCTCAGCATGCATGCATTCCACACTCTCCAACCACTGACTCATTCCTGCTAAGTGGCACATGGAATCAACACACACTGGATGTTCAACACTTACACCTCTCTCTCTCTCTCTCTCTCTCTCTCTCTCTGCATTTTACCACACCTTATCCAATTCCATGGTCTACCCATTTCCTCTCCTCTCATCTCTGTGTTGTACTCTCTGTACACAGGGCCTGAATTTCGGCTCAGGATTGGGGGAATTGAGCATTAACTTATTCTCGCTAATTCAGCACTTCAGAATTTGGGAGGCTGAATGCTGGCACACCATCCATCCGTCTATCTTCCATCATGCCCCTCTCTCTCCCTCTCTCCAGAGCATCTGCCGTCTGCCTCTCTCTACAAGCCACCCGCCCGTTCCCCTCCGCTGGCTATGTTTATGTGTGCTCTGTCGTGTGACAGTGTCGAGCATCAGGGGTGGCCGGATGTGCAGGCTCATAATGCTCGTGACCATGCGGTGCATTGAGGGCTTGTGCATCGGCTGTGTTCGGGTGTGCGGTGCTATTGTGCAACAAAGTTTAAATCATTCTTAAAACATAAATACATTAGCTGAAGGGAGTCCCACTCAATAAAAAAGAAAAGTGGCAGACCAATAAGCCCCGGGCAAAAACGCCTATACTTGTCTTTCCACTTCTCCAAATGTCATGGTTCCATCTATCTTCCCCCTTTCCACAATGTGTTTGTGTGCCTGGTTCTTAATTAGTTATATATCCACTTCTGTTTTTGTGAAGTGCAAAGTATATTTTTCATATTATCATGAACTTGGTATCATTGGTCCCTCATGTATAGTATTCTGACTTCCCAATGAGTAGTATAAATGCACAGCAGGCTAAAGGACACATGTACTGTAGGCATAAAAATACATAGACCTCAATCTAATGTATGCATCAAAATCTATTCCATTATAATAAAGTCTACTGATCTTTCAAATTCATATTAAAACCGGCCAAACTGTATTATACAGAATCTGTCCAGCTCTCGTCCCCTGCCACACACACACAAACATGAGCGCGTGCACACACACACACACACACACACAAACACACAAAATTGGAGCAGAGCGACTAAATGCAATCTCTAATGGACAATACAAGACCTTTAGTTAATAAGTATGCCAGTATTGTATAGTAGTGTATAAATCGCTCCTATGTGAAGCATTTAATTTTGAAAAATGTCAGTCCCTGGTACATAATGAGGTGTAAATGAGACTGGTCCTCCTATCCTCTGTTGGGTCAGATCATAGTGAATTATGTAGGAATCTCTTTTTTTCATCTTCTGCTTCTTTTTTCCACAAAGAACACACATTCTTTGTGGTGAAATGACACCCCTGTGTGTTTTTAAAAGACTCTAGGTGCACCTTAACTCTTAAGGTCTTGTACTACAGACTCTTTCTTTTACACTAACATCAAGTGAAATCTTTATCTTACATTGCTCCTCTCTCTCTCTAACTCTCCCTCTCTCAGCTGTACTGTTTGATGGGTTCCACGTACACAGTGGGGTCCAACAATATGAGGAATGCTGTTGATATGCCAAATGTTAATATTCCAGTCAATTAGTCATTGTCCTGGTAAAACGAGGTTGGTGTGTACACTGTTTCCTTTTATTCTATCTCATATCTGTAAAGAAGAGGTGACCCCACCTCTAATAATAGAAATGGACATGACAACAAAGACATTTTCTACTGCAGCATGTAACGGCACACGTAATGTAATGTAAAGGAAAATTGCCTGAGGATAAAATTAAACAAGTAAATATAGGGAAATGGAAGTAAGTAAAATGAGTGAGTGAGTGAGTGAGTGAGAGACACAGACAGAGACCCAGACAGACAGACAGACAGACACACACGTGTGATATGTAAGAGAAAGGTCAAGACCCAAATGCAGAACCTAAAGAGGAGACCGGATGGAGGTTGAACTCGAATGGAAGAACCAAAGGCAAAATTTCCTGCAAGGAAAAAACGAATAAGATGGAAGCCCGCAAGGAAAAGATAATAAGATGGAAACCCGCAAGGACAAGATAATAGAAAATAGTCCAAATAATATACTGTAACAGACTCGACAAACCAACAAAGGCGGAAACAGAGAGCCAAAGATTAAAATAGGAGCCAGGAGCTGATGTCATTATTGCGTCATCCTTGACAGAAGGAGTGAAAAGGTAGATAGAGTGGGGGATAGTTAAATGTAGATTGACAGGGAGGGAAGAATTCTGTGAGAGAAGTAGAGAGCGAGAGGTAATGGTGTGACCTTGTAAAAATGTGTGATCACCCGCTAGGTGACAAACTACCTGCAGGAAACAGACAGACCTCATGGGACACATCACATCTCACTCTCTCAATGTGTCTGTCTGTCTCTCTCTCTCTCTCTGCGTCTCTCTCTCCATCTCTCCGCGTGTCTCTCTCTTCCTAAACAGGGAATATGTTGCGTTCCTGAAAATAACTAATCTCAATTAAAGCTGAATAAATATGACTCCAGTGGATCCTTCAGCATCATTAATTGGAAAAGCCTCCCACTCATCACCTCCACCTTTCTGCCACTTTCTAGTCTTCCTCTTTCATCACGACTCCCATCTTTTACACTGGCTCTTTCTCCTTTGCTTCCACTCTCCTTCATTTCGATCTGTCCAAATATTTCTCTCTCTCACCCTACTGTTTAATGTATTTTCTCTCTCCCTTGCTTATAATATAATATAAGCACTCCATCACCCCTCTTCACTTCCCCAGTCTTCCTCCCTCTCTCTAACACAAGTCCCATTTGTGCCTGAATCAGAATTGTAAATCTTTCCTCATTTCTTTTTCATTTTGTCGTTAATGAAGTGGGATATGTTGTGTCCCAACTCACACACACATACAAATCCGTTGCAATTAATAATATGAAGAGGGGAACCGAGGGAAGAACGACAGACAAAGAAACAGAAAGAAAAGTGTGGGGTGGGGGGGGCAGGTGTCAAACAAATGAGTTAGGAACTTCTGTATTAAATCAAGCCCTCAGGTGCGCGCGCGTGTGCGTGCGTGCGTGTCTGTCTCATCATTTCCTTGCTGTCATAGTATGACTGTGAAGGGTCCTGCGGGGCTTAGGGCTGCCCTCCCACATGCCTGTAGGGAACAACCGCCATACATACATGTACCGCACGCATACACACACAGAGGGGCACCATGGGAAATAACTTCATACCAAATGAAGCTTTTCACATTATTGATCAGGAAATCTCACATCCTTCAGCACATATTTTTTCCACGCCATGAAACTGAAACTCGCTAATAGAATTAGTGCAGGTGGCGTTGCAGCAATCACAGACCATATGACAACTAATAACTAACAGTGAAAAATCACCAGTGTGGGATGGAAAACACTACGTACTACTACGTGGCTAGCATATGACACTGGGACAATTTACAAGGGAAATGCTTGCTCCTAAAAACAAAATGCCAAACAAAATGCCACTAAATAGTGCTCAATAAGTACATAACATAATGTAAACAAAAGTGCATTCAGTACAAATTCACCCAAGTCCAAAACACAAATAAATCTTTTTAACACATAGATACACAAGCCGTCCACAGGAGACACGGTCTAATGCAGCCGATATATCGTCACTGTTGGACAGAAACCTTGTATGACCAAAACCAAAAAAAAACTGTGTTCCAATTCCAATGCATAGTTATTATTTAGCCACAAGCGCTTGTTAATTACTTTTCATTGGTTAAATTTGTTCGTTTTTTAAAACCCACAGACAGACTTCCACTTTCAACCTGGCATCCCTATTTTGGGCATGTCATCATAGATTGGCATTTTTCAGCAAATAACAAAAACAAAGCCAACACGTCGCTGTATGACGCTGTTATATAACAAATTAGAAAACAGGGCATTCATTTATGAAATAATGGGAAATAAAATACATAAAAAGATGAAACATGGAGATACAAGGTTTCTGCCCGACAATATGATTTCTACCATTGGGATGCCCCAATACACACAATATGACACATGGAATATATCTCTCACGTCTCCATGGATTACACACAACGCACA
The DNA here is from genome assembly GCF_963454915.1 of Gymnoscopelus microlampas. NCBI lineage: Eukaryota > Metazoa > Chordata > Actinopteri > Myctophiformes > Myctophidae > Gymnoscopelus > Gymnoscopelus microlampas. The sequence goes on along the minus strand of NC_139940.1, from coordinate 30,391,167 downwards.
CAAATGCACACATGTACACAGATACACACAGTCAGCCACACACGCAGACAAGTGATTTGTCACTAGCTGAGGATGAGCACGACCTCGGACGACCCCAAGCCGACCTCTGACCCCTTTAACATCACCTTTCCCAGAGGCGGCAGCAGATTTATCAAGGAACATAATGACCATTACAGCCCCCATCAGTCACTGACGCTCAGGTCTCCCAGTGGAAAACACACTATATAGGCCAAATATTAACAATACGCTACCCTGCAAACACCTCATCTCAGACTGTGACATTGTTTTATTGCAAGTGACGGCTGACACACAGGATCAATTTCTCTCCCTCTCTCCCTCTCTTTCTCCTTCCTTTTCCTCTCGCTCTTTCCCTCTCTCCATATCTCTTACCATCTCAATCAGGGCTTGTTTAACCCATTAAGGCCTGAGATTTTGATTCTACAAAATGTCTTCTAAATCTTAACAGTTTTATGAAAAGATTCTGTTACTATATCGGTGGTTCTCATTCTCAAACTTTTTCATGTCAAGGACCTCCAAAATGTAATTGGCCGCGGACCCCCCATCTCAAAATATTTTGTTCCGGGGATCCCCCAGAAGATTAGAGTTAAAAATGTTTGCTTAAAAAATATGTATATTCAAAGATTTGCACACATTTTCATGATTTAAAAAAAAATGCAAATCTACAAGCTCATAGCGCGGCACTCTGTGCTACGCTATGATAACGGTTTAAGTAATAATGGTTTAAGTGGTTACACAGATGCGTTCCCGGTTTTAATCGGTTAACAGAACTAGAGTGGATGGATGATGGTAAAATGGTTGATGTTTGGCGCGTCAGTCCCCTACAGAGAGGAGACCTGTGTTCCTGTGGCGCTCAGTGGGTAGATCACGGCACTGACAAAGCCAGGGGTTTTCATTCTCACCGGGGCCGGGCATACTCGAAGCTCTAGGCAGTCATGATACTGCAACAAGGCACACTGGACACAGCCACTCACCAACTGACATACAGGAAAAGCACAGTATTATCTGCAGTCTTTTGTCCTGTAGTTTCCCTACAGTGACTGCCCCTTGTAAATCCCTGTGTCTACTTGTTCAACAGGTCAATCTGTGTGTCAGCACCGTAAGCACCTACTAGTAAGACATCAGTGTTTTCCAGACGGGCTACTTGGAAGATTACGGAGAGAGTTTGAATGACAAAGAAACTGTACATACATACACAGTACTGTATGTATACACATACTTTATAAGTAGGGCAACCAACTCCCTATGACATACTGTACAACACACGCTATCCTACAATATTTTCTTTGAAAACTAAGCGTCTATTAAACATTCATCCTTGCAGACAGAGTTCCAGTTCCACACATATATGAAGAGAGAAAATACAGCCAGGCTAACATGTCCACCATTAATACTTCAAAAAGACATGTGGCAGCCATCAAGCCGTACTCCGCATGTTAATCATTTTCTCTTAACACACAGGCTCTGGCTCTCTCATTATAACAGTCTTAATGTCTCTCCCCCCACCCCCTGCCAACTACTTCTCGAAAACTCCAAAGTGAATTATAGATTCTGGTCCCATTTGTGGACTGGGAGGGCGAAATCACCACTGGTTTAAGAAGTTACACACACACACACATAGCACTGGGGGTGAAATCAAGGCTTATTTAACCGGATTGAGTTGGACCACCGGTTCAAGCATCAGCCCCATACTGGGAGGAAGCCTGCATTTTAAGACACACACAGAGTGGTTCAGACATCAGCCCCATACTGTGCAGACGAAGGCCCACATCAAATACAGATCTGGAGGACGCGCGCACGTGCGCACACACACACACACACACACACACACACACACACACACACACACACACACACACACACACACACACACACACACACACACACACACACACACACACACACACACACACACACACTCACACACACACACACACACGACCCCCATGCTGTGCTGAGCCCTGCATTCAAACCCACTTTACAGACGGGATGTGACAGGTTGTTTGTGAAGAGGGTTCGTCCAAGGTGGGCACACACACACACACACCACACACAAGGGCACATTTACACACTTTAACACAGACACAAATGCAGTGCAAATGGAGTGTGTACTGTGTACTCACGCAACGACTCCCAACAGAAGAAAATTCTAGATGATTGGATGCTGGCTCAGCAGTGGAACCTGTCTGAACCAATCCCGGCCACAGACCCCGTACTGTGGCACCGAGGTCTAATGCTCCTCTATTAGGCTCTATCACTGGCACCCTCTGACTATATCTACGGGCTACTGATGTCCTCTGTGTGTGTGTGTGTGTGTGTGTGTGTGTGTGTGTGTGTGTGTGTGTGTGTGTGGGTGTGTGTGTGTGTGTGTGTGTGTGAGAGAGTGTGAGGAAGACCCTTCAAGGGACATTCAGAAGACAGAGAGTGGTTAGACGCAACTAGTAGCATCACTAGGATTTTCTCCTTTCTGATGTTAAGGATTCTGTAGTTGACAATTGCTCACAAACACCCTCACACAGACAATCCCGGGGCTACTGTTGTCCCGACACTGTGCTATTCAAGTCATAAACGCATACAGCAAGTGGAGAGCTTGGATTTTGGCCGCAGGACTTTCTAAGTACCCAAAAAAAAAGGTTAATAAAAATGTAATAAAAAGAGACACTGTTTGTGTGCCTAGGAGATCTCCAAGGCATTAAGGCCATTGGAATCAGTGTTTTATTGTAACCTGTGATGTATAAAAGCATGCAGACAGCACGCATATCTGAGTCTCAAATAGAATACAAATAGTATGAGAGTATGAAGAGTGCTCAAATAGTTCTAGGGCTGCCGTTTTTTCCCCCATGCATATCTCTTGTCAAGTCTAGCCAATGTGAAATTAAGATCAGAATATTACGTTCTTCTCCATCAATGCATACAGCAAACACAATTTTACAATTTGTTTATTGGCCGCAAGCTATACTCAGTGCTTTCTATCCTTTACCTGTGATTTATAACATTCATTTTTTTGGGCTCTATGTAAACATTCAACCTTTCAGAGTTAGGTTTGAAGATTGGATTGGCCCTGCCCCCTTGTGCACTGAAATGTGTAAGCAAGTGTCATGGCTGCCTTACTTCTATATAATAGAGCTTTAAGGTACATTTGTTTCACCCCCACACATTAGTTAATTTCCTGTGTTCAAATTGTGTGTTGCCCCCACAACACACTCTTTAAATGCCTGTCTCCATATAAGCAACAGCAACCATGCATGGCAGGCGAAGGGAAACACACCACCCACCACCCCAGCCTTCACCCATGTGTCTGTCCAAGCATGGAAAATTAAAAATGCAAAACATGGTACACTACCATACATTATAATTCATGAGCAGCTCTTCACAATTGTTCACTCCCCTTTCTGGCTCTTTCACTGGTATCCTACTTCTGTTTATCCTACAACTTCTCATACTGTATGCTGAAGTTATATAAAATAAATAAATGAAGAAGCAACACCATAACACAAACTGTGGGTGTCCCAGGTGACACCTTAAAAAAACATTCCTCCACACTTCTGACAGGGGGAAACATTGCATCCTAAATTACACTATCTATTCCTGTGGAGGGAACATATTGTGCTCCAGCAGCAGCCTACTGTTAATAAATAATAATCATCAACATCATCTTCCTCGCAATACCTAGCATGGAGTTTGGCCTGAGGCCAGAGTACCTCTCTCTGCAATCTCTCTTTACATTGAATACATCACTGACCTGACAGTTATGCTTTGTCAGAAACAATCAAGTGAAAAACACAATTTCACATCAGATCACATCACATCACAGACAAGTCACCTTCAGGTATTCCACCTGTCTACATGGGGGTTGTGTAACATAGTATGCTGTGTAATGGAATATAATGGTATAGAATAAAACTGAATAATGGAATAGAATAGAGCCAAAGTCCTTTAAAAAAATGCCTAGAAATAGAAAGGCCAGAAAAGTAGGGTATGGAGCACAACCCAACATAACAACAGAGGACAGGACAGCACAGACCAGCAATCTAGTTGAAGACTTCTTAAAAAGCAAGGTCAAAACCAGACAGCCATGTATGTGAACCACACACAGCCCTGGGCTTGTTGGGGTGAACACAGCACAATACTGGGGTCTGCTACTTTCTGTTTATACCACCCGTGTGTGCGTGTGTGTGTGTGTGTGTGTGTGTGTGTGTGTGTGTGTGTGTGTGTGTGTGTGTGTGTGTGTGTGTGTGTGTGTGTGTGTGTGTGTGTGTGTGTGTGTGTGTGTGTACACACACACGCGCACTTCCCCGTTCTAAAAATATAGGCTAATGCCCAGCAGATCTGACAGATTAAATGCCAATCCCAGAGTTGGACCAAAATCAGCCACAGGCAGCTTGTGTGTGTGTGTGTGTGTGTGTGTGTGTGTGTGTGTGTGTGTGTGTGTGTGTGTGTGTGTGTGTGTGTGTGTGTGTGTGTGTGTGTCTTGCAAATGGAAGAATGCTGGCATGGTACACAGCTTGAAAGGTCATTTCAGAGTTTATTTTGTTTTTGATTTGCTGACGTTTTCTGATGAAGTAACATTTCTGAAGATAAAGTCAATCATTCAGTGCCAGTTAATGCAATACAACGTCCTCTAAGGCCATGCCCACGCATTTCATGACGTGGTCGTGTGACATGGTTTCAATCGGCCCAAAAGAATAGATTCATTTTACAGATACACACAGCAGTCCTTGTTAACAGAGCAGCTTTGAGTTCTGCCCCTTGAACATGTGCAGTATCTATCACAGATTACAACCTTGCTTAAGGTCGATTGTAATAGCATGTGAATTTTGTTTCAGGGCAGACTCTCACTTTAATGATTTGAAATGGCAAGCCAGGACCCTTGGCCTTCTCCAAACCATGGTGAAAGATCAATGGCACAAAATTCACTGAACTAAGTTCAGTCACCATGTTACTAAGTATCAAATAAAGGCTAACAGCCAGAATAACAGTGAATGTTCAGCACTGTTGGAGTCCTGAAGGTTTTTAACACCAATGTCCTTAAAGAAAGACTCTTCCATTTGCAAAGTTCTGAGGAATGTTTTGCGACCTATTTTATTTACATCAATTAACCATGGATTAAACCATCATAGACCTAGTATTGTTAATGTCAGATCAGTCCAAAAGTGGAGACTCTGGCTTAAGTAACCATTCTACTATTTTATGCATACGGAAGGTTCAGAGGTCTGTATTTGATTGGTCTCCTGTTTTCTTTTATGTGCAGTGGTGGATAAAGCCTTTATTTGATTGATTGAATACTTTATTAGACAAAATTAAAACAGCACTGGGGTTGTTTTAAGTCATTGTTTTTATAAACCTAAAAACCTGAACAAAATGTATTTTTTCTTTTAGTGATTTAACCAAGAATGTCCCAAAATCAGAAGATGAAAGCCTTTTCTTTTGCACAATTCCTACAGTACTGTTGATGCTAACAAAGGCCAACTGAGGCCCACTATTCCAATACAAATGTGTCTCTATAAGGTCTACATTCCATAGTCCAAAATCAATGAACAAACTATTTCTCAAAGACCATTATGCATGCAATTTTAAAGATAGGCTACAACTCTGCTATAAATATGCACATTAACAGCAGCACATATACTGTAGTCTTGGACTTGTTCCAAGAGTTCAATTTGTGCGTTGCGTGTCCCTTTTCAATTAACATTAATGATTTTTCTTTCTTATGGTTTGCTCATGAATATTAACACAATATTGAAATGAATGCAAATATAGTGTGGGAATTGGGTGTATTTTGAAAACAGAAGTATGGAATTCCAAGTTGGGTTCTAATTCGTTAAGCTTACATTCCCTTGATCATACAAATTACCAGAGACAGCCATGGGTAGAAACCACTCACACATGCACACACAACTGACACAAACACACACTCACACACACACACACACAGTTTAATTACATGCTGTTGAGCAACTGTTTCTCTTATGCATTCTGCGTTCATTGATTTGAGAGGTCTCCGACATTGAATTACGCTATAGATTTCAGCGTCTTCACACACACACACACACACACTAATTTACTTTTTAGCATTCAGAAGACAATCTATTAGCATTTTCTTCTACTGAGCAGGCTTGTGGTGCAGAGCTCCAGTTGAACGAAGGGGCAGAGCACGGCATCACTTGAAGAAGCTGGAAGCTTTCCAAACTCTCTTTCTCGTTAAGACTCCAGCCATGCATGTCTACTTACAGTATCTCTGAGTACTGAAAAAAAAATGAAAGCAAACAACCACACATGTGAAGCCGTCTTTCTAAAAACAGAAGGCAGAACCCAGCGAAGGCGGTGGGTTACTGGGTTACCAATAATCAAGGCCATGATGTCAGAAAGAACAGACGGAACCGTTCTGTTAATAAACAACAACTTTTAAGAGTGTTAGTGCAGTGGTTCTCAAACTTTTTCATGTCAAGGACACCCAAATTGATATGTATAAATCCGAAAATAGTTTTTGCCACCCCCAGAAGAGAAGGTTTGTGTTAAAGAATCTAAATTATTCAAAAGTTCTCAAAAATTGCAGATATACAAGCTGTGAGTTTGTATGTTTATGTTTATAAAGGATCCCCATTAGAGACACATGAATGAGCCTCTAGTCTTCCTGGGGTCCTGAAGAAAGCAAATACAATACAAATGTACTAAAACACAAATAAAAGTAAAATAAAAACAAAAAATAATACAAATAAAATTGAATACAAAAAGACAAATTAACATTATAAAATCAAATCCAACAGTCAAATTAAACAAACACACAAATCAGGGTTTCCGGCAGTCCTTTTTTAGGAATGAATGAATGAATGAATTCTTATTTTTTCCCTCAAAATATTAACAAGTTGGTGTGATGATGGAAAACACAACTACATTACGCTATTGTTAGTCACATTTATTCAACATTGTGTTTAGCTTTGTACCAGTGTTGATTTTAAATTTAAGTCCAGTTTCAATCGCCCTTGTTAGTTGGCATTTTGATTTTACCACACTGATCCCAGTACAACCTAACACTAAACACCTGGTTATAGAACCAATGTGCGCACGCGCGAAGACTCTCCCCAGGCCTAGCACCGGGCCTAACTTTTGTGTTGTAAATCTGCTATTTTTGAAGAGACAAAGTATAAAATATGGATCCAGTGTTTAAAAGTCTTAACACATTGGGTGCCAAAAACGTTGATATACGTTTTTGCAAATACACCCGTCGAGTGCCATAACCGTAGATATACGTTTTTTTTCCCAGTTTTCTTTTTCTTTGAAAATTCCACATGAGGGCGCTCTAACGCAACTTAGGAATGATCCTAGGACACTAAAAAGATATGGACGGATGTGACGTCATCCCCAAAAAACGGACGTCCAGCCGCCCCAATGATAGGATCTTGAGAAAAACACTTCTATCTCCATATCTTTTTTTTTGTGGTGAAAACCAGCCCTTTTCAATGGGCGATCGCTCTAAAATGGCGGACTGCGGTAGAAATGTTATTGTTCCAGTGGATAGACGGACCCCTATCCCATCGCCGGGATACTTTTTTTTACATCCGGGTCCTCGTTGTGGCTTCTGCAGCCGTCTAAACATCGCCAAGACACGGTAAAAAACGTTCTTCTCCGATGAAAGCAGAGACACTCCTCCGTTTTTTGCGACACTCAGTGTGTCGATCTTCCTGGAGCAAAATATTCTGTGGCTCTTGAAAGGTTAGTAAAAACGCACCACATCATCCCTCATAAAGACACACACATCCCCTCACAAAACACACATCCAAGCAAGAATGTACACCTGACCCCTCCCACTCTCAACAGCACACAAACACCCCATCAACAACACACCACTCCAGCCCACAACCACACATGTACATATGCAGCCAACTAAGCCCCAATTCTCCAGAAGTAGTAGATATGCTTTTCTGTCTCTCTCTAAACAATGATTGCAAACTGGTGAATCCCCCCTCCCATTACTTCAATTTAAAGACCTTCAGCTCATTTACGAGGGGTGAATAGGTGTCCCATACATATCACGCAGGAGATTTGATTTAATACACACACACACACACACACACACACACACACACACACACACACACACACACACACACACACACACACAGTGTGTGTTTATGTGTGTATGTGTGCACAGAGATAAACATGGCACTCTTAATAAGTGCACACACTACACAGTGTTTAGAATATAGGCCAATATGGGAATGCTCATCAATGCAGGTTACCTGAGTACTCTGGAGCTCATAATGAGAGCAATAAACTGCAGAGCACGGGTTTTTAACTCATTATAAAAGTGCACTAACTTTAACCACATGCACCGGCATAGTGCCCCTATTCTGTGGCCGACATTCGGCAAAAATAGCACGTCTACACATTGTGATACGTTATGATGAGCTTGTAGATCACATATTTTCGGCAAAGAGATTTGGTGTAGATGGGGGGGGGGGGGGGGAGGAGCGGAGCATGTATAGAGCCCTGGGTTACCCCGGTCAACTAGGCATATATAGGGTTTAAGTGGTCAAAAGCAAGTAAAACAACAATTAACACAAGTAAATAAAAGACTAAAGACTAAAATAAGCCCTTAAGTATGATAATCCCTTTAATATCAATCACTCTTTGCACAGGTTCTCTCTCCCACAGATAAACTGTCCAACATAGAGGGTGGTCTGGCCTGTCTCGTGCAACATTACCCTCCTGGCATAGGTAGTGACCCCGTCTCTCCCTTTAATGAAAATAGAGCCCTGCTAAGCCCATAAGGCTGAGCAAGGCATTGAGCACAGCGTGTCACTGTGTGTGTGTGTGTGTGTGTGTGTGTGTGTGTGTGTGTGTGTGTGTGTGGCCACAGCCTGGGTCCACCTCTCCAGATCACTGTGGTTAGAAGAAGCAGGGAGCCGAGGAAAATATCGCCACTGACAGTCGCTGGCAGACCGCTGGGCTGGAAGGACAAGGTGTGCCTAACAAATAGCGGGTATGCTCACGCGCTGTGCCAGCTGGTGCCAGTGTGTGTGTGTGTGTGTGTGTGTGTGTGTGGTGCCAGGAGGTGCAGGCGTTATGGCCAGCGTGTGACTGAGCACAATGCGGTCAGAGTGTGGCTGTAACCCTCCTCTCTCTCTCTCTCTCTCCCTCTCTTCTCACTGAGCTCCTAACTGTCTTTCTCTCAATCATGTGAGTGGAGGCTGAATGGAGAAAAATAAATAAAGCCTGGATATTCTAATGAAGGAGTGTGAATTCCCTCCATCAATCACGCTTTCCTCTTTCTTTTCTTTCACCACCTGATTCTCTCTCTTTCTCTCTCTCTCTCTCCATCATGTGAGTGTCAACTGATTTCTGTGTTGAGTGTTTAAGACTGTGTGTTTGTGTCCTTGCCAGTGAATAGAACATTAATTGCATTAGCATTACAGCGGGGTGAATTCCACCAAGTCTTATTCAACAGAGGATAGACATTTTCAAGGAGTTGAAGCGTGTTATTTCCTGCAGTCCAAATCAAAACCTCATTGTATAAAATTGGACGAATGTAACTACAACAAATAGCAGAGGAAGATTGCAGAATTTCTAAATTGCACCGTTTGCTTTCAACAAGTTATTCCAGATTTTATGATTTAAGACTGATATTGAATAGTGCTGTGTGACAGTTAATATATTTCTCCTTCTGGCACTTAGCGCACCTTTAAAACATTGCAAATTAAGTGCCAGACTAAAAAGTGAAAGCCTAAAATGTGTGTATTCACTCATGGCACACTCTGGGGCTGGGCAATATTGGGCGATATTATCAATACTCATATGAGACTAAATATCGTCTGGGATTTTTGATATGGCAATATCATGAAGCGTTGTCATTCCCTGGTTTTAAAGACCAATTCCACACGTTCCATGGTGTGGTTGCACAGCGACACACAACAACCATTATATGGTGGCTGAGCGAGCAGCCCCAATAAAAGTTCTCTGCCTAGACTAAAGTAAAAACCATGACATTGACACGTGCGTTGTGCGTGTGTGCACTAGGGGTGGGACGATATGGGTACCTCACGATACGATATATATCACGATATTAGGCCCACGATAACAATATACTGTATATCACGATATTCGACAAGATTCGATATATTGCGATATCACGATATCTAACTATATAAATGGCGAGCGACTTCCGCACCCTCGGTGGCGACACCCCACAGCTCTGTTATCGAATAAACAACGCACCGCCAGACCACATGTCGCCAACTGACTCGCCACGGCGGCCGCGCTGAATTTACGCGTCGCGTAGGGGACACCTCATTGCTCACTACACCTTCTCCACCGCGCAACATAATTAATTCTACTCACCAAATGTCGGACAAAACGGAAGGGGAGGCAGCTTCGTACCGTTTACCGTGCACACCACCGACACCGCACGGCGACGGGTTTCGCCGAAACAACACGAGCGGCCGCCATTGCACTCTGCCCATGTCCTCCACAACACCACACACACAGCTCCTTTGCTTCAACCCCCCCCCCCCCCTTCTTACGTACCTCCTTTGTTCCACCCAGGCCGTTACTTTCACTTCACTCATGTCTCGATCACAATATGTCCGTCCTTCACGTGCCATGTTCATCCCAAACACAAAAGCAAACAGCCACGGCCACACCACAGCACGCTGCCCAGGGTAATCTGGTAAACAAACCTGCCTAGGTTCATGACACCACAGGACTCGACAGTGATGTCATCATTATGCAACCCGGAAGTACAAATACCAAGGATAGGTCAGTGATGTCAGTCGGGTTGCCAAGTTTGCTGCCAGGTTTTAAAAAACAAGCGACAGAAACAAGCAAACCGTGCATGAAAAAAAAAATAACTGCCGAAGGGGTCCGCCATGTTCCAGGGGGGTCCCCGGGGGTCCCAACACTCACAGGGGTCGGCGGACCACCAGGGGGTCCGCGGACCACCAAAGTAACAATCACTATTAACATTTTTTCCAATTTTTTTTTTTTTTTTTTTTTTTTTTCCTTTTGGACACTTTTACTCCGGCGATTTGGGTACCCCAATATACACGCACCCACGCTGGGCCCCGTGCGCGGCTGGGGTTGAGGGGGGCGTAGCCCCCCGAAACTCTAGTTCGTTATATATTGCAAGAAATTTCACCAACGATATATCACGATAGTCCTTGTATTCAATTCATAAACACATAAAATAGCACCAAACAGTTAAAAATCATCATTACACAAATAAACAGTTGGAAAAACAACGTATCACAAACAAACAAAAAAAAAAATTATCGCGGGATAAATTATCGCGGGATAAAGTATCGCGATATATCGATATATCGTCCCACCCCTAGTGTGCACACACCCGCGCTTGAGCGAGCAGCCCCAATAACACCCGTTTCACGTGCACAAGCTGGCTTTATTTACTTCCCGTTAGTCTGGCTGTCCCACGCTGGTCTGTTGCCCAGCTCAGAGCCTCATTAAAGCCATGCATATATATGCATTCATATCAGGTGGTTAAGCATGTCTCTGAGGAGGTGCTGATTGGCGTTAGGTGTGTGCCATCGCATCCCATCCGGGTTGCGTGCCCTGCATCAAACCAGTTTGTAGTGAGGGCTGGTCTGAAAACCAAATTTTGGTGGTAAAATTCTATATCAATACTTTAGAGATATGCAGAGCACATGAAACCACCAGGGTTTTCATGGGGAAGCTTCAAAAACACATTAACCAAACATTACAGTAATGCGATGGAAATACCAGACTGTTTTATATTTGTATATTGTAAAGTTGGCCTAGTAAATAAATAAATAATTGATATACTGTACTAGCAACACATAGCAAAGTATACTAATATATCAAAGACATAATAAATACATATTTATTCAACTACAGAGTGCTTATGTTTGCTGACATTAATGTTTAACTAACAGTAAACATCATACCCTGAAAGTTTAAGTATCCTGTCGGCCAGGTCAAGAATTAAGACTACATCCCAGAGGGACAGTGGATTCCAAAATTCAAGTGCCACATTCACATCTGTTATATTAATTAATTCTTATATGTTGACTTCCATTGGCCTGTTTGATGAAATAATTTAACTTCATCAATAAAATTTGCAATTCAGAAAACACACCACCACCAAGGTTAACACTGTTGTCATAACCATAAATCATGATCACAAACACACACACACACACACACACACACACACACACATCTACAGACAGCCTACGTCTATCCAGTACTCCAGACGTGTGTGCCCCAGCTGAAGGGAAAATAATCAAAATGCTAAACAGTTTCTAGCTTAATCTCTCTCTTTTTATGCAAATCTGTATTAGTGCGTATCGCGGTGCAGTGAGCGACCACTAGTGTGGCAGTTGACATGGGGGGAATGGCAGAACATACGCTGGGTAACCCACATGCCCGCATGCACATTGCACACACACAAATGCACAAATACACGTACACGCAAACACACACGCACACACAAACACACACCTAATCATGTTTATATTGCTGTCGACAAAAGAGGGACAGAGAGGAGGATGGAGGAATAGAGAAAGAGGTCCTTTAAGGAGTAGGAGATGAGAGAAGGACTAAGGAGAGTGAGTGAGTGAGTGAGTGAGTGAGTGAGTGAGTGAGTGAGTGAGTGAGTGAGTGAGTGAGTGAGTGCGTGCGTGCGTGCTGAGTGTGTGTGTGTCAGTAAGTACTTTATAGAGTTTCGGAAGTGGTCCTCTGCTGGGTTCTTCACAGTGCAGCTATTCAACAACCACACCTCTGCTTCTGAGGGGTCATCTGTAGAGAAAGGAAGAAGAGAGATACTAATCATCAATAACAAATGATATATAACAAAATAATAAACACCAAATAGTGGAGTTGTTCTGCACAGATGGCACACTATGAAGCTAATAGAAACAGTCATTTTCATTACATTTACCCTAGGTAGTTGCCAAGAACCAACCATCCATCAAATGTTCAAATAACAATTTTAATAAATAACAGAACTAAATAGGCATGCCCATTTAAAAACAGAAATTGTGCCGTTTACAAATTGACACACATACACACAGCCGCGCACGCACAAACACACACACACACACACACACACACACACACACACACACACATGCAGAGTCAGCTAAAACGTAGCAACAGAGCAGAGTATGGTGTCTTGTGATGCCAGGCTCAGCTGCTACTCCAGTGGATGGTGGCAGGCCTTGCTTTGCACTGCCTGGAGAGCTGTCAAATACACACACTCACACATGCACACACGCACACTGAGGGGTTATCGCATTGGTGGCGGTGTAGAGCTACAGTAGCTCCTTTACGGCACGTTGAACCAGATATTTCACTTAGGATCCACTCCCCTGCCGCAGTCAAGCATGCATGCACGCACATGCACACGCACACACAGACACACATACACATTGAATTGGCTGCACCGGTCAAGCATTAACAATAACCCTGGCTGGTCCTCAATACCACACACAAACACGTACACAAATATACACATTTTCTGTTGTATGCAATCACACTCACAGTGGGTCACAACATGCACAGAGAGGGGAGGTAACCTGCCAAACCTCACCTTGGCTCAACTCAACACCCATCTTCTCCACGCCCCCTCTCCCGCCCCCCCCAAAACAATTTAGTTGTTATGCCAGTTCCCTGATTTCCCCACACACGTGTGTAATCTCATCACTGCTGACCCCTACTGGTTGGTCTTTGGACTGGTTGGTCATGGGGAATAGGGTATTGAAACCACGTCTCCTCACTGGCAGACGTTCAACACCCCTGCTGACAGGCACCCTTGACCAACCTGTAGGAGTTGTTTATGGGAGCTGAATGGGAGGGCGGTCTTTGTCGCTGCACTAGCATGTCAAATTGTGTTTGTTGGAACGCAGAGCTTTTGAAATTCAGATCGACTCAGTGAAGAATGAGACAGAAACGCGGACAGAGAGCAGGGGAAAGACACCGCAAATGGTCCAGTCAGTCAGGAGTCGAACCGGGGAAATGCTGCAAGGCATTCTGCCTTTCAGATATGGGGTAGCCCCTGATATGAGGTTTTGAACATGACTCACTGTCTGTTGGTTCTCTGACTTGAACGATGTATTACTGGCTGCTGACAGCGAGTGAGTGAGTGAGTGAGTGAGCGTGCAAGCGTCTTGAGGGGAGATTGCATTGCTTGGGGCAGGGCTATGCATTGAAAGACCACATAACTATAATATTGGCCTTCAAAAAAATATATCACATTTATGTGGAGGTGTGTGCATCTATGATCAGCTGGAAAAGAAGCATCCATTATTTGTCTTGCCTTTGCACACACACACACACACACACACACACACACACACACACACACACACACACACACACACACACACACACACAGGGAGTGGTCTCAGCTGTGTGGTTGCTCTCTCCCCTCTGTCCTGGGGGAGGCTTTCTAGAACAACAATAACTTCTCCATCACTGCAACACACACACGCACGCACAGTGACATTTATCAAAGTCAGCAGTGTCCTGCATCATACAGAGGCCCAGGGATCTTCCTGTAAGATATAAAGAACTGGACCCCATCACCAAGAGAGTGAGAGACAAACAGAGTGGAAAAAGAGAGGGAGAAGTGTGTGAGAGTGAGATATAGAGAGGGAGAAAGAGAGAGCAAGATATTTGCACCGGCTTCGAATGCTATCAATGCATTGAATGGGAGATTATCACGTTAGCACCCGAATCAGGTGGATATTTGGTGCTGTGGGAGCAGACACAGAAGCAAATAACATTGTGTGTTTTCACTAGACCACTGCTCAGTTTGTTATTTCAGTAGAGCATCCATCTCGATGTTTTTATATTCTGGTAACTTGCTCTTGAATGGTTTGACCAAGACTTCACACTGAATAAAATTTGGCCAATAAAAACATTTCTGTCCTTCCCTTCTAAAAGAAAATGCATTTATGGTAGTTGCTAGAGTATTTTAAATTCCTCTTAAAAGGAGCACTTCACCCATTTTGAATCTTATCTTAATACTATTGGTCTTCACTAATGGTCACTGTAAGATGGGACAATTTCCGTCTACCAACTCTGCGTCTCATTGGTGGGTTCAGCTCAGGAACTTGCCTCCCAATGACATCATCGATGGGGATTCCAAGCTAATAGAAACCCTGAACTCTCTTTGCACTCTTTCCTGTCACTGACCAATAAGTCACTGTCATCTTGCAGAACTGCAGTAGGTCTTTTTTTAAACCTGCTGACTCGACTAGAGGTGCAGGTGTTGTATACGGTACTAATGTGTTTCATTTGTGTTTACAGTAAATCAATGTTATAAGCTGAATGTATCCACTATCCAACCAGTTAGCCGGTCAATCCTTTAGGAACGCTCCCATTAATGTAAGATCTATTCAAAACTGTATCCACTTTAGAAGAAAGTTCTGTCCTTGTTTGTTAATATCACCACAATTAATTAGCTTAGATATACTTAGCAAATAAATACTCTACCAGTTATCTTTTATAATTTACCCTTCACCCAAATAATAGTCCCTGAGACTGGGAGTTTGGGGTTCGATCCCCGGCCGGGTCGTACCAAAGACTCTGAAAAATGGGACCCAATGCCTCCCTGCTTGGCACTCAGCATCAAGGGTTGGATTGGGGGTAAGTCCCTGCAACACACTAGCGCCATGTCCAGGGGATGCACTTGTACATCAAGCTGCCTCACGCTACAGAAACAGGAGATAGGCTCGTTCCCTATGGGCCTCATGGCTCGACAAGGCTACTTACTTACTTACAAGTAATAGTGTCAGTGAGTTGCAATGTGGGAAGAAAAAGGTATACAAGACACATTTGGTGTACCTTTTTTGCTATTGTACCTCGCCGACAGATCAGTGCAATGTAAAACCCTGAGTGTACAAATTGGAGCCAAATGGACCTGTACATTTCTATTTAGTTCTATTTGTATACACAGAGTAAAATGAACACTGAGGATGTTACTTTGTAGTTTGTAGATACCTTACCTACTAGCTAACATTTCATTTTCCCCACAGTCTCTCTCAGTACTGGGGTGAGAGTAGAGATCTACCTTGCAGATCAGATGTAGGAAGGTCAGTGAGCACGGCAGTTGATTTAACCATTTAGTGGAAACCATAGGCATTTATAGATGAAGAAGCCATCAATAAACACCTTCAATGGATTTCCCTGCTTCAGCATAATGATGATGACAACCTTCCTAAATGTTAGTTAGCAGTTTTGTTTCCACTCTGCCAGTAATGCAGTCTTTAGTTTTTTTTTTATCTTCCATTTACATTTCTTGAACCGATCCGTTCCCTGGATTCCCTCCCACTGGATTTGGTTGTTAACATAGCCGTAATCTAGCTCTTAGAAAGCCATTGACTGGGTGTGTTTATTTTAGAGGTAGTTTAGGGTCACTGTTTAGGCAGCGACAGTGGGAGATATGGATAGGGCCCCAGGCTACAACTGCAGAGCTTGGCACCCACTGAGTGTTACTGTGTTTGTTTTACAGAGCTATAGGAGCCAGGGTTAATGTGGTGTGCGTGTGCGTGTGCTTGTGCGTGTGGAGCAACATGTTTTATCTATGTGAGGGAGCTTGATGTGTTGTTTTATAGAAGAGCCTGAGGAAGACACATTCTCCAGCAGGAAACAGTTACTAGAGAGCAAGAAATCTAAGTATTTATGCTATGGTAAATTTATGTATGTTGGTGTATACTTTTACCATTTTCCCACACCTACTGTCATATAATATATGAGCCATTAATGCCCATATTATGGACATTAAGTATACTATGGGCATTACGTAACTATGGCCCAAGAGGTCCAGCTGTGACTGAACAGTGAGTCAAATACACTATCAAACTGAATCAACACTCCAGGCTCCCTGTGCTATCTAAGCTAGTAGAGCAGAACAGTTATTCTCCAACAGTCTTAAGGGTGTAGACAAGGAGATTATCTGGAAAGTTATAAATACTAGGAAACACAATCAACTGTTCAATCCATGATGGGAGTTTGAATTCATGGTAGTGATAAAATAAAGAAGAGTATTCCAAACTCAGTTTCGTCTCATTTCATTAACATGTTCACATTTTCAGCACAGACATTTCAGCTCTGAAGCCTTCCTCAGCGTTCTTTATAATGATTATTTATGATAATTGATTAACAGTCCATTACAACCAACATTATCAATGTTTCAACTTAAATTCAACTTACATCATAGATTACTGACATCTACAGGCTGGCCATATGAAATCCTAGATCCATATTGGATCCCTGCCCTTTCCATGGTGATCCCGAGATCCATGTTGATTTACCCAACTGAGGGTGTGTGAAACTGGTGCCTTTAAAGGAGTAGTTCACCCAAAACAATTATTAGTTTCTATTCATTTCAATGAAGTATTGAATTCATGGAAATGTTTTTGTTTTTGTCGCATTCCTAAGATTTTTTTTGGGTGAACTACTCCTTTAATGAGGTTGTTCTGGCACCTGTAGCAGCCTCTTTCAGTTAGAAAAGAGGGCTTTGGAATCTTACAGTATGTACAGTATCTTTTGTGAAAACAAGAGGGCATGTTTGTATATTTTAGAAGGACTCAATATTTGGTTCATGGGAGTGATGGAATTGAATAAAAAGTTAGAACAGCGACTGTGAGTGCTTATCTATTATTTTGAGTGTCTAATCTAAAGCATAACTCAAGGGTTGTGTGACATTGTGTATCTATGTCTGTGCATGAACATTGCCTCAGGTATGTGAGCAGGCGAACTTCAATAAATGCCAACTATGAGAGAACCGAGAAAAGATGCTGAGTTGAGAAATACCTGAAAAAAATGTATTTCCATATGATTTGCATAGGTATGTCACTGCAGCCAGTGATTTGCTTAACATTTGCATAGCATGGTTGCTGAGCCAATAGTGTGAGGACGTGATAGTAGGGAAATGTCTCACCAGACAGTTAATTTATCATTCATCTGATGGAGAAACTATTTGGAGGTTAATGGGTATTGGGTCGTGTGTAAAAGTGTTTCACCTATCTGCATTTAGCAGCAGCGGTAAAAGAAAAATAAGTCCTGCAGCTTCAACCAAAACTCCTTAGTAAGCTGGTGTCGTGTCCAGCTTACATATTTATTTTCTTTGCTAAATCTTGAGATATCTCATGTAAACTAGACATTCTCTATGTTCATAAATATGCTGTATGTACTTAAACCTCAGAAAGGTCCCAGCGTCCCTTAGACCGTCTGCTAGCAACAGAAAACATTTTTGTATAGCACCGGTTCTAGAGGAAACACTGAATGCACATATCTGTGTTTGTCTCTCCTATTTGTTTGTTAATGTACTGACTACTGACTGTGTGTAGCATTAATCAGCTGATCTCCATTAGGTGGCGGGGTATATTATGGCTTATATAAAGGAAAGAACAGAAATCAATGTTATTAATAACACCGGAGCCTGGGACTCAGAGTGCATGGGGAGATAAAGAGGAGGAGAATTGGAGGAAGGAGAGGCTAGAGGGAGGTGCAGGAAGATAGACATGTAAGAAGAGGACTTGTCATCTCATTAATGTGCCAACAGGCTTAATGCTGAAAATGTTTCGTATAGTGACAAATCAATGAGGCTAACATTGATCCTGATTACAACACCACAAGGAAACGGTCAGTGATGTCTCTCCAGCCCTCTCTATGCTTAAAGGGATAGCTCACTCCCAAAATGACTATTTTTCTATCGATTACTCACATCATCATCACCCGTGTTGCCTTCATCATAGTGTACTACTATAAGGTCAGTCTTATGCAGCTTGCCATATATTTATACTGATTTTATCCTGCTGTAGCTTTTAACCAGAACTGGAAATCATACTACAAAATAAGCCTAGGTTTTCAGGCCCCTTTAACCCATTCAAACAGGGAACGCATCCACGTAACCACTTTATCCATCTTTTATACTTTGGCTATTGAAAAATAGCAGATATACAAGTTCATTGCGCGGCACCGAGTGCCGCGCTATGAACTTGTAGATCTGCTATTTTTGATAAATCTTGAACATTTGTGCAAATATTTGAATATACATATTTTTCAAAGGGAACAAATCTTTGTTTCTGGGGGTCCCTGGAACAAAACATTTTGAGAAGGGGGTCCGTGGCCAAATACATATCATTTTGTGGGTCCTCGACATGAAAAAAGGTTTGAGCTTGTAGATCTGCTATTTTTGAATAGCCACAGAAATCAAAAAATGACAGATGCGTTCCCGATCTTAATGGGTTAAGAGCTGTCAAGTCTTTGAACCGATCGCTGTTGTCAAGTATATCTTAGCCTGAAAGATTCAGATGGAATATTAACTAAGTCTTGCAGGCAATGACACATCTGACATAAAGGCTTTTCCTTTTTCTGCAAGAAAATATAATATTTATGCAAGCACAATACAGGCAAGCACACACACACACAAATGAATGCATGCACACAGGCATGCACAACTGCACACGCATGCATTCTTCATGCATTTTAACAAATGTGTGTGAGTGAAGGTTCGAAGGTCTAGTAGTCAACACCAAATAACAACGTTTTGTTTATCTATCTTCCAGAGTGCTTTGTGGGGGTCTCAGACAAAAGTACGTATTTTGAGTTATTCTCCAACTGTATTCAGCAAGACTATTGTGACTGTGACCTGGTTGGCTATATCAATAGCGATAATTACTATCACCACCATATTACTTTCCTTCTGTATATCGGCTTGCTTACTTGTGGACCAGCAACCAATGACTCTCATGCACGCATACATGCACACAAACACACACAGCAGCAGCCCACGAACCCCAGGTGATTGACCTAATAACATTTTTTGAGACCGACAGTCAGTCACTTGACAGTTCACAGATGAAAAAGCCTTCTTATATTTTAGGCAATATAACAAATATTTTCCACTGGAACACAAGAGCTGACCCTCAAATAAATAGGCTTCCCTGAGTGTGAGCGAGAGTTTGTGTGTGTATGTGTAGGGGGTGGGGGGTGGTCTTGCGCGTGCGTGCGCAAAGGTCACACATACACATTTCAATCATGCTGTTTTGTGAGTGTTTGTGAGCATACCATAGGGTTTTTTTTCCAATATCAGAAATGTATTACACTGTACTACTGATGACAGAACTGTGCACGTGTGTGTGTGTGTGTGTGTGTGTGTGTGTGTGTGTGTGTGTGTGTGTGTGTGTGTGTGTGTGTGTGTGTGTGTGTGTGTGTGTGTGTGTGTGTGTGTGTGTGTGTGTGTGTGTGTGTGTGTGTGTGTGTGCGCGCGAGCGGTGGGAGGGGGCATGTGTACCATATCTCATTTGTTTCTGACTCACAAACAACTGACCCACAAGGACCAAACCTAATTCAAAGGGTTAGCTCTGGTGCGCGCACGACAGTCTGTGTGCGTGTGTCATATTCACCCTATATTCAACCCAGAACCAAATCACACAGGAGACAGAGGGAAATTGAAAGTGCTGCACCTGGGGTCAGTGTATATGTATGTGTGGGTGTGCAAGGTCAAACATACACATTTCAATCACGCTGCTCCCAATGGAGATTCAGAGACGGGGTTAGGGAGTAGGTGTTAATACCAAATAGGAAGGGATGGACTGAAAAAGACGAGAGGTGAGGCCGGAAGAAAGAAAGACAGACACAGAAAAAAGAAAAAGAAAACAAACACACACAATGATGAATCTTTCCAGATAGGTGATTATTTTTTACCCGCAACATTAATGTTATTCTAACTTAGTCATTTTTAGCTCAACTCGACACAATTCAGCCCAGCGTGCGATACAGAGTTTAGCCACTTCAAGGATACAAAATTGCCAGGAGCAGCACGTGCATGGTAACAGACAGTGGTGTAAAGTAACTATGTACATTTACTGTACTCAAGTACTGTACTTAGGTACAATTTTGAGGTATTTTTAATACCTTGACTTCTATTCCACTACCTCTCAGAGGCAAATGTTGTATTTTACTCTGTTACAATTATTTAAAAACATTTAGTTACTAGTTACTTTGCAGATATAGATTATTATAGTATAAAACATACATTAACCACTTCAGCCCTATTTTATATATAGGCTATAAGAAAATAGCCGATCTACAAGCTCACAATGCGTTGCGATGCGACGCGTTGTGAGCTTATAGATTGGCTATTTTCAAACATTTTAGTACTTTTACTTTTGGTACTTTAAAGGGTTAGTTCAGATTTTTTGAGTATTTTATGTAGGAAATACTTACCATTAATGTAGTGGTTGCAAAGGTATTAATCAATTGCCCGAGTCCCGTGGTCAGAGTTATGGTCCGTTTCTGATAAATATGAATGTAGTTCCGGTAGATTAGTAGATTTGGTGGGGGCCGCTCATTAAAAATAAATACATTTAAAAAACTAGCGTCATTTGTATTGTTGACCTATTTCTACCATATAGAGCAAGTTTCGTTCAATTTCGACCCCTCTGTCACATGGTACTATTTTTTGTGTCATATATTTTGTGCGTGAGTAGGCTGCCGCGGCGCAGTGATTCTGGACACAAACATTAGTACCATGTGACAGAGGGGTCGAAATTGAACGAAACTTGCTCTATATGGTAGAAATGGGTCAACAATACAAATGACGCTAGTTTTTTTAATTTATTTATTTTTAGTGAGCGGCCCCCACCAAATCTACTAATCTACCGGAACTACTTCATATTTATCAGAAACGGACCATAACTCTGACCACGGGACTCGGGCAATCAATTAATACCTTTGCAACCACTACATTAATGGTAAGTATTTCCTACATAAAATACTCAAAAAATCTGAACTAACCCTTTAAGTATATTTTTATACCAATACTTTTGTACTTTTACTCAAATTACATTTTGAACACAGGCCTTTTACTTGTAACAGACAGAGTATTTTTGTGGTATTGCTACTTTTACTTAAGTAAAATATCTGAGTACTTCTTCCACCACTGGATACATTGTTACAAGTTATCTACCACCTAGTAGGCTGCACATCCACAGATTATCACTGACAGGCACAATGTTTTTTTGTTTGTTGGATTTTTTTGCTTGAGCGCTGCATATTAAAAAACTTTCATATTTTCTTTTCCATATTCGGCTTGGGCATTGCACAAAAAAGTATTAGGAGCCAAGCCTAAGTATTACAATGGTATGGAAAACCTGGTTATGTTATCAATATTCTACCAACAGCGAGAAGAGAGAGAATGAGACATACTGCAGGCCTGCGCCATGAATAAATGAAATTCATAAAAATACATCTTACAGTTATTCATCTGGATGGATGTGTGTGTGCTGAAGACTATTGGAATTTTAATGATATTTAATAAGAAATGTCAAGTTCCAAGAAACAAGGGGTAACATGTAAGCCTCAACTACCTCCGTTAAATTCAAAGAGGAACATTGCCTGAGGTGACTTTCCAAAGTTAACTAAGGACAGGATTTTTAGGTGGGAGGGTGAGCGTGAATGAATGAAGGCACAGCATCTATAATTTGAAGAGTAAAAACATGGTTTTGAGGGTAGAAAGTAAATGACAGTATTTTCCTGGTGATATCAATGCACGTAGATAAACGCTGCCAGGCATGGCAGGAAGTAAAGAGAGACGGGTATAATTCCATCCGTGTTGTTGTGCACATATAAGCGTGCTGACACCTGACATTTTACCACAACATCCCACATCCATCAACAGTGTCTTACACTCTCCATCCCTTCATCCAACCTATCATCTTATGTCCTCTTATCCCTGTCCCCCACACACACACAAACACATACAATCATCCGACCTCCACGTTCACCCTCCTTTCTCTCATTCAACAACCATATCCACTGTACGTACATCCTCAATCTTATTCTTTGTTCTCTATGTCCCTGCCTCCACCTCGTCCTTTCGTTTCTCGAAATGAAAAAACCCATCTCTTTCATCTTACTCACTCTCTCTATGGAGCATCTCTCTTTTGTTGGACCCCACATGACACTACTCTCGCCCAAGACACATGAGCTCCAATTTATACTTCAATTCAAAGAACCACCTTTGGAACTATTCACTGTGGCATGCTTTATTAACCCTAGCATCCCTATTCGGGGGGTTAACATTCTGCGAAACGGCCTGTCTACAAGCATGTAGATCTGCTATTTTCAGTTAAGAGATTTGTTGCAGAGGGAAAAAAGGAGCAGACCTAGTATAGATCCCTGGGGGACTCCAGTCAACCAAGTACATTTAAGTGGTTAATATTGTGGTTATTACATTGATTGCATGTGTTTGATTATCACTTATGGCCTCAGCAGTGTAACATGAGCTACAGTGTAGAGCTCTTCACGGGCCCCCCCGATTCCGAAAATACCCGACAGGACCCGAGACCTGCACGGGTCGAATCCGTGTTTTATCATAATCACCCGGTGCCAGGTCGGAATTGGCGCTATTACCTCGGAACTCGGGTCTGTCCATCATTATGTGTAATACCCGAGTGGATTTGAGAAGACCCGTAGTATGCCTACTGTGTGTGTGCACGGCTGCACTAATCAGGAGAGAAACGCGCTTTTTTTTTCATTTTTTTTTTTTCATGACGTCTTTGACGCCTTTTGGCGCTCAGGGCGTCAGGCCACATGACTTCTTTGACGTCTTTTGGCACTCAATGAGTTAACTTGTGTGTGATGTTTTGGACAGACCTAGGATCAGGTTAGTGCAGCAGCGACATGAATGGCTGTGCATCTTGCGTGATGTTTTAGGCTGGTTTAAGATCAGATTACTGCAGTGCAAAAAGAAAAATTGCTACGCAATGCATGCGCACCACCATACTGCAAAGCAAGCCAGCTGCCAGGCTGATTTGAAAACACCACTGTGCAAATCATGGATTCCTCTGACGAGGTGAAAGCAAAGCTTTGATCATAAAATGGTCATTGGTCAGGTCTGCTATTATTTCATAAAGTCCACATTTATTTACAAAGATTTTTGTAGTTTCATATGCACCGGTTCTGGAAAAAAGAAAAAAGTGAACGGCTCGGAATCTGACCAAATTGTCACGGGTCCACTCGGGTTCGATTCCGTTATTTGAAAATAATCTCGGAACGGCTCGGACTAAATTACCTGGAACCATTTCGGTTTGAGTCTTGTTTTTTTGACCCGTGAAGAGCTCTACAACAGTGTACGGTTTAGCAGCTTACCGTAGCACTGCATTGTGGACCTTGCGTTGAATGATGGTGACCTAAAAGGAAGTTCTGTTGGTTGCCAGTGGAAAGTGGAACACTTATCGAGACTACACTGGATGACAGTTATTTGACCTCCCCCACCTGGACAGAGCTTTGGGTTTTGGGGTTGTCAGTGATTATAAAGTACCTTGGGTTTTGGGCTGTGAATTTTTTCTTTTTCTTTAAGGGGGCAGGTCTGGAGAGTTCACTGCAGTCAGATATTGCTATATTTATGTAGGAAAACGGAGACTCTGGAGACACTCCATTCCAAGCATCATAAACCTTTAACACATGATCCTTTTATGTACTCTCTCCCTCTGACAGATATATCACGTATGAGTCCACTGTTGTCATCATAGCTTATAGCATCATATTTTCCATTTCAGGCAGAGCTACTTAGTGAGCTGCCAAACTTCCCCGACACTCCCCAAACAGCTATACTGTATAAATAAAACATACATATGTAATATACACACACATACTGCTTCATGTACTATATGGAATATAAACGTCTATGTGTTTGTACAGACGCCAGCATGGGGACCAGGACACACTCCGTATGGCAGTCTGAACCCTAATTCAGAAGCAACAGGAGAGCCGCTTTTATTAACCATTCTCTCTGGATCTAGATGGATAACGGTTCAGCAGACCAGAGCAAAGCAACAGGGAGAGAGACACAGAACAGCCTGATCTTCTTCCCAGACCAGAGATCTGTGTGATTCCCCCTCTGGTGAAGCAGCAGCATCACCACATGATATATGAGGAACGCAGGCAGAGGTGTCTGTGTCTGTAGCCTAATACTTGATACATGGGCAAGGGAGGCTGGCAGAGAGGTGTGTGTGTGTGTGTGTGTGTGTGTGTGTGTGTGTGTGTGTGTGTGTGTGTGTGTGTGTGTGTGTGAAGAGGCAGACAGCACAGCCTTTAGGGTCAATAAGATGCTCCTGGTGCTCCGCACAGACCACTCTATGACCCACTTTCCCTCCTGTCCCACACACACACACACACACACACACACACACACACACACACACACTTCCCTCATCTCATTCTCGTCTTCATCGTGTCCCTCCATCCCATCCCCCTAGCTCAGTCCCACCCATTTCCTTCCCCCTCATTGCCTGCCCATCACACGCGCACGCACGCGCGCGCGCGCGCACGCACGCACGCACACACACACACACACACACACACACACACACACACACACACACACACACACACACACACACACACACACACACACACACACACACACACACACACACACACACACACACACACACACACACACACACACACACACACACACACACACACACACAGAGGGCAGGTTAACCTTGGGATGGAGTGCAGTAGGGGGGTTATGGGGGTAAGTGTGTTGGGGAAGCAGGGTGGCTTTAGGGTGAGAGGATACACTTGACTGAGCTAACAGGGACTGTCAGGGCCTACTGGCTGACTAGACAGCAGACTGCCTGCCTGCCTGCCTGCCTGGCTGGCTAGCTGGATTACCAGATAACTGACTGGCAGGCTGGCTGACAGGCTTAATGACTTAGTGACTTGCATCCCAAGTCTAGCCTGACTAACTCACGAGGAGGGTTGTGTTGACTGGACTTCACATGGAATACACTGCAATTTAATTTCCAAGGTGGTCCATGTTTGTATTCTGTGTATTCGTAAGGGCATGTTAATGCATGTTACCGCATGTGCATGTATGTAACGGTCTGTAGTTTTTGCTTGTGTTTTTGTTCACTTAGCTTTAGCATGGGTATATTAATGCATGAAGTCTGTTACTTTGTGGGTGACCAGGTGGGGTGGGAGCAGACACTTTCAGGAGAGCTTTTGTTTTTGTCAAGTTGTCCTTTTGTTTATGTATGCATGGATGCATTTGTTGTATTGTACACTATGTTTGTGATAAAGACCCCCTCGAAAACGAGATGATACATCTCAAGGGGTTATCCTTTCACTAAAGGTACTACTACTACTACTACTAAAGGTACTACACCTGGATGGAGAGTCATTGGCTGGCCGTTTCTCTCCACTACATCTCTTCCCCCGTTAACAGCCCATGTCGAAGCTCACAGCGAAGAAAACTGAGCTTGTAGATATGCCATTTTTGCCCCCAGAATAGGGACGCTGGGGTTCATGTGGTTAAAGGAGTCATCATCAACAAAAACATGTTTTTTAGATGTTAGTCTAATGGGTGTGTTGTTTGAGATAGTAGACAACAATACAGTAATGCCTAGAAAGAAATAAGCAGTTAAAAATGTTATATTTGTTTTAACTGTCAAGGCAGTGCTGGGGACAGTAATGGGGGAACAATGATGGCACAAAACAAACTTTACCAGGAGCCTCTGTTTGCAAGCAACGATTAAACTAAAATGAAAAAGCTACACTCATAGCATGACAGCACACAGACACATTACACAAACGTAACACACAGACACACACAGGGTCATATTCCCTAGGTGGGGTGACGGGGTGTGTGCATGTGTCAGGGGTGACAAGTTGGGCATGCCTGATTGGGACAACAGGACAGTTCCCAGCAGACAGCATTACTGTCTAAAAGGTTCCTTTTCCTCAGGGAAAATTGTGTGTGTGTGTGTGTGTGTGTGTGTGTGTGTGTGTGTGTGTGTGTGTGTGTGTGTGTGTGTGTGTGTGTGTGTCTGTTCAACATGCTTCACTGACGTGGCAAGCTGTGAATGGGCCCAAGAGGACTTACAAACCTCACCTCCAATCACATTTGTTTTTACACATGCATGCACTCACTCACACACACACACACACACACACACGCAACACACAGAGGGGCCTTGGGGTTTTGGCGGCCAGTTTATCTGTCTAGCAGGGTGAGCGACCACTCAGCCGTGGATGATAATGCAATCAACTGTCATTAGAGAGATGCTGACTGCACACACACACACACACAAAACATTTATATTATAAATAAACAAGACACAAAAAGACACGCACGTCTGTTCATGAACACACAGAGAGCAGTACAGCTGCCCTTACCACAGCAACAGCTGTCCGTCACAGTTGAACCCAGGCCCCAAAACACAAACATTACAGTTATGATTTAGTTACTGCAGCACTATTATAATCGTGAGGTCATTCTATTAACTTACAGTCATTGTTCTATTGTTTATATACTGTATTGTGTTAATCATATGGCAAAATTGTAAACTAGTCAGTATTCTGGTGGATGGGCATGGATGCGTATCTATCCATTGGAGTAGAGGCATTGTCAGATGGCTCCACAAATGGCCAAAAACTGTTTTTCTTTCACTTTCACGGCTCCAGACCTATAACCAAGGTGACTGAGAAAATGCTAAATGGCAGCAAATCTAGTTAGGCGTGGCCTATATGGGGAGTTGTGCCATGATCCAACGACTAAAAATAAAAAATAATCTTTTAAATGTACGACTGAGTTGTAGGCCAAATTGTATAATGTCGCCATGAGGTGATTGGAAAAATGTGGGGTGTAGTGTCTTCCTTAGCATATGGCGTTGATCTGTCCAGCGGTTTCTGAGATTAGCTGCGCACACACACACACACACACACACACACACACACACACACACACACACACACACGCACACAACCTGACTATAAATGTCTAGCTCTAATGTCCTTGTTGCATCCTCTGATGCAACCAGTGGGCAATGCCAGTAAAAGGCCAGGAGATGACCTAATTATCTCCCAGCAGCTGGCTACATTAGACTCTGACTGACCCCGTGCTATAAAGGCCTCAATGGACTGAAGACAATCCCAATGACCGAAACCTACTTCTCACTATGCGGAGGAACGACCTTTCAAGTAGTGATAGTTTTAGGCAGTGTGCACAGCAAGAACCGGAGTGTTGAACTATAAGTGTCCTTTTTCTTTTTTCTTAAACACATTTCAGTTTAATTGCACATGTGAAAATAGACATATGCAGGTCTGTTTATCGGCAGCAAAACTGATGGTTTTGCAAGTTAAGCAAGCACTAACAGATTCAGATTCAAAAGGTGGGCTTTTTAATTCAAGTTACAACCCAACACAAGAACACTGGCTTTTATAGTTACTGTGTGCAATCACTGGGCAACACGTATTGATTATGAAAAAGGTAATACTTTCACTAATGATTTACTGTATGGAGACATCACCCCAGTGTCCGATGACAGCCCAAGGGGGAGAGTCGGATAGTGCATGCAGGCGCACACACACGCACACGCACACACACACACACAGAAAGCCTGGTTCCCTCAAACTCACTGGGGTCCAGATAGTATCTCTTCCTTTCAGCCTAGTTAAGTGCCAGAATTTCAATGACAGAAAAGCAGATGTGACATGTTAATAATGTAATGTCTCTATCGTACGTTTATGTGTGGGTGAGTGCATGTAGGACAGGAGTGTGTGTGTGTGTGTGTGTGTGTGTGTGTGTGTGTGTGTGTGTGTGTGTGTGTGTGTGTGTGTGTGTGTGTGTGTGTGTGTGTGTGTGTGTGTGTGTGTGTGTGTGTGTTTGTTTTGCATAGTACTTGCACAAACATTTTGGCAGCATCTAGGAAAGGGAGAGAGTGAGAGAGAAGGGAATCCCTCAGACCATTTCAGTCTGGTGGGATTCCCTGAATGTCAGATTCCCTGAATGTCAGATTCAAAACAGCAGGAGCTATGTTTGTTTATTCAGTGATTTTATAAGACCAAGTTTAATAAGTTTGTCAGGCAGTACGAAAGTAAACACTTGACTTCTGGTTGTCAGACTTCAAGTTCATCAAGGAAATTCAAAATAAGAGAGCAACTGAGCTGTA
The DNA here is from genome assembly GCF_963454915.1 of Gymnoscopelus microlampas. NCBI lineage: Eukaryota > Metazoa > Chordata > Actinopteri > Myctophiformes > Myctophidae > Gymnoscopelus > Gymnoscopelus microlampas. The sequence continues at coordinate 30,362,200 of NC_139940.1, read as the reverse complement.
ACTACTACGGTAGTTTCCACTATTGCTATACTTAATATAAAACAACAAGTGTGTATCCATAGTTATATTGTATCACTATTGAGATATTATACGCAAATGTATGAAATTTCACGTTAACACTTCTGGGGTCATTTTTGTGTCGAATCAGACTTGTGTGTGCAGTTTTTAAGTTGCTTCATTCAATATTTTGATATTTTTTATTCATTTGATCAGTCAAAATCCCATCCTATATACACAGGCATTGCAAACAGCCCGAGGTGAAAAGGGTGACATGTTTTTTTTCCCGGTCAGGTGTCACACTATTGCCCTATTTGGATTCAAAACGGCTATTGTAGCTGAAAAGCTACAAGTTCGCATGTCTGTATACAGTAATCCCATTCAAATTTAAACTATGTTAGACTAATTGAAAACATATATTGTCCTAGGGAGACCATCATTTTTTGATTAGTTATTTCATGCATGGACTTCATTGATTTCATGCATGGACTTACAGGACTCCTTGATGAAATGTTACATTACAGAAAATATTAACATAAAATAACTAACCAAAAAAGTGAAGGTCTCCCCTTTCATTAGAGGGACAATATCAGTTTGCCCGGAACCAGGGACATGCCTTTTCAATGAGTCTAACATGGAATTTTAAGCTGAAAGGGTTTACATGAGGAGTTGGGCCCTTACGTGTTATACAAATGGACACTGAGAATACTGCGGTGTAGGAAAGAGGGAGAGACAGAGAGGGAAGAACAGACATTAGGCAGACAGAGACATCTGAAAGAAGGGGAGCAGACAAATATACAATGACATAAGTAGATAGAAAGAGCACAGCAAAGTACTGTAGCATGGGCTGCGAGGCGGAGAGGAGGCAGCAGCAGTAGATTAAGGAGATACCTCAGTGACAAATAGCAGGCCGGCTCGGCTCCAAGTGGAGCAGGAGTGATGGATGTTGTGAAACGAGCCTATACCACTAGTTTGGATGGGTGAACTTCACCTCTGCAGGCCACGAGTGTGGAGTCAATGTGTCTCTTTCTCGTTTCATGGAGCTACAGGGACTGCCTCTACATACACCCCTGGGGTTCAGAGAAGGGTCCCGTGTCCAAGTAGAAATATTACCCAGGGCCACTGTGAGTACCAAAAAAACAAGGCTGGTGCTTTAACTATAAAACCTATAACTTTATACACCGATTCATCAATAGCTAGGTTCTCTTATAGCTTTCTCAACAAAGAAATAAGGTTGAGAGTAAAAGCATGACAAAAAAGCTGCAAAATAACCTGGAATATGGACTAAATCGACTCTGAGGAAGCTATTCTTTAAAATAATCCTATAAAAAAAGTCTTTAGTGCCAATTTATTTATTTAGTTAAAAGATAGACGCCGTCCATAATTTCAATCCATAATTTAAGTCTCCCTCACATTCGCTACATTCAGTTCAAGTCATTATCTTCTTTTCCCTGGAGAGGAAATTAGCGAGATGCGAGTACTAACATCTTTCACATACAACAATGGTTATAAACCAGAAGACTTTAGCTACTACAACTAACATATCGTCACTGTCAGGAAATGGAAGAAAAAAATAAACCTGTTCCAATGGATCCAATGTAGTTAACACATTGGGTGCCAGAGGTTTATTAAAATATTATATGTTCAGTGCCTGCATTTCTTCCATCCACTTACGTTGATATGTTTCGTGCTGTAGAAGCCCCGACGCGGAAGTGCATGTAAACAAGCGTGCGTGCGAGACGCCGGAGGGTCCCGACTAACGCCTGGAACAATAATATTTCCAACAAGATCCTCCATTGCAGAGTGATCGCCGATCAAAAACGGCTCACTTCTACCACATTAAAAAGAAATGGAGATATTAAGCTTTTAGTCAAGGAGATAACATTGGAAAGGCCGACCGGAAGGATTTTTGACATGGATCCACATCCGGCCTCTCCTTCTCAGAAACTCCTTGGATGATCCCAAAGTTTTGTTTTAGCGCCCCACGCGGGCCCCATGTATAAAAATAAAATTGGGTCAAAACCGGTCCGGACCGTTTACGGCACTCCTCGTTTGGATTATGAAAAACGGTTCGGACCGTTTATGGCAAATATATTGAAATATGGAGATAAGGTTCCTGCCCAACAGCACCAATATATTAGTGCAACTGTAGCAGAAGAAGCAGAAATAGTTGAGCAAGAACCAACAATCAAACCTTTTGTCAGTGCAGTCGCTGATTCAATGTAGGTTTACTATTGTGGCTAGCCTGTTGGCCTGATAGAGAGCTGAATATTCTTGCCTTGACCTCTAAGGAAGGACACGGGAAGGGAGAGACAAGAGTAGAGATGAGGAGAATGGGATCGTGGCTGAGACAGTCAACAACACCATGCAGGGTAGATCGAGCGGGCTGAGATCGTCTCACACATTTTGTTTTGCCATGTACAGAAATACCACTGATATGGATTTATTGAATTCACCCAGCCAGCCAGGTTTGTACAGCTATGCTCAGGTGGTTCCAAGTTGGTTTTTGAAACAAGGACCCCATGAGGAGAGAACACTTGCCGTTATCCAAGCATTTAAAAGTCATGGACATTTAGAATTTGCATTGTACCAAAATACTGTACATATGGTACAAGCTGCATGAACGTTTGTTTCTTCAGGGCGGGATGAATCATGCTTTGCATTGTTCGCTTGTGGTAAATTTACTCAGATTATATAATTATATAATACACTTTACAAAGGCAGAGGAGAGAGGGATGTGTGGGCCTCTGAAGGACACCATGAAATATAGGTGTGCTCACAAAGCGAGAAACACTATATATAAATATGACATGATGATAATGGCAAAGAACTGCAAATAAAGTGTACAAAAAGGTTCATTTGCAACGTAAGACAAGCCAGTCATAAATAAGGCATACTTGCTCATAAGAAAATATAAATTCATTGGGCGGGGGCGTACAAGCATTTTCCCCAAATATAATTTATATTAATGATGGCGGTTCATAAAATGTCACTGTTTTATTAGAAAATAACATTCCAAACATTGACAGTAGCAGTAACTCACAAATATAGTCTCACACAAGCCTGTGTGTTGGTAAATGTGTGTGTGCTATCTCGCCATCTGTGTATTAGCGTGTGTATAATTTTATATAAGTGTGTGTGTGTGTGTGTGTGTCTCCGAATGCCACAAATCCAACTGTCAAATCCAAACACTGTGTAGTAACCGCTGACAGTTCCCTATTTCACAACAATAACACATCAGGCAAATATTGACACACAATTTCTAAGACATTACAAATGTGATTATGTTTGCCCTAGGAGATGGCAGTTTATATTCAATGAGCTTGTTTGTGTGTGTGTGTGTGTGTGTGTGTGTGTGTGTGTGTGTGTGTGTGTGTGTGTGTGTGTGTGTGTGTGTGTGTGTGTGTGTGTGTGTGTGTGTGTGTGTGTGTGTGTACGTTGAATACAGAAAATAGGCCATAGGAACTACACCTGTCAGTTTGCTGTGTACACAACATATGTATTAAAAGAGAATGAGACTTTTGTGTGCGTGCGTGCGTGCGTGCATGCATGTGTGCGGATGTGTTTTCATTCATCTCCCTTCGCCTGTCACCTGGGACAGATAGAGACACAGAACAGAGTGTCCCACCTGTATGTAAAAGCTCACCTGTTGTGGGAGGTACAGTGCTGTAGGTGTGTCCTGCAGCGTGACTGTGGCGGTTGGAGATTGAATCAGATGACTCAACGCTGGCAGTTGAGTTTTGAATTTCAATTGATATCTTTGCTTTGTGGGAGCCTGTGTGTACTTAGCATTGTGCCGTGAGCTGTATTATACAAAGGTATCACTTTGAATTTGGACAATGTCCCTTTCAGCAGAGACTGGGTCAGGCAATTGTGACTAAATGATATATTTTTTTGTAAAAGCAACTACTTCAAAGACAGGAAGACGCAGCTATAAGGGGTCAGTGATGGTGAGAGAGGTGATCAGGGAATCTGTGCGACTGTTCAATTTGAACACTTACAATCATGAAGCCAGGATGCACGCACGCACACAAACTCACAAACACACGCAGTTTCCCATTAAGAACAGCTTGCCTCAGCTTGCTACTGCAGTTAATAACCCCATCGTATATTTACGCTCCACATTTAAAGCGTCCTAATTCGATTAATAGTAATAATTAGACCTTACTCTGCTTTCTTAGTTCTGGATGGAATTAAAACAATTTAGGTCATTTGGCCCCTTATTCCCCAAGCCAAGCAGAGGAAAATGCAAATTAGATGCAAATGCCATATAAAAGCGAAAACTAGTTAAGAGCCTGGGTAATAAATACAGAATTTAGCCTCTTGGCATTCGAAAAACAGCCAATTGGGGGCCGTATGGAAATCGAATGCAAATGGCCCAGACATGGAGGGGTTTTATTTTTCTGATAAGGGGAGAAGGTCCTGGTGGCTCAGCAGACTGAGGATTATAACACGTCTATAACATGTACTTGGTATGATCTAGCACATGACCTTTGTTGAGCGTCGCCGCTCGTCTCCTAATCTGTCGTTGCCTGCTTCATTGTAACACAGAGCTGTCATTATATCATCTGTAGTGATATGAGACACGGACAGAGGGGAGGAGAGGGGAGAGAGTGTGACACAGAGAAGGAAGAGAGTGGAACTGCAGGGGTAAAAAGAAATGACTTGATTTGAAAGGTAAACACAGGCGACTGTGGACTACTGATTAGAGGATCAGTGTGGAGAGATAGAGACGGAGAGCGGAGGAGGAGGAGGAGAAGGGGGCCACAGACAGACAGACAGACAGACACAGAGGAGAGGAGAGAAGAGAAGAGGGGGTCAGAGGGTCAGAAAAAGAGAAGACAGAAGCTGGAATCGGAAGAATCAGAAAGAGACAGGCTGAAAAACAAAGTTGTAAAGCAAAGCAGTGCAATGAAGAATATTCAATATGAGAGAAAGAGAGAGTAATAAACAGACATTCTTTGAAGACGTTGAAATGCAAATGAGGAATAAAGCTGATAGATCTGGCATAAAAAAACAGGAATGGTTACTTTCAGTGAATAAATGCATGCACGCCCACATGCACACACAAAGATCTAAAAAAGAAAGTTGGAAAAGCTGAATATAGAAAATTAATCTGCAGCAAGCACCCTGCAAAATTCTATCCATGTCTCTCTCCTTCTCTCTCATACACACAAACACACTGCGTACTGCTGCTGTTGAACACATGATAGGCTTACTGGACCACCTTGTTCAGCTGGCAGTGTCTCCTCATATTACATGGTTCACTTACAGTACACTTTTGCCTATTTCTCCACCTGCCATGCCACCCTATCACAAATAACAACTATAATGCAGCTAATTGCAAACATCGAAACATACTGTATTCACGCTTGTGCACAGCACACATTCACTTGGCCCCTACCAGCAAAGCCACTATATTCAAAATGACAACTAATGCTCTTAATCACAACCTCTACTATGTGCAACACACACACACATGCTAGTGGTGGTGTGCTTAGCGTTGAGTGGTGTGAGGAATGTGGGTGTTGACAGGTAGACTGGTGATTAGAGAGGCTGTTCTGATCAAAGCATGTAGAACCAAAGATTAAACGTACACACATGTAAGAACGCAAACAGCACCCCACCCACCCACTCACACGCGCGCAACCACACAGGAAAGCCTGGGCATACGGTATGGAGCGATGCAAGTACAAATAGCTAGTGTATGTCAGATTCACTGGTGCATTTACAGTACATGTTCATCAAGTAGTATTTGTTTGTGTGTGCGTCAGTAAGATTGTACCTTATATGGTTGTAATTATGTCCAATTAAGACTCTACCCAGGTAGTCTTAATATCTACCCAGGTAGTCTTATTGGACAGTGTGCACAACACAGTCTGAGCCAATATCTCCCTGGGTTTAGCCAGTTTCAGCCAGGATTGTGTGTGCAACTGTGTTGCTTGCGTGTTGGCAGCTGCGAATAAATATTGATGCATTCCCTGCACATTAGCACATAGTTTATTCCGTATTGTTTATTGTGAAATGTTAATGGAAGGCAGAAAAGGGCACAGTCTGTTTAAACTACACATAGTTTGTTCATGAACACACATGACCAAGACTCACTTAAGCTGGGGTTACACTACAGCATAATCGTAGAGATTTGGGGTCAGGAACAAAAAACAATAAAACATTTGTTTTTCTTTACGCCTATAATGGCATGTTCACAATATGGACAAATTAAAAGTGGTTAAGTCTGTCTTAAAAGTAGCCTGTGACGGGGGCGTCCGCTGGCCTAGCGGTCCAGGCGCATACCACATGCTGGTAATCCAGCTTGACAGCGTGTCGCGGGTTCGACTCCCGTTCCCGGCGACCTTTGCTGTATGTCTCCCCCATCTCTCTCCCCATTTCCTGTCAGCCTACTGTCCTGTCCAAATAAAGGCATAAAAGCCCAAAAAATATCTTAAAAAAAAAAAAAAAAGCCTGTGACAAAATAACTACATTGCTTTTTTTCTATTTAATGATAAGTAATGGTTTTGATCGTACAAGGTTTCTGCCTGACAATGACGAAATGTTAATAACTATAGTTAGAATTCACTCCATTACTCACCACATGAAGCATTGAATTCATGGAGATTTGTTGTTTGTGTCGCATTCCTTTACAGTGAATGAAGAATCCAAAAATGAATAAAATAGTTGATGAATTGACCTTAGAAGGTGGCCAAGATTAACTCATTCAGTGCCAAGCTTTTTTATTCATGTTTATGGAATTTTGGCTCTGAGTGCCACAACCAAAATTCATTGTTAAAAAAAAGTGCTTAGGAAGCGAGATACAGCCTTTTTAAGTTATAGGTTAAACAAGGAGTGGATGGAGCAGCAAATCTTCAAATCATCATATCTTGGGTTCTGAACATGTTTTTCCCCCAAAAAAAAAAAAAAAAAAAAAAACTTTTATTTTGAATTTTTTTTTTTATTTTGAAATTTTTTTTATGACGGATTTGACGGATCGTGGCGCTCTGGGCGTCAGGCCACGTGACGGATTTGACGGATTGTGGCACTCAATGAGTTAACAGCAAACTAAATAAAAAGCTGTTTATAATCCCTAAAATGCAAAATAATCAAGTATCTTGTATCCAATCGTGTCATCGGTACTTACAAAGCACAGCCTCTTTGCCTATTTTTTTTTTATTTTCTTTGTTTTTGGATTCATTCACCGTGAAGGAACAAACTAAAAATTCTCAATGAATTAAAGTCTTCCATGAGGTGAGTAATTGATGGGGGGTAATCATTTTGGGAGTTAAGTGTTCCTTTAAATGTCGTAAATGGGGTGACAGGCCTACCAGCTAATGCCAACATACCAAATTACTTCTCTCACCCATTTTCTTTCATGTCCAGTATCCACAAAGCATACAATGTCCAGGGATAGTTGCACGAGCCATCACTGATGGCTCAGCCATCACTGATGTGATGGCCGACATCCATTTTGATCACCAGCTGTTAACAGCAGAAAAGTATGGACGTCTGTTAAGCCTCGAGTCTTATGAAGTACTTTAAAACTGTTAAATGTCATTAAAATTGCATGTGCTCAATATCCCTGTTTTCAAAAGGCAGCCATTTCCTTTTGAAGAAAATTACAATATTTATTAAAATCTTGATTTATTGGAAACGGTAACAGGAATCTCAAAGGATAATCCTATGGAGCAGCAGGAAGGGCTTTTAACAGCAAACCTGCCTGCGGCGTTTGTGTGCATGTGCACGTGTCAGGGTGTGTGTGTGTGTGTGTGTGTGTGTGTGTGTGTGTGTGTGTGTGTGTGTGTGTGTGTGTGTGTGTGTGTGTGTGTGTGTGTGTGTGTGTGTGTGTGTGTGTGTGTGTGTGTGTTTGAGTCTTCAAATACTGTATACGCCTCTGTGTGTCCATGCATGAATATAGTAGCTAGGTGGAGTGAACACGAAAGCCAAATCCCAGAGAAATTGGCAGCTAATTAATAAATCATAATAAAACGGAACAATTTAAAGAGTTATTTTTCACCATAAATAATTTATGTCTTTGTTCAGTGTTGCTGCTAATGGCTGGGCTGCTTTTCCAAGGGAAGACAACAAAAAGCAGTAAATAATAGACAGACGGGAAGGAAACTAAGTAGTAAAGTCCATTAGAAATGAATGGCAGTAGCGAGCATGAAAGAGAATGATTAGGACAACAATGAAAATATAAATAATTGTGTGTGGCGAGTTGAAAATGTGTGCGTGCGTGCATGTGTGCGTCTGTGCGTGTGTGCGTGTGTGCGTGCGTGCGTGCGTGGGGGGGGGTCCAGTAAAGAAAAATAATTCCCAATGAAAGCGCCAGAGCTGAGCTGTTACGCTCTGAGTGACATTCCCATGTAAATAGGACTATTTGTTTTTACTTACCTGTGTTTATCTTGTATGAAACGCAAAGCAAGTCTACGCCACTTATCATACGACAAGCGTTGATTGCTTGATCTGCTATCACACGCGTGTACACACACACACACACACACACACACACACACACACACACACACACACACACACACACACACACACACACACACACACACACACACACACACACACACACACACACTCACATAAAAATGATAAAAGGGCATCATCACTGCATCAACCATAATCTGTAAGCATACAGCCATACAATGCATGTGGGGGGGGGGGCACAAACACATACCCCAGTAACAAGTGAGCCCACACCTACAATCACATGGTGAAAAAAAGATAAAAGTAGATCATCGCATTTTAATCATCTATTCTGGAACCACATGCATGGATGTGCACACAAGCACATGCATACACACACACACACACACACACACACACCAATTGAAAACAGATGGCACAAGATGCATCTGAAGTCCTCATTGTCTTTTCATATTGAGCTCCAACAGACATAGCTTGAAGTCTGTCTTTAATCATTTAGCAGCACTGGGAATCTAAATAAGGTTGAGACAATCAATCTGCAGTTATTATCACCTGGGACAGGGAGACGTACATACACACACATACAGAAAGACAGACAGATAGGCAGAGCAAGAGGGAGACAGTTAAGGGGGAAAAGGCTTTGATAAAGGGGATAGTGGCACACATCCTGACAGCCGGGAAGATAGAGACTGGTTGAAAACAGAGAGGTGGGAAGAATGTTGGTTAACCACTTAAACCCTATATACGTTGTTGTAAGTCAAATAGCGAATATAGTTGATCTACAAGCCCACAATGTGTCACAATTCAACCCTGACATAACAACTATGGTCAAACACTGTTCAACTGAAGGCCATCTTATCATTTGTAGAACACAGAGTGAGAGACAGATGAAGAAATAATAGGAATCTAATCTACCACACAGGCTGGAAAATTCAAAGCTCAAGCAGCAAGAGGTTAAGCACAATAAAAGTCTATCTTGTTTTAATCTCACACACACAATAAAAGATATATACATACATACACACACACATATATAGTGGCAGCTGGGGCCTTTTGAGGACACATTTGGTCCATGTGCCCTTAGAAACCATGATTATCATGAACACACTTTCTGCATGAGTGAGGGAGAGAGACAGAAAGAGAATCAGATCAGATATCAAACAGGACAGTGTCTGTCTGGCAGATTAAAAGAACCATCTGTGTGGCATGTGGAAAGCCTCGGATTATCAATACACTGCACACGTGTGTGTGTGTGTGTGTGTGTGTGTGTGTGTGTGTGTGTGTGTGTGTGTGTGTGTGTGTGTGTGTGTGTGTGTGTGTGTGTGTGTGTGTGTGTGTGCGCATGCGTGCGTGCGTGCGTGCGTGCGTGCGTGCGTGCGTGCGTGCGTGCGTGCGTGCGTGCGTGCGTGCGTGCTTGATCGATCGATCGATCGATCGATCGATCGATTGAAATCTCAAATTGGAGATAATAAATTAATCTTCCCAGACACAAACACAAACACCAACGCCAACACACCACCCTTAAACATTAAGTCTACACAATTACACATACTGAACTTGACTTGTGGATATATATACATAATGCTTAATCAACACATGCCATACACATCTCTTCCCTTAGAGCATTATCTGTATTTAACCTGTTAACTTCCACTTTTATGGATCTACAACACCATGGTAAACACGGAGAGAACGCAAACAGGGCAGAAAAGATGAGTGAGCTTCTGAGGGTGAATTAGGTGAATGAATGAGCTCTTAAGGGACTCTCATAAGGTCTCTCCTTCAGTCTAAATTATCTGCCATTTCTCTCTGGTCCAGCAAGGTTATTTGTCTTTTATTTGATTCCTGGGAAGCCCTACTACTGGGCAATCAAGGTTACTTTGTGCAATGACGATGCAAATTAAAGTCTCGGGTTCACTCAAATCATTCCCGGCTTTTAAATCCACTTATAATATTTGTGCTCTCGCATGGAAAAGGAGCAAATAGCCAATTCATTTCATGTTCATAAAGCAGAGATGAGAGGGGGGGGGGGGCAGGGAAGGACACCATTGACACATGTAGAATTAATTCATCACGCAAGATAATTTTGCACACATCCACACACACGCGCAGTTGGCCATCTCAGACCAGCCCCGCTTTCAGTACAGCAGGTGGTCATACATTCACAGCCTTCTACAAACACAACACACACTCCAATACAGTACTCATGCAGACATTTCAATTGCCTAGGCACCTTAGCCATCACCTTAAACTCAATCATAATAGCCTTATTAATATTCCTAAAGTAGACTCCCACTAGGTTTTTGCATTATAGTAAAGCAAGATGAGTCGCCCTGTTTTCAATTTCAGCAGGTGGTCAGTCAGAAAATCAGTGAACATTGGACTCTCAGACAGAAAAGGGGGTTATCTTCCAAAACAAAGCAAACAGAGAACTAAAAGACAGAGACAGGAAAGACAGAGGAGACATTGAAAAGTCATTTAGTAAATGTCCTTGAATGAGTAACTCTCACGCCCTCGCCACCCACACTAGCCCGATATGCCGTGTTAATTACTGCCTACTTTCAAGATTTTATTCCCTCTCTATGGGACACATTATATTTCTGTTTTCTGTGCCGAGTCAAGAAGATGAAGAAAAGAAACCTCCCTTTAGACAGGAGGAAACAAGGACAAAGTACAGTTGAAACTAAACAGAAAAAGTATTCAGAAATGCAGGGAATGGAAGCAAATAAGAACACAGATTATCCATTTTGATTGTTTTGGTTCTAATGAAAGTGAATCTTTATTGCACACAAAGATTCACTGTCCTTCAAGATGTAAAAGCCAATGTGCCTCTGACGTAACCCTGCATATTGAAGGGTTAATGAAGACGTTCCATAATCTTACATTCCCCCCTCTCTTTGCCAGACATTTACAGGCTCTCTCTAGTTTCCTCATTTGGACTCTCAAAAAACAACTGTATCATGTAGCATCCCGTGCTCATACGGGCACTGGGGGTCCCTGGACCCCTCTTTGATACCGTCATCAATTCATGCTCGTCCCTATTGGTGGTCTAAGTCCACATACCAAATTTGGACTTGGTGGCATGCTGCAAACTGGAGTTATAGCTGTTTAAAATCCCATGCTCATCCCGTGCTTAAACGGACGGACGGCCATAACATACGCTGGGGGTCCCTGGACTCCTCTTTGATAACTTCAGCAATTCATGCTCGTCCCTATTGGTGGTCTAAGTCCACATAGCATATTTGAACTTGGTGGCATGCTGCAAATTTGAGTTATAGCTGTTTGAATTCCCGTGCTCATCCCGTGCTTAAACGGACGGACAAACATAACATACGCTGGGGGTCCCTGGACCCCTCTTTGCTAACTTCAGCAATTCATGCTCGTCCCTATTGATGGTCTAAGTCCACATACCAAATGTGGACTTGGTGGCATGCTGCAAATTGGAGTTATAGCTGTTTAAAATCCCGTGCTCATCCCGTGCTCATACGGGCGCTGGGGGTCCCTGGACCCCTCTTTGATAACTTCATCAATTCATGCTCGTGCCTATTGGTGGTCTAAGTCCACATACCAAATGTGGACTTGGTGGCATGCTGCAAACTGGAGTTATAGCTGTTTAAAATCCCGTGCTCATCCCGTGCTTAAACGGACGGCCAGAACATACGCTGGGGGTCCCTGGACCCCTCTTTGATAAGCAGTGGCACGTGTGGCCAATGAGAGGAGAGATGGCAGAGGCAAGCTGCAAGTGTGTGTGTGTGTGTGTGTGTTTGTGTGTGTGTGTGTGTGCGTGTGTTTGTATGTGTTGCTGCTTTGCCGTGCGCATCCCGTGCTGATACGGACATACGGACAAAGTCAAGTGTAGAGCGGTTGGCACCGCTGAAAAAAGCAGGGGGTTACTGTAGCTGAATACCATTCAGCTACAATAACCTACTATAAATGCGCAGAATCTCTGTCCGTACTTGTGTCTGTAGTTCACGTACCTCGAGAACCGTCCAACCGACCGACTTCAAACTGAGCGTGCACGTCACCAAGGAGTGCCTTGCCCGGCGTCGAAGTCAGCTGGATAGAACCAGCGGTTGTCCAGAACCACCGATCCAACCGATACACCCATATATAGGCATATACGGAGATCCGGTTGTCCAGAACCGGGGCACTCTTTGAGGTGGTTAGTGCAGTCTAACTCATTCCCTGCCAACGACGTCTTTGGACGTTTGTAAATCATAAGCCCAGACCGCCAAAGACGTCTTTGGACGCCTGCTGTGTTTTTTTCTTCTCCACTAGATGGCGCTGTTCCCCAACCTATGAGCCACCAGTTCAGGCTCAGTCACAGAGAGATCTAGGAGATCACGTGATTGCAAGATTTACTCCTCCATTCACTTCCTGGTTAACGTATTTGGGAAAACGACAGTATCTCGCCTCCTGTGTATTACTATGCATTTTTGGCGAGACATGCTATTTTCAACAGCCTATAAGAAGCGGACGGGGAGGTCGCGATGACATTTATTTTCCCTGCGGAAGCACAGTGAAACCCTCCGTGATTAACAACGATCGGGGGATCGATCATACTGGAGATAATAATATTCTGTGACTAGCTGTAAAGGTGGGGAAAGCGTAAAATCGCTGGCAGTGGGTGATTTATTTATTTATTTACTCTGGTAGTGAATAAGTGAAGACAGTAGCATTTTAGGGACGGCCATTGCGTAGAGAGGTCGTCCGGTAATGAGAACTGGTGTCGAAGTGCCCCTGAACAAGACACTTAACCCCTAACTGCTCACCCCTGAGCATTCATCATAATTATCTCAGCAGCCATCAGCTGGGTGAAGCTGAAAAATGAATGTTCCCCACGGCACTAATAAGGTGATAGAATAATTTAAACACTGGCTACGTTAAGAGCATGTCATGTGATACCGTGTACAAATATGACAGCCACAAAACAGGGACATTAAACATGACACAAGACAACGTTGTGGTGGATTTGGAAGCAACAATAAGTCTTCCCTCAGCTTGCTGGGGGGGAATGGGTCAAGAGAGAGAGAGGGGTCAGGTCAGGTTACACACACACACACACACACACACACTTAAGATCCTCACTGCTGGTCCAGGAAAGGGACAACCATATACTGTAGTCATAAGCTCATGTTGTTAACGACTGGGCTATTACTATACCTAGAAACCTTGCTATGTCGACACTATTCTATGAAAATACTGTAGACGGGAGCAAAACCAAGCCTTATCCTTCTTCTCCTCCAGACAATGCCACCTCCCCTCCCCTCTCAGATTCCCTCTATCCCTTCCCTTGGCTCCTGCCTTATCCCATTACTCTCATCCCCACCAATGATATTCCCAAATCTCCCCCTCAGGGTATTTCTCATCCCTATGGAATACCACCAGTCTTCCTGGGATGAAGAGGCACTGACTGGCTGTCTAGAGATCCCAGTAAACAAGGAAAATAGGGAAAAGGAGAGAGGGAATTCTGCCCATCTTTCCACCCCATCATTATCATCTCATCTTCTCGGAACAGTGAGGGTGTGAGTGAACAAATGAGCAGATGAAGTAAAAGAGAAGAGCGTAGAAGCAAGGCTTCCATGCCTTCCCTCTTTCCCCACTGGAGAACTGAGGGAACTTCCCCTTCGGGAGAAGACGTTTTTCTTCTATCCATCAAACATCCATTCTGTGTTGTTGTTGTTTTGGCCCCCTCCTCAATAAACAGTATCAGGAGCGGTGCCTTCTTACCTTTATCTTTCCTGCAGCTGGAATTTTGAGATGTTTCCATCCTTGGAGAAATGAATGCCAGAGAAGAACAAAGGCTTGATCCATCCTTCCTTCCTTCACCCCCACACGTACATAAAAACCCCTTAACTGTAATCCTGAAGGAGGAAAACTAATTTTCAACACGTCCGTGAATATAGCTTAGCATAGCAATAAATCTTGCATTACTTTTCAACGATATAAACACAGCTAGTGTTGCCATTACAATTGTGAACATTTTCAAAGAAAGAACCGAGGATGTAATTATCCTTCAAATCACCAAGAATAAGATTTAAAAAACATTCTAGGCATTCAATCTTCAGTTGTGATTTAGTGTTGACATGTTTGACTTTGAGAAGGTGGTAAGGAAACCCTTTCCTCAGAATAATGAAATTATGGAAATTGTGCCGTGACCCCTCCAATCCAGCATATATATACGCTTTTTTTCTTTCTTTCTCTCTCTTCAATCCATATATTCCTCAAGGGAATTCATAGGCAAAACGTTTGATCCTTATTCAGGTCCTGGTCCCTAATCCATCCCATGGCCTCTAAATGGTTACTGGGTGCCGCCTACACATGGCTAGGTGTGTGATCTTTTAGGATCACACACACATGCGCTCAGACACAGGCTGTAGCACATACTGTAGGTAGGTAGATTAACGCACATATGGTGTACACACTGACACATACACACTTGTATACGTGTGCACACATACATTACACAAATAGGTCTCACTGTAATCAGTGGCTCTAAGTAGTTATGAATGCCTTGGTTCATAGGTCTATTTCAAGGACTTGGCGTTCAAAGTCAGAGAAGGGTGTGTGTGTGTGTGTGTGTGTGTGTGTGTGTGTACGGTTTTACAGGTGCAGGTGAGAGAGGGGGCTATTATCACGTTAATAGCTTGGCTCTGTTGAAATGATTGACCACAGATGCATGTTTGAACATAAGTAGATTCCTCTACACACACAAGCAGGCACACATTTGTATGACTATTCTTGTGGGTAGTACGTCCATAAAGAAAAGAATATATATATATATATATCCAGGGGTGCACATAACTTTTTAGGTCTGGTACGCAGAAGAGCACCTGGAGATGTGACTTGGTGCGCATGGTCCCGTTCCGTTTTGTCAACGGGGGGGGGGGGGGTTTAGTACGGTGCCCACCGGACAGTTTTGTCAACGGGGGGGGCGAGAAAAAAAGGACGCTCTGCTTCTAAATTCCGCCGATTTTCGCAGTTTTTTTTTCTCACGCTGTTAGGTAAAGCCCCCAAGGTTGGTGCCCTGTGCTGCTGCGCTGATTTTATCCGCCAGATTGGGACGTTCACGGCATATTTTGCACCATTACGGTGCGTTCATCATCGGTGACGAGTGCCTCTAACAGCCGCTGCTGGCTGCGTGCACGCAGCCAGCGAGGCAATGCGAGGCGATGCGAGGCGACGCGAGTCATATCTCTACCCCTGTGCCTAATGGCTGTGTATGGGGCCGACGGGTGCTTAGAGTGATTGTGTGAGTGTGGCTTCAGGAAGTACATTCCTAGCCTCGATCTCCAGGCTTTTATTTTTTAGTTTTGCTAAAAAATAAAAGCTTGGAAATTCCTGTCCCAGCTGTTGGTGCGCAAAAGCGCCTTGCGTCGCCTGATGTGGTGCGCATTTTTTATTTTGGGTGCGCATGCGCACCTGCGCACCAGTTACAGTATGTGCACCCCTGTATATATCATTTCCATTTCCACTTAAACTGCTGGTCTGAACTAAGCCTAACAACAACCACACCTAACCCTTACACTTAAATCCCTATCCTCATCCTAAAGCTAACCCCCACCTTAATCCCTAACCCTCAAACTAACCCTTACCCCTCACCCTAAAACAAACCACACACACACACACACACACACACACACACACACACACACACACACACACATCTCGCCATGCCCATCTTCTCTTTATTAACAATCATGAATCCAATACTCTCTCTGCTGCGTTTCATTCTGAAGCACCCCCCCCTCCCTCTCTCTGTCTCACTCAATAGGTTGGAACTTGGGTCATAAGTTGAGTCTTTTATTCATTTATTTATTTTTTACACTTTTAACACCCTGTATATTTAACCATCCAGCATTTCTGTAGTTGAGGCCCTCACAGAGTCATTGATGAATGATTAATATTCCTTTTTTCTTAACTACACCGACAGTCACAGACTAGCTCATACCTGTAAACTCTCTCTCAGATAACTCCATTTACTAGTCTCTTCCCGTGCTTCCTTTCTGTCCATTTTGGCACAGTCTCTCTCTGTCCACCATTCATGCCTTCTCCCTGGCATGCCACCGTGGTCATTCCTGCCTCTTCTCTGCGCTGCGCTCCCGACTCTGGAAACCGAAATGCATCAGTCCTGCATTACCCCTCTCTCCCCGTGCTCTCCTCCCTCACTCGCTGCATCGCAGTCTGCTTTACCCCCATCTCCGCGCTCCTAGCCTCCCTCACTTGCTGCATCGCAGTCTGCGTTACCCATCTCTGCCCGCACCTAGCGTCCCTCACTGCATAAGTCTGCGAGCTGCACATCTCTCTCACAGTTTTCACCTCTCACGTTCATTCCTTGACTGACAGTACTCAACGTACATTTCTTTCATCTTTATGTCTGCCCTCCACCACCCCCACACACAGGCAAAGTGGGAGTGTCTTATTCTCACACAACCACACACACTTATAAAATAGTGGAAGGTGAGTGAGTGCATGCACATGCACATATATCACGCAGTATGACAATGCTTGCAGAATGAGGGCTGCCGTAAAAGAAAACTCTCTCACTCTCATAACATCTCTCCGCACAGCATCGACTTCCACCACATCTGTAAGTGTATGAGATAGAAGCAAATGTGATTGCGTGTGTGTGTGTGTGTGTGTGTGTGTGTGTGTGTGTGTGTGTGTGTGTGTGTGTGTGTGTGTGTGTGAGAGAGAGAGTGAGTGAGGTGGAGTCGAGGAGAAAACATTGTGAGTTTTCATTGGCTGTCACATTGCGGCGTCTAATGTTGCGTAGCAGACAGGCGGCCAATCACACACGCCCTGCGCTTTTAGCGTTTTATGAATGAGACGGCGTGTATGCAAGGTACGTACTTGCTCTCACACACACAGAGTACTCCACACAGTGATGTAATACATTCTCACTCCATGTAGCGGCATGGCTTACCACACCGACAGTGTGAGATGAATCAGATTACAGAGTAGTTCAGCACTACAGTACACTGTGTGCAAAGTTCCCCAACTCATAAACTATGACAAATGCCCTGTGCGATTCATTCAAATGAAATGTAGGAAAGGAAACCAATTTTGCACAAACGTCTCTTATTGTAATTTAATCACCTTCAATACAGTCGGCAATCTGCCGTGCTCAACTTACATGCCCTATTTTGCATAAGAACATTTCTTTACGGGGGGGTCTAGTATCTAGCACAATGCATTTTGATTATAAAAACACACCACATCTGGCTCAACTACACTCCCCTGTGCATTTCCGGCTCCAAAGTAACAGCTGTTAAGACTTCTAGCAATGTGTGTGCGTGTGTGTGCGTGTGCGTGTGTGTCATCTATAAATCAACCACACGTTTTGACTTCACTTCTTCTGAATGCATACAACAAAATTATATTGGACAATTTTACTTTTCCCGTCCAAAAGCAACAGATGTAATACCTGTAATACATTACAACACACACCCTTCTGTCTGAACGCTGCATCTCCAACCGCCTAAACCCAAACCAGGAACTTAGACTCCCTTATTTGGCTGATAATGTGCGTGGGATGGAGTAATTTTGCCTAACCGGTATGTAAAGTCATGACTGAAGAGTGTGTGTGTCGCGTGTCTGTGTGTGTGTTGGGGCGGCAAAGAGAAGGTGAGCAGGGGGAGACAGCGGCCAAAAACATCCAGTACATCACAATGTGACTTGTGACTGTGAGGAGAGAGAGAGAGAGAGACACAGAGAGAGAGGATGCATGTAACCGTGCACACTGCACAGCTCTCTATGAAGTCACTATTTGGCATGTGCCTCCTTTTCCCAAATTCAATTCAGCTGCTCTGGGACACACTCATGGGTAAACAGTGCCACCTTTGGACAAACAGAAGAATGGCATCCAAGGAGAAGTCAGGTACAATGGGGCTGTTTGACTGAGCGATTACAACAGGCAAGGGGGAAGCATCAGGTACTAAGGGTTGAAATAAATGTGATCAGGACAAGATAAATGCAATGCACATTAAGAGAGCCAGGGTAACAAGTGACCGAGGGAGTGGTGGTGGTGGCACATTCATTATTAAAACTGCAAGCATCCATGAAATTCTGCCAGTCAACTGACAATGTAACTCTAAGTAAAAGAAAATCAATGTAAATACTGTGTGAACAAAGTTAGCTGATTTTTCAAAGTCTTTGCGTTGTTTAAGACTTCATTTTGTTTTAACGTTGAAGTGCTGGAATCCCTGGTCAAGAAACTGACACACAATCACTAAACTCATATATTGTACATCGAATTAAGCTTTCCAAAAAATGACAGTTGCCTATTATGACATTCATTTAAAATCTCAAGAGTGACCTTGCCCTGGGAACAAAGACAAGACTCCTGTTTATTAAAGGTCAATAGCAGCATGTGTCATATCTACACAAATAAAGTATCATGCGTTCTAAAAATCAATGCTTCTAAGTGCACATTTCCACTTGTCAAGCATGATGACATCATTCTGATTTTTGTGAATAGCTCCTGACCAAGTTGTTTTGTAGGCAAATTAAACAAAGGCCTGGTTGTGTGGGCCAACACTGACACCTAGAGGCCAGAATGGTAATTTCTACTACTACTACTCAATGGGTGATGTCATGGTTTCAGAAAGTAAAGTGTTGAAGTGAGGAAGGGAAGGTGGGAGAGGGAGAGAGAAAGGCAGGAGGGGAGCACTTGGGTAAGGAGAGAGAGAGGAGAGGGTGATGTCATGTTTTGAGAGCATAACAGGCAAGAACATAAATCTGTCTTTGTCCAAACTCTTTCAGTGGAATATGAACAACAGACATTTGAAAGAGGTCAGTCAGTTGGTCAGCCAGCCGGTAGATCAGTCAACCAATCAGACAGCCAGCTGGTCACACAGCCACTTCAAGAGCAGAGCAAAAAGCCATTTGGCTGGACACTAACTCACTTCTTGACCTTAGCCATAACAACATTTCTCTCTCCATCTATCTCTCTCTCTCTCTCTCTCTCTCCCTCTGAGGAAATCCTGGAGGAATAGAGGATGGACCAGGTCAGTACTGAATTTGACTTTGATTCAGAAGCCATGTCATTTTAACTATTCCCCTCCACCCCTGTTCAATTCCAAATGATGTCATACTATTCTAGACAATTCCATTCCGTTCGACACCATTCTAGCAACAATCTACCCTGATTCCCCCGTTCCATTACATTCCGAGCCATTCCAGACAATTCCAGGCTGCCTTAACAATAATCTTCCGTGATTCGGCCGTGGCAGGCAATCTCTCCTTCCAGCAATCTCACTAGAGAAAAATACAGTGAATGAGGACACACGGGCAAACACACGCACAAACACACATGAAAGCATTCACATGTGTGCACGCGTGCGCGCACACACACACACACACACACACACACACACACACATATAATGGGGTTGAAAACGTGAGGGTGGAGACTAGAGAGAGGAGACAAAGACAGAAATGGAGGACAAATGAAAAGGTGGGGGTGAGAGTGGGGTGGAGAACAGGGACACAGAGATAAACATGGGCAGATGGACAGTCACAGATAAAGGGGGGGAGACAAAGGAAGGACAGAAGGACAAAACTAAATCCTTCAGCTTTAGCCAGGAGACACCGATGTTTTGCACAACTTGAGAGAAAAACAAGGCATGCGGAGAGGCGACGAAGAGACAGAGGCAGGAAGAAAGATAAAAAAGACATGAGAGAGACGCAAATAATCCTGTGCTTTAGACATCTTATAGCTACTTAGTGGTTCTGAAACCATAATAATGTGGGAGGTTAAGAACAGAGGACAGGTCCCGAGTTATGTTGAAACCTGTAGGATACAAACACAGACTAACATAGGAAATTGGTCAGGGTACTCCATTGGTTTACATTCATGCCTCAAACCCTAACTTTAGCCTAAGCCTAGTAAGAAGAGGTTATTATCCTTGTAAACATGTAATTTTCTTATAATTGTACTTGTGAGGACATCTGGACCTCACAAATGGAGTTTAATCGGGTGTATGCATACACACGCGCGCACACACACACACACACACACACACACACACACACACACACACACACACACACACACACACACACACACACACACACACACACACACACACACACACACACACACACACACACACACACACACACACACACACACACACACACACACACACACACACACACGGCTGAGAGACTGTAGAAAAAAACATCAGAACTGTGTCGGTCAAAGGAGAAACTAATCCTTGCATTAACAAGGTAAATACACACACACAGGGCAAGAACCAACAAGCCAATCAAAACGCAACAGGAAAATGCAGCCACACATCAGCACATCCACATTTATGCAAATGATAAGCGAAGTTATAAAAACGCAAAACAATTTGAAAATTTCCATTAGGGTAAATATTTCTGACCGTTGTGGCTGTGAAAGACATCACCACCACCACCAGGAACGGTATCCTCTGTGATCAGTGCTGTGTAATCAAATTCTAAGGTGCAGGACAGGTATAGCCCTAGGCATAAAGTGAATTAAACTCAACTACTAAAACAACAGCATTACCCACCGACCACACACACCCATTGACTGAAAGACAATTAAAGCTGTTTCACTAAATGATAGGGTCAAAACAGATCTGCTGTAGCACAATTAGGCAGTGAAACACACATTGTGGGAGGCAGAGAGAGAGAGAGAGAGAGATAGAGAGAGAAGGGAAGGGACACGGAACAGAAGGACAGATAATGAGTTGAAGAAAGCAGAAGGAGAGATGGGGGACAACAGGAGCCGGAGAGAGAATCCAAGGAGAGAGGAGGCAAGAGAATAGGGGAGAAGCAGAGGCGGGCAAGCAGGCAGACAGGTAACGTCTGGAATGAGCTCGAGGGAAGTAGAGGATAAAAACAAAATGAGTAAGGTGTGAAAGATAAAGAGATCAGGGCTCTAAACTAATGGCGTGCCAACGTTCCTAGGACGACAAAACGAATACATCTGGGATGACCAGAATTGTTCTATGGGACAAGAGGGAGAAATGCTTTTCCACTTAGCCTGTGTTCTACAGCCAAAAAAACACTGTGTGTGTGTGTGTGTGTGTGTGTGTGTGTGTGTGTGTGTGTGTGTGTGTGTGTGTGTGTGTGTGTGTGTGTGTGTGTGTGTGTGTGTGTGTGTGTGTGTGTGTGTGTGTGTGTGTGTGTTCATTTGCATGTTTGAAGTATGTGATTAATGTCCTTGTGCAGCTGTGGACCCCTTAGTGAGAGGACCGCCTGAGGGGTTAATATTCCCTCTGTTTCACACATCCGTGTG
This sequence comes from Gymnoscopelus microlampas, assembly GCF_963454915.1. Lineage (NCBI taxonomy): Eukaryota > Metazoa > Chordata > Actinopteri > Myctophiformes > Myctophidae > Gymnoscopelus > Gymnoscopelus microlampas. The sequence goes on along the minus strand of NC_139940.1, from coordinate 30,340,500 downwards.
CACACACACACACACACACAACGAATCAACTTGACTCATACACATAAAAGATGCCAGCAAATGGGGACACTTTTCATGAAACAAATGCTTTGTTTGTGTAGATACCTATACGCATCCCTATACAAATATATATACACACACACACACACACACACACACACACACACACACACACACACACACACACACACACACACACACACACACACACACACACACACACACACACTTTGGCTGCCATACACAGGATGTCTGTAGGCACTTTCTATTTAAACTGACAACAGGTTATTTGGGAGACTCAAAACACACACACACACACACACACACACACACACACACACACACACACACACACACACATTGTCTCTCTCTTTCTTACACTCTCTTGCAGAAACTTAGAATATCAATCATTCAATGTCTCCAACTGTCGTAAGTCAAGGCCATACATGGAAACACAGAGAACACATGCACACACACCTAATTCTCCATGGATATAGTGGAAGAGTATTTGTGGGTTTTATAGAGCACCATGGCAAGAGACAATATTTGTCTAAGGTTCAGGGATGTGGGGATTTACTGTTGAGACTACTCAAGGTGTTGTAGGCTAATGTCATTGAACCAAATGATGTTATGGGCACCTACTTAGTAACCTCATGATGTACCACATACATACATACATACACGCACGCACGCACACACACACACACACACACACACACACACACACACACACACACACACACACACACACCTTACAGCCAAGCTTCAATGTCAGCAGGGACAGTTACAACTGATTCATTCATTGTATTGGTATTAATCAAGACATGTCTAAAACTTGGGTCGCTGCCTGAGTAAAGTATGGCTGCCTGCAATGCAATTACATGAAAAGAAGACTGATTTGTAAATTACACCATGCTGCAGTTTTCAGGCTGAAAGTGCTTAAGACAGGCCCCTAAAAACATTCTGAAACAGTCACCCTACTAACCCCACCCTGCCTATTGAACAAATTGATGTTTAGTCGATATCGTACATGAATACAAAAATGTTTTGTATGCTCAGAAAAGCCATCAGTCAGTCTAATTACCAGTAAACACAGCTTAAACACAACAAACATAACTGTGATCGCCACACCGTTACGTTTGTTGTATTAAGCTGTGAGTTGTGCTCAGTGTTGAGTCATCAACATTGATGACAACACTGGGCACAACGCACAAAAATCAGGCAATGAGGTAGCCTAAATTAATGAAATGGAAACATACATGATTTTTTTTTTTCATCAGCTGAGAACTGAGTACCATACTCTAAAATACTGAACCTCATTTTGAGGCCCTATTATACAATGCTGGCTAATTGATTAATAGAAAAAAAAGTGGCACGTTTTAGGGACTGAGTAGTGACAGCAGATAGTCATTTCCCCTGCTGTTGTAAAAATAAAGAATCTAAAAAGTCTCATCTCTCCGACTTTCTACAAAACCAACAGACAGTCCACTCTAGTTGAAACTAGGATTACATAGTTCATTCATTGATACAGCAAGGCTGCCCCCTTGTGTTCATAAAGCATATTACCATGCATTCAACTCAGATACAAGATAATAAAATGATTAGGCCTGATTTATACTTAGTTGGACACCTGTGTCTTGCAATGAAAATATCAGATCGAAAAGCAAGTCCTATAATTTCACAGGTCAATCCTTCACTCATATTCAAAATTCAAAATGCATCCATCGTTCCATTCATCCAGTCTGTCTGTCTGTCCATCATCTCTCCAACTCATATTGTGGGTACATATAATCTCCATCTGAATTGTTGCCCACTCATCCATCTAGCCATTACATCCAATGCTCCATTCACCCATGCATTTGCCCTACTATCTATCCATGTAACTTACCAGTCATCTTGTATCCACTGGCAGCCAGTTGTCCAGCCATGTATTCTCCATCTGAGTTGTTGTGACTGCAGCCCCATGTTTTCACCCAGATCTTCTGGGTGCCAGGGAGCACACTGTAATGAAAACATTATTGTTTTATTAGCTACTAAAGTTAATATTACTAATAGGAAGTAAGTGTGTAATACCTGGAGAAATTAGTAGCCTACTTCATATATTGAAATACAGATCAACACAGTGACCACATTTACAGCATTTGTTCTTGTCATACATTGTTGAGTCTGGTGTCTCTCATCTTCCCCTTGACAATACAACATAGATTCTCTATGGGGCTCAGGTCAGAAGATTATACTACTAAATTTAGCACTGTGTAGAGGTGCCACGTTCTGCTGGAAAAAAAGATCGGCACTCTAAAATCTCCTGGTGAATGGCTGCATTGATAACACAGAGACCAAGACACAGACCAACACCAGCAGATGACATGGCACTCCAAAACATCACACACACACACCGACTGTGGAAACTTCACACTGGACTTCAAGCATCTTGGATTATTTGTCTCTCTACTCTTCCTCCAGACTCTTGGACTTTGATTTCCAAATGAAATTATAAATCTTTATTTGATTGGTTTTACGTAATATAATATTTAAACTTTTTTTTAATTAAAAGAATAATATTATTATTTATTTATTTTGGGAGCTACATATACGTGTATACTGTCACTGTGATCATCAAAGTTAAAACAAAAAAAAGGTTAGAAATGTTTTACTTGATGTGCAATGAATCTAGAATATATGAAAGTTTCCATTTTTTTATTATAAACTCCTTACAAAAAGTTTGGAAACTTATTTCTCCCCTTCAATAATACCAATTGGTATTGTATTTTATTTCATTTTTACACCCGTGACCAGCATGGGTCCTGCAACTTTGTTGAGGTTGTGTATACTCCAAGCAGCAACACTGCCCCCATGGAAAGATGCCACGTTTGTCCGTTCAGGATCATAGACATAGAAACCTAGATACCTCATTGGCCTCTGCAGTTCATTGTAGCGACTGGTATCTCAATACAAGGCTCTTCCGCAGGGCTGTTTGACTACTGACTAATCACATCGCGTTGACTACTGGCCAATCACAGCGCGTCTAACTGACTAGTTGCTGCGCGGCTGCCTCTTAAGAAAAGACCCGCCCCACCTGCCTCTGTTTGGCCTACCGAACGCCCCCTTCTGCGGCGCACACGGAAGTTTCCAGCTTGCCCTGCTGAAGCGGAAGGAAGTGGAAGGCTAGCCCTGCCAATGAGGTATGAGCCCTGCGGAACAAGGAAGCGCGCCCGACATACGAACGCTTCAGAGCCGAAGGAGGCGTCTACCTTTATATGTCTATGTTCAGGATCCCCTACCCTACCTCTGTGTGGCTGTTTCGCCGTGGGCGGGAGCTGGGCGGGAGTAGTAGCGTTGACAGACAACCCCTTCAGCCAATCAGCGTAACAAAACAAGTGTGTCATCTCAACGCACTGTTCAGTTTCCAGCCACTAGCAAGTAGAAACATTAGCAACTGCAAACAAACTAGCAAAGTACTGTATCCATTATTCGTTATGGCTTAATGCAAATTGTTTAATTGCTGTTATTGAGTGTATTTCTGCAATAACTTCACTTGGCTGTTTCTATACAAACGTTAATGTTACCGCTAGTTAGTTAGCTCCGCCATGTTTGTTAAAGGGTCGCCCAGTAGTCACGTCATCAACTACACCAGTCGGTCCCTGATTGGCCAACGTGCGCAGTCAATCACAGAGCCCTGAGAGCGGACGCTGCTAGGCTCTGCAACGTTTTGGAGACGGCGGAACCATAGACATAAAAGGTAGGCGCCTCCTCCGGCTCTGAAGCGTCTGTACCTCGCCACGCTTCCGCAGGGCTGGCGGGAAACTTCCGTCTGCGCCACAGAAGGGGGCGTTTGCAAATGTATGCAATTTAAAAAAAAAAAACATTTGATTAACCAGGGGCCCGTTTCACGAAACCTGGATTAGGGATAAACCGGGTTTAATCGGCTATCCTGGCATAAATAATCCAGGAAACGGTATCACGAAAGCTGAGTTAGCTCGGCAGATTAATTTAGCCAGTAGACCTGGATATGTTTATCCATGATCCGGTTTCACGAAAGAAAATTTAAGCAATCCTGCCTTAGTTACCATGGCAATTTAGCTGTGAAGTTAGCCTGGTCCGGACCAGGTTAACAGCAAAGCTTCATTAATCTAGTGCCTTGTTCTTCAAGTTTTGTGAAATAGCTGTTAGTCCAATGACTCCAATAGTAAACCAATGAGTTTTTCCACACTTATTCAATTCTTATGCAAAAATCGAAGAGCTACAAGCCCGAAAAAAAAAGTCTTATGGCGGGCGGGGGTCCACGGGGTCCCCATGGCGGCCGGGACCGCCCGTGGACCCCCGCCCCCCGTGGTCCCCCAGTCCCCCGGCCCCCTGTGGACCCCCGCCCCCCGTGGTCCCCCAGACCCCCATGGACCCCCACCCCCCCGGACCCCTGTCGGGGGTCAACGGGGGTCCGGGAGTACACGGGGGGGGCGGGTACTCCCGAACCCCTGTTGACCCCCGGCCCCCCGTGTACCCCTGGACCCCCATTGACCAGGGACCCCCGGCCGCCAAAAGGCAAGCTTTTCACTTGTAGATCTTCGATTTTGGAAATTAGAAAAAGTGTTTATAATTATAATTCCAACATTCACTTAAACTCCTCATGTTTAAGCCAAACTGAATTATATATTTATGGACGTATATAAATTAATTGCATATTTTTGGACAACTTTTGCATTTAATTTGTCGGCAATACTTGCCACGCTTTCTCCCTGGATTTATATTTATTGCGGCCGTGTTTCCTCTCTTGCTTATTATACATTTTACTTCCTTGTATGATTCCATGAGCTGCTGCAGTGCTGCTGTTCAGCCACAGAGAAGAACGCTGCTCTGGTTTTGGGCTCCATGATTGGTCAAGTTCAAGGATTCTGCTATCGACTTTCATGGTCTTTTATAGGAATAGGTGAACGCACAGTCAACCTGGTTTAACGATCCTGGCTCGACAAAGACGCTCCTTCTCAGCCAGGCTTGGCGTTCGTGGAACTGAATAAACCAGGCTGAACAGTGCAGGCTTGTCAAACCTGGATTTGCCTTTTAAACCAGGATAATTTAATTCCGCTTTTGTGAAATAGACCCCAGGAGCTGTAGCAGTAGCTAAAGACTCACATCACACCTGGGGTTCTATAAAGACACTGGCCCAGAACAGACAGGAGTGGGAATCCTTTGTTGCTGCCAGCCTTAAAATAAATAAAAAAGGGCAGTAAGTAATTAAAGTAGCAGTAGCTACTAGCTTAGTACCTGTCAGTTTGTAATTCCTCATGAATCAGGTGTTCTTTTCTCTTCCTGGCCCTGGGTACGACACTTTTCCGAGCAGACTGTCTCTCCTGAGGTGTGGGGTCACTGGCAGACACTATGTCCTCAATGTCCTCAATCACCGAGTCACAGGCTGATGGCATGACGACCTGTTAAGACACAGAGAAACAAAGAGTTGAGAGCTAACCAAGCACTGTAACTATAAAGATATAGTTTTAAAATGTGTTCTAACTCAAGTGGATGGCAAAGTCCACACCACAACAATAACAAAGACAATGGTGAACAATATACAGTAGTTATCATTACCATTATAGTTATAGTGCTAAGTCAGTGTGTTATTTATCTAGATCAGTGTTTCCCAAACACTGGGTCGGGAACCATTTTTGGGTCACAGACCCATTTTTAATGAGGAAATATCCCATTTTATTTTATGTTTCCAAATTCCCATAAATAAAAATAAAAATAAAAAAAGACATTTCAAAAGATTTTCACAAATAAAAGGAAATCTAAAGTTTAGTATTAGTTTAGTATGTATTCATAATATAATTGTGTAAGTTTGGGTCCCGGAGTTACAACAAAATGATCTTTTGGGTCTCAGCTGTGCAAATCTTTTAATATTTATGTTTTTTTAAATCAGTGGTTCGCTTTAAAAATGTGTGTGTATTTATATTTTTGCAAAAAAAAAAATATACATACATACATACATACACACACACACACACACACACACACACACACACACACACACACACACACACACACACACACACACACACACACACACACACACACACACACACACACACACTTACATACATATATTCAAAGATTTGCACACATTTTCGTTACACAGATGCGTTCCCGGTCTTAATGGGTTAAGAGCTCAACGTGCTATACTAGTGGAGATATACAGTAGGATCCCCAAACCCCATCCCTAGACTGTGTCCTGGCAGGTGGTTCAGTGGGTTGGAACCAACACCATGCAATCCAGGGTGACTTGTCTGATGGCATTGTCACTTTTCGATAATGTTCCCGTCCTAGCGTTGGTTTTAATTCAGAATATAATACTTCTGTTATTTAGGAAAATGCAACCATCTTACTCTGATGAAGAGGCAAGCAATTTGATCAACATGCTCTAACAATTCTATGACCAGGATGATGAGTGCTCATATAGGTGGGTATGAGTAGCGAGGAGAGTCTGTCTCTGGTGGAGCTTCAAGCCAGCCTTGATTGTTCCAACACATCCATGTGGTGCATTGCTGTGTGTTGATTAATTTGTTAAAAGGATCCCTGGCTTATAAGCCAAATATGCCTTAATACATTATAATTGCCCTCTTTAACTAAAATAAAAAATGTAACACACCTTCAATAATTTATTTATTTTTAGAAACAGTTCATGTTTTACTCAAGAGGGGCAGTGCCCGTCGCAAGTTGATGATGCCATTTGCCCATGTGTGGTCTAGCCCTATGGAATGTATGGAATGCATGCAAAAAAATCATATTTAAATATTGATTTGATGCTCATATTAATCTTAGAAAGTATCAAGATGTTTTTTTATTTTCACATGCATTCCATAAATTCCATAGGGCTGGACCACACATGGACAAATGGGCTCTATGCACAGCAGCCATATTGGAAAGAAATTGGGCCTCTTCTTACTTCCTTCACAGGTGTTACCAATGATACTAATGAAGGCTCTGTTCCATTCTGGTCAGGGTGCTGATATTGTGCATGTTGGCTCACTAGAAACACTCCATTTTGGTTCCCAAATGGCCCCTTATGGTGAGTGTGTAACTCTGAGAGTGTACATATGGAACCAAATGGACCCTTACGGTCCATTTGGTTCCATTTGTACACTCTCAGAGTTATGGGGGTCCTTGAAAATAAGACAACCACTTTGCCACACTAAATGGAACAGAGCCTTAATTAGTATCATTGGTAACACCTGTGAAGGAAGTAAGGAAGGGGCCCAATTCATTCCCAATATGGCTGCTGTGCATATCCTTTCTAAAATAAATAAAATATCTAAGGTGTTTTTAATTTGACATTTTAGTTATAGAGGAGAATTATAATGTATTAAGGCACATTTGGTTTATTAGCCAGGGATCCTTTGAATGTATCATTGTTAAGAGTTAATTAGGTGTATCATGAATTTGCCCGCGTTAAGACTGTGTTATCCGTTTGTTGTGAAGATTGTAATAACAATGTCAACATGGCTAACGCCAGGATATTAAACATGTACACATTTTTCTTAATGGAGCTGGGCTGATCTTTCTCGACAATACATTTTAAAAAAATAAGTCGACATTACATTACATAATTTCAAAGAAAATGCAGCATAACTGAAAATACTTGGTTCTGGTTTGTCAACGTTATGAACGAATACTTTGGCTTGGAAAGCAAATGACAACTCACCACGTAAACGTACGAGAAGAGAACATTTACTAGCTAGAAATGTTAGAATGTTATTATTAAACATAACCTGGCACTGTATATTTGTGGTTAGTTATGGGGCTAACTTGGAGCTAACTAGCTACTGCTAGCTTGGAGGCAAGGCTTCAATATGAGCCACACGTGGGTCTGTTTTGGCCCAGCAGACACGCCACTAACTGTATTAAGTCCTCACCTGTGTTGTAAATAAGATTATTAATCCCGTCGATAAAGAATTCCGGGGTAAAGTCGTCTCTGAAACGGATTAAACTTAAGGTTTACAGTAAAGCACTGTTGTTGTGACTCTCAGTACGCCATACTTGTTGTTTGAAGCGACGGAAAGGGAAATGGCAGTGTTGCCAGGTTCTGGGAGAGAAACAAGCAAACAGGTCTATGAAAACAAGTCAAAAAGAAGCGACTAGGCTACTTACATGAGCCCTTTGAAAATAGCAGATCTACAAGCTTGTAGATCTATTTTTTTTAAAGAAATCTTGAAGATGATGTGAAAATTGTGGAATATCTTTGAAACATTTTAACACCACAACTCTTTTATGAGGGGAGCACTAGTGGTGTAAACATTACACAGCATGCCCAAAATAAGCAACTACACTTGAATTGAGTACAACTAATTCAGTACGAATTGAGTACAAAAGGACTTGTGGTTTTTCTTTATTCCTATTTAGATGACCTTGTATTTGAACTGTACTTTCATGTGCTTTTTTCTGCAAACTTCTAAATAAAGTATTCAATCAATCAATCAATCAATCAAAACTTTAGAAACTAACCCCAAAAACGCAACTACCAATATTTACAAGCGACCTTACAGAAAAAGAAACCCAAAAGTCGCTTATAATAAGCGGACTTGGCAACCCTGGGAAATGGGAAAAACACAGCACGTGTTGGTTTTGTACTCTGCTCTCTCTCTGGTGGTGTGATTATTAATTTAATATTATAAAGTGTTAAAATAGCTCTATTATATATATCATTGCTATGGCGTGTTTGTTCAGTAACAGGGGTATATCTGTCTCTCCAGATATTTAGAAAACTGAATAAATGTAGTAGACTCATTATCAAAGGGGTAACATGATAGGTGGGCACATAGTAAGAGTGGGCACCTCAGTGTGTATTGGCTATTTTGACAAATACAAATAAATATTGATATAATGTTTTTAAGTAAAGTAAAATACATGATGAGAACATGCTTAAAAATTGGACAATTAAGGTCTAATATTTCTACAATTGCTACAAAACATGTATATCCAGTCATTTTGGGGCATGAACAAGAAGTTGAAGGATTGAATTAAGTCTTATTTATAATGATGTACTGTGCATGTTCACATCCATGTATACTTTACATTACTTAAGACCATTTTTCAAATATTGTATTACCCATAAGCCTGAACATTAATCAAATAAATCATTTTACTTATATTTACAGTATATTGCCTTTATTCAAGTTTTCAATTACAAACATCCAGAGTAAAAAAAAAAAAAAAAGAATTCATAAACCCCCTCAACAAATGCATCTCAAGTATTTCTCATTCAAATATGTCATAAAGAGAAAATTATAATTGAACACCACTCATCAAAAACATCAAATTTATTGTCCCAAACATTCAACACTACTGCCTTCATCCATGCATTCATATAACAAATCATGGCAACATTTCAGATTACAGCTGATTTCATATAACTGTAGTGCAATTAAACAGTTTGTACAATCCATTTTATGTTTCTGTCTAATTGCACCTTCATTACTGAAAAGGGCTGTGTGACTGTAAGTTACCCAAACCCAACAAACTTTTTTTTTTTTGAGAATCATTCGTAGCAAGACTGGCTTCAGCGGTGCATTGAAATCAACATTTCATTATTAACACACGGAAAGTTATTGTCTTTCCAAAATCTTAACTTCAGTCAAGTAACATTGGATAAAACACTGACCAGCTTCTGGTCAGCAGAAATGAGTCCTTGTTATTATCAAGGCGGGTGATACATACATAGTTGTGTGCCAGTGTCACGCATTGAAAAAAATAGCCAACTGTGAGATTGTACATCTGCTATTTGCATTTCATGACACCGGCATGGAACCAAGTATAACCCAGGCTTTAGGAGTCGCACAATTGTTGGTAAACCAAAGTGGGGGAAACAATTTGGAGCTCTCTATAAATACATATAAACAATAACATAAATATGAAAAAAGAATATGCCTAACAGGGAAAACGATATGTTCTGTAAGCCTTTCTGTTGACAGAGGCCACATTTTAACTGTGCAATAGTTACAGGTACAAATCCAACACTGAAGGTTATCTTCAATGATTATATGTAGGAGAAATTGCAAACCATGATTCACCTTCAACTGAACGGGCAATATGAATATATTTTGAATATATATTATGTAGCATGTAGATGGTGTTTAAGGACCATTTCCACACAGCTATGGAATAAAACAATTTCAAAAACTAGCTGACTGAGAAAAAAACATATTAACTCATGCAAAAACAGCAATGCTTTAACATTTCCCCACCACCTCTCCCAACAAATGTGCAGTTATCCAATAACATTCAAATTTAAGAGTGAACAGCATCACACCGGTTTAAGAGCACAAGCATTATTCTTAAAATTTGAGAAGTGGCGCAGTGCCCACGCCAATGAAATAGCATACCTGTGATATGACTGAAACGGCATCTGAAAAATATAAATCAATGAGGAAATTTGAATCGTATAAATGTGGATTGAAAGACTCACACACCCTATGGCATTTACCTCTATACCCTATTGATATTGTCAAACTGAGCATGGGAGAGGTAGCCTATTATAGTACCTAGTGCACTCAGGAAAATTAGAAAACTGTACATCAATTTACACATGGCCAGCTCACTCTTTTAGTGAGCTTCTTGATCTAAGTCACACAGGCTATACTCCTAGTTACTCAAGCACACAAGGGCAAATAAACAATTTCACTTTCATCTGTGGCTGGTAGGTTTCTGAAATGTACCAGCCTCTTTGGCAGTTAACAGGAACACACGAGAGTGCAGTTCTTTTCAAGGATGTGATCAGAGTTAAAGAAAACAGAGCAACGCCCGATTTATACTTTGCTAAACGACAGAGTCGCATGCTGGAAAATAGCAGATCGACAAGCTTACAAGTCACATCACAACATGTGAGCTTGTAGTTCTGCTATTTTTGGCACATGACTGCCGTACAACAGAGAAATTGCTCTTTGGAAATGAACAGGTGACAAACTTTGTTTTTGTTTTCCTTTTTTTAAGCCACATCTCTGAAATTATAAATGTATTATTTTGAAATTATACATAATACTTGCCACTGCCCAAAAATTATTGCTTCAAAATTCAATGGCTGTTTTGTAAAAAAGTTATTTACCCAATCTGTCTCAGTATAATTTACAATCCATAGGGTTGTAAATTAGCAGGTGGCTACAGTATGGAATTTGTTCAATTTACATACACAGGTTATTTAGATTCGGAGAGGGGGGCTTTATGTCCAGGGTGTAAACAAATCCACTAAGAATATAATACTGCCTCAGTCATTTGTTAGCTGGCCACTGTATTAGTTATGCTTAGCCACAAGCAACTCTTAAATGCTATTTTTAATATCTGGCATCTAGAGTTGCAATACCAACCCTTGACATTCCATGCATTCAAACAGAAAAGTCAGATCTGATTGTATTAAACAACATTAAACTCACCAACATTACAGCTGTACGGAAAGCGTGGATTATCCACTTTGTATCTGCCAAGTTCTTGTTTCATAAAAATCCACCGTAGACATGTTATGAGCTACTTTCTGTCAATAAATTCCATGCAGGTGATTATTTTTCTCAATGTTGGAGTTTGGACACGCTCAATAACGCAACGTCCTGCTGCCTCCTGTATTATGTGCAATTTCGAAACAGGTAGTATGCAGAACCGTTGAGTGATTTCCAACGAGCACATCCAAACTCCAACATTTAGTGGCTCATAATATGTATATGGTGGATTTTTATGAAACAAAAACTTGGCAGATACAAAGAGGATAATCCAAGCTTTCTGTATAGCTGCAATGTTGGTGAGTTTAACGTTGTTTAATATAATCAGATCTGACTTTTCTGTTTGGATGTGTGGGCTCTGTCAAGGGCTGGTATTGCAACTCTAGATGCCAGATATTAAAAATAGCATGTAAGAGTTGCTTGCGGCTAAGTTATGCCTACAATATTAAAACCAATAACAATTTATCACTTAATTATGTTAATTGCTTAAAAACTCGTGGCCCTGCCTGGCCTGCACCCACAGTGAATCACACAATCAGAATCACAGAGTAAAACACAGCTCACAGAACTCAAATGCCTCAACCACACAGGACAAAATATAGCAAATGCAATAGCATTCAGCCAAACATGAACATTGTTAGGGCCATTTCTCATAAGGCAGATTCTGTTGATAGAAACAGGATTGATATAAAGCAGCATGAAAGAGTTGTTTCTGGGACTACAAAGCAAAGTCCTGAGTATTACTTTAACTCTTAAGAGTGTATCATGGTCCTGTCCATTTTTATGAGTTAAACTAAAACTGAGGAACATGCTGTGTATATTCACAATTTATAACTACGAATAGAAGAGTCGGTTTGTGACCAGGTTGCACAGTTTTTCCTGTTACATGATCCAGATGTGATGGCTTTTACAGATAAAATCAAGGATGGTGTGCAAAAGGCTTATCATCATCTTCCAACACTCACACATCATTGTACACTGTGTAAAAAATATCAAGACCAACTGCTCCTTTCATTAAACAGCCCGACTATGTGAAAACGACAATGTCTTAATGATTTCACAAATTAATATTAACGTGACTGAGGGAGTTATAGACTTTGACACAACTGGCAAAAGTAATTGTGCAAAGATGATTGCCACTCAAAACTACAATGTTGGTCCTCATATTTTATAAACATGGCATACATAAGATATTATATTCCGGGGATTTAAGGAGAGAAACAGCCAAGAGTATACCGTCCCACTTGCTCTGAAGCATATAAATACTCTTATCAGTTCCATAAATTTTCCCTTAAATTGGTTCAAGTACTGCTCCAAAGCAGTACATCTACTTTCACGACCACAACAGGTCATATACTACTGCAGAGTATGCTTGTTTGGGACTTCATGAACACAACCCCAGGTATGAGGGCATCCAACATGTAAACTCATACTAGTTGAGCAGCCACAGATACAGAGGGCAGACCAACCACTCATACTGCACACTACACACTACATACCATACAGATGGCATACACACAAACGTCTCAATTCATGACGCAACATCAAATTTGTGATCCTCCTATGTCGGGTACTTCAGCTGCATTCTGTGATTTCTTTCTATTTGCACAGCTCTTGCTAAATCCTACACAACCCACAAAATGACAATAGTCAGCCGTACGAGCCTTCAGTCATCCAAATGGGGCCAGAGGAATGAGAAGAGTGAAGGTTCACAAGAACCTCTTAGTCTCCCTGAGACGATATCTCTTCCTCGCTCTCTGTATGGTCATATGTACCTCATTTCAAACAGAAAGATGGCTCCCCTTCCTAAACTCAAGAATATGACTGGACACATGCACTTTCAGCGTCACCCCTCTCGCACAGCATCAAGAGAACAAGATGCCATATCTTGCGCTTTTTTTTGTCAAATCACTTTTTGTCTATCACTACGCTAGCAGGCATAGCAAAGATCAAGACTGGGAGAACTGGACGTTTCCTCCAACTGACCTGTCTGTATGAAATCATTTATCTCTTTCAAATTTGAGATTTTCAACTGTCACTGACTCACTGTATGAGTAAATGAGACTTGACTTAACCACTCCATGAGAGAAAACAAGGCCTCAGTTATGTCCCCATAAGGTTAGGTATGCAGGTCATCCAACCTGGGGCTTGACATCTTAGGCAAGCAAGCCGCAGGTGTCGAACAAGTCGCCGGCAGTTTTTTCATTTGTTTTTCCTTTTTTGCAACCGTCCCTCCCGTACTCAACGACTCACCGCTCCCATCATTAACATTAGCCATCACTAGCTACACAGGAGGTCATCCAGGCCAAGAGAAGGCATCTTATCAAAGTCATAGGCATCAAACAAATCGCTGATCCCTTGGTCGTCTCCCAGGCCCAAGAGGTAGTCGTCCTGGTCCAGGAGTGGGGGTCCCAGGTTTAAGAAGGGCCCAAGAGAGCTTCCCAGAGCCCCCCCAGCTGACGGGATCTGATCTTCGGTTTGCTGGAGGAGACTGGAGAACGGGGAGGTTAGAGGGGAAAGGGTGGTGACTGAGACAGCTGAGACAGCAGAGACAGCAGAGACAGCAGAGACAGCAGAGGGTGGAGGTGGAGCAAGAGAGTGGCCGGCAGCAGTGGTTGTGGAGTTGGAGGATTCTGTAGAAAGACAAAAAGGAGACGGAGCCACTCAAAGTGTGTTCACAAAGTAGGCAATCACACATGTAGTGCAAACACTATTTAACCCATTAAGACCTAAGGCCGATTCTACAAAATGTCTTCTAAATCCTAACAGTTTTCTGAAAGAAACGTATGTTACTATATCAGTGGTTCTCAAACTTTGTCAAGGACCTCCAAAATTACATGTATTTGGCCACCGACCCCCATCTCAAAATATTTTTGTTCCAGGGACCCCTAGAAGCAAGATTTGAGTTAAAAATGTTGTTAAAGACTATATGATTTTTAAGATTTGCAAAGATTTTTTAGATTTTTCAAAAATAGTGCTGCACTATGAGATTGTATATCTGCTATTTTTGAATAGCTTAAGTATAAAATATGGATGAAGTGGTAACACAGATGCGTTCCTGGTTTGAATGGGTTAAAAACAAACTTGGCTACTCATCTTAAATTTGAGTTTATTCCTAAAATTAACTCTAGGATGAACTTTTGTTTTTGTTGCTTGTATGTCACACATACCTGGAAAGACTTGCAAAATGTTATGACTGTTGTCTCTCCCACCAGAAAGAGGAAATAGCAATGCTGTCCAAACTACAATAAAGATGGCAACGCATCTAGTATCCAATCCGGTGCGCTGTCTGCTTCAAATAACTTTATTGACATCATCATTAAGTAGGTGTTCTACACGTCACCAGAGTTGAAGTTTCTCTATTACTCTATTAAAGAGTAGGGAGACCATCTAAAGCCACTGCAGAAACTCTAGTTATACAGTATATTATCATACTCTACCATACAGATTGGTTAAAACCAGGTTACATTAAAAAAAATCCCAGGTTTGTGGACGTTATTATTATTAAAAAGGGCCATTTTTCCTCTTACCCACAGATTTGCCATAGTATGGAGATTTCAGCCATCACCTCCTCAATACAATGTAGTTATTTAGTTTGTGGTGCTCAAAGCACCTCCCCCAGCTGCACTGATCACCTACAGCCAAAGCAATTGATGTTTTGTTTGAAATAACATTGTTTGAAGAAAGCTGTCAAATTGGGTCTCTTAAATACACTTTGTATGCCTTTATTGACAGGACACTAGGCTGACAAGAAATGGGGACAGAGAGGTGAGGAGTGACATGCAGCAAAGGCCGTCGGGATCGGGACTCGAACCCACGACACGCTGTCAGGCTACACTGAGCCTAGCCTACCCTCTTACATACACTTGTATGTAGAACAAATAGAACAAATGTTCTATTCCAAATATTCCATTTAGAAAACTGCCCATGTGATAATGTCTTTCTGATATAAGGACACACAAAAAAACTGAAGCAAACCTTGAAGGACTTTGAGGAATGGGGTATTCCCGTTGACGTCCACATTGGCATTTTTAACTGGACTCTTGGGGTCATTCTCCTCATCTGAACACAGTAGGACGTCTATGGGACCTTTAGTACTGGTCAGATGAATGGACAGACTCTGGAAAGGGAGAGGTCATTAAGCAACGGTAAACAGATTCAGACAGGGCAAACTGTCTATAACTAAAGCATTGCAGCTGGAGGATGTAGGATTTCAGCATAATTGTAGTACTTGGGCTGCACTGTAATGTCCCCTCACCGATACTTATGTAATGCTGTAATTAATTATAACAAATTAATTCTAACTTCATGAACAGACATGATGAGTAAGAATTATCACACGGCCTATGTAGCTCTTACAGATGGATGGACTTACAGTGCCTCATACACACCAACTGACAAAACCTGTGTTGTTAACATCCATACTGCATATGTTAACATTTTACCAACATCCAAGATATGCGATGTTACGGTCAATACTGTTTTTGTGTGTGTGTTAAATACCTCTTCAGGGTCTGGTACTTCTAGCTTGGTATCTGTGGGGGCTTTGACCAATATGACAGTCTTGTCTCTGAGATGTGCCAGCTGCCTGATGTCCTGATATGTTACATAGGCATACGTGGAGGGAAGGGCAGTCAAAGAAATAACAAGAGTCGTTGACTTATGTAATCCTAACAGCAAGTAAAACAAACAGATAGTAACTGAAATTGTTCTAACAGTGTTCCAAAATAATCAGAATTACCATTATAGTGGACATAATTGTGGAGCCTTAATACATTTACAATGATTCTATATTAGAGATAGATCTTTATTTAATTAAGAAGTGATCTAATTATGCCTGGGTCTACATGAAAACATCTGCATGGTGTTATTACCTTATTACCTTAGCATATTTTAGAACTCAAAGCATGATGTGCAAAATGTAGTGCCATAGTGGATGCTTACAAATCAACACATACCAGAGGTATGTGGCAATGTTTACCTCCAGACAGTTCTTAGTTAGTCCTTACATAATATCTGAAACATGAAAATGTTTTTCTACCAGCAATTATTTTAAATTAGTGTTTACTGAAACTATAAATGGTAGTGTTCAGCTATTATTTAAGAGCATGTAAATCCTAAACCAAATCCAGCCGAGATAATACAGTGTGTCTAGTTGTTTGCTGTGGGTGTTAAGGTAGTTTACAGTAAATGTCAACTTTTCTGCTAACCAACAAAAGGATATTTCTGGTTGTTTGGCATCTCGCTCATGTGTCGTACATCCAGGGAACATCTCTGAATGAGTTGTTCAAGCCTGAGCTCCTCTTCTTCCAAGGCGGACACTTCTGCAGTCAGTCTCTGTCTCTGGCCAAGAGCCCCCTCTACCTCTGCTAGGCTATGGCCCCTAGGAGAGAGAGATGGCGGGTGAGTGTGGTGTGGTGTGAGATCTAGGGCACAGTGCCAAAGACAGGCCAGGTCCAAAATATAGCCAGAGGTCCTTCTGAGTTAGAGCAATATTTAATTCCAATTAGCCCAAGTCAAGACAAAACTGGCTCAAACTTGGTTTTAAAAAAAGGTACAGTATAATGGGGAGAGAAAAGAGACATGCAACTTACATCCATTGGATATTGTTCTTTGATTTCTTCTTGATAAGGTGAATTCCCTCTAGTACATTAGTGATGTCATAGAGTCGTCTTTTCTGGACCTAAAAGTAACAGATACATTTATTATCACCTGACCTTTTATTAACAATGCTTACTATGCATCTCCCATTCGTTTGAAACTCAACATGTCAACTTCTTCAGCTCAGTGTAAATCAACCGTAAGAAACAAAATCAGTCACAATCACCTGTGTATTATGAATGTTTTCCATGCCATCACAAAACAAAACCATCATTAAACCCAAACCAAATAGAGGCCAGGTCTCGTGTTTACTTCACTTGGTTAATACTCGGGTAAATACATAGTAACTAGTTATTAATTACACAATATCACTGATACATGATTATTAACACTTTCATGTAAGAACTACCACAGATAATATGAACGATTGTCTTTAGCCAATGTTAAGTTTTCAGTGCCAGTTCTTGGTACCTGGCATCTAAGGTACAAAACTCAGCTACCACAGAGCCTCCCTAACCATCTTCCCATCTGCCAGTATTTGGTGTGTGACTTTTAACACCATTTGGATATAAAACACTGACCTGTAAGGTTTCAGCAGCCAGGTTGAGGTCCAGAACACCATCAGTAGACTGGCCTAACAGCTCCACAAACTTCTTCGTAAGCAGCCCCAGGGATGTGTCATACCTCGTCTTCTCTGTTGGAGATTTTGGAGCTATAGCACAGCAAGAGAGAGAGTATTCAAACCAATTAATAGCATGTAATATGCACATGCAGCCAGACTGTAAGGCAGTGGTTCTCAAACTTTTTTGTGCCAAGGACCCCCAAATTGATATGTATGTGGTCGCGGACCCCCACCTGAAAATATGTTGTGCCAGGGAACCCGATAAGTAAAGATTTGTTAAAAATGTTCACCTTAAAAAAAAAGGATTTAAAGATTTTTTCAAGATTTTTCAAAAATAGCAGATCTACAAGCTTGTAAATCTGCTATTTTTGAATGGCCAAAGTATGAAATATGGATAAAGGGGTTAAAATGAGTGTGACGCTTTATTAACAAATTGTGCTGGGGAGTGGGGACCCCCTGGTATCACCTCAAGGACCCCACTTTGAGAACCAAGGGCAACAAGTAAGAATCTGTAAGAACCAGATGTCTGTAAGAACCATGTAGTTCTTACAGACATGACATTACCAAAAGGTGAAGTATGACAAAAATGTGACAAAAGCAAGGAAATAGATTGCGAGATTGAGTTTTAATAGTGTCCAAGAAACCTAAAAAGAATTGCACTCATCTCATGAAAGAATAATTAGTCCTCCGTGTCTTACTTTTAGGGTTTTTTAACCGTGTTCCGTTGGCTCCAGATGCTGCTCTGCCTCTTGCAGTCCTGCTTGGCTCTGGCTGGTATTGATCTGAATCATCCAATGCCAAACGCCTTTTTGCCTGCATAAAAATGAAAATAGTAAGTGCCTGACCACTAACAGTACATAAGTATGCCCTCATGGTTGACACAAAAAAATTGTAGCGTCTTCAGTCCAGTTTAATGTAATGTATGTAACATCATCCGTTCCGTATTTGTCCTCTGTTTTATATCATAATAAAGCTGAAATTCCACCCAGTTACATGCTTTAAGTTATAGCTTGTAGTTTTTTCCTTTTTAGTCCAAAAACAAGTCCTGCCTCAATTTTCATTTGACAGTTTCTATATGCAATTCTTATTAAAGTGTGGTGCAGTTAAGCAATGGTGCAGATTATATCTTTAACTGAGAAGATATGCAATTTTATTCAAAGGTGATTCAAAAACAGTAGTAAAAAAAGTAGAAGACCCGGAAGCATTGGCTGTGGGTTCCTCTTAAATGGCTTCTCCAGAGAAGGCAACATGGCTGAAAGAAAAGAGACTCACACCCATGAGGTTTTCGAGTTATTGTTCAAACCATCATGAGGGAGAATCATGTGGCTCATGGCTCTTAATGTTAATTCTGGTAACTAAATGAAATAGTTTTTTAGCTTTGAGACTGTGGCTCTTTAAAACAGAGCTGTCATATGGAGGCCCACCAGATGCAAAGCTGTGACCTACATGTGGACAGAGGATTGCCTTACTATTTAAGTGCACAGTATATAACCCATAAGTCATTTCCTCTACATGTCCCTTCCTACAAAATCCACAAGGCAAGAGGTTACTTGCGCCAACTGGTGTGTAATGTCATGTGTATCACAATTTATCCATGTTGAAAATCTTGTACAACATGAAACCCATTGTAGATTATGTTCACCTTTTGCATCTCTGCTTTATTGTCTGTACTGTAGAATGGATCAACATTTTACATTTAATCAGCATGAGATATTAAGTTAGAACATACAGTGCCATTATATAGGGCATATCTGCACAATGCTACATTAGTGATTAATCCACTACGGCTATAACTCCTAAAATATGTGTTTTCATCCATTTCATCTGTAAATATTGAACCATTTTGTTCATAAGTATACAACAGATGTCCAAAATGTATACTGTATCAATTAGAGTCAGACTATATGTTCGGTCTGTTCACCTTTACCAAGTACATGTGTCTAGCAGTGCTATATTGTCTTGGCTGTAGAATATTCTGGAGAGAAAACATGTTCAGGCTATCAAGTATTATACAGATTTCTACATTTTCCAGACTTGATCTTGCTCATGTCTATGTAGGAATAAAATGTCCTCTGTTTACAGTCAAACTGTCAGCCATTTTACAACATCATGTTAAGTGTACTTACTCACTGGCTATTTATTACCTCAGATTAAGATGTAGCCTGATATGGGATACAATAAATAGTAATCGAATAGTTGGTACAGATTAAATGTTGACGTTCAACTGTTCTGTGAGAATGGTGTAGTCTGCACATAAAGTACAGGAAATGTGGCATGTGTGCACTAACCACAGTGGCAGCAATAAACCCCAGTTTCACTTTGCAATCAAACACAGATATATGGTTTACATCTCTAATGCTGCAGGATTAGGGTCAAGGCCAACAAAGTCCTTCTCCAACAATCAATGTTGCTGCTACTACTAGCTCTGAAAGCTAGCTCATGGTTTCAAGTGCCATCCAAGTTGGCTTGCATCTTCACACACGTCTAGAAGAGGGGGAAAAAAACAAAGTACCTCCGCAAACCGATACGTGCAATTAAATGTTTATGGACTTAATATTTTGCAAGTTGTGTGATGTTAAGCGTGCAAAAAACATCGACCGATGTAGTAATTCAACCACCACACCAACATATCCCTTCCCCCAAAACCAAGACACCAGCAGCCACTAGGCCACTGCTAGTAATCTCTCACCAACATGTTCAGCTGTTTTCGAGGGTTGAAGAAGCGAGGCTCAAAGCACATTATAAGTTAGCATAGCATGCCTTGACAGGGACAACGTGTGCTTTCTTTAAAATGCAAAGATCTACATAATACTACGTTACTTAGCATGCCCACTAACCAGCCCATACTTCGATAACTTGGGCTAGTTAGCAACGTCGCTAGTTTTGAGCCCCCTTTGAAACGAGTCTAGTAAAGGGACGAATACCAAAAACGCTCGCCCCTAAACACAGTCGCCCCGGGCAAATGCGGCGCCCTCGGAACGGTCGTCAAGTGGTATTCCATAAACGTAACCACAGTAAACTATATCTACATCTAACCTTATTCCTAACCGTTACCTCAGTAAACTGTGCCTAAACCTAACCTTATTCCTAAACCTAACCTCAGTAAACTATGCCTAACCCTAACCTTATTCCTAAACTTAACCTCAGTAAAGCTATGCCAAACCAAAACTTATTTCTCACCTTATCCTCACTGAAACAAATACAAGAATACAGGAACCGCTGGGGGCGTACGTGTTTTGGGGCGAGCCTTCAGGTTACCAATGGGACTTGCTAAGTAGCTAGCTGCCGAAACAACAAGCTCGGCTAGGCTAGCCAAGCTAACAATCTAAGCTAAGTGTGTTTGTTGCTCCAACATGAGTTATTAAAGCGAGGCGGTGGGTTTTATTACCGGAGGTCGTCCTAAAGCGGGTCGTTGTCCTGCTCCGTTTGATGCCGCTTGCTGTGGAGTCGAGTAAATGTTGTTTATCTGAGGCTCGCTAATAGATGTTTGTGTAATAATGTTAGAAGGTGCTGCTGCGCTGGTTATGATCTGAAAACAAGTGGCGTTGGATAGACCCGGGTTTAAGCGATCCGAGAGGTTTGTTAATATTAAATTGTTGTCCAGAGGAGACCCCCCGACCACCGCTAAAATCACTTTATCCGGAGGCGAGGAGATCCCTCTTCTCATCTTTGGTCAGGTTCGGGGTATACCCCTCTTTTGTCTCTGTACTTTTCGAGCTCGTTTGAGTGCTAATCCGCGAGGACAAATTAAAAAATACTCGGACCAAAGTACAGATGAGAGTCTGATGTATCGATGTTTACAAAGTATTTCGTGATAAGATGGTGCATTTGGGCAGATGCGACGGATTAAAAAGTAGCCCGACTCTCGGCTCTCGCGTCCAGAAATGGCTTCAGGAAGCGGACCGATGAATGGAGGGATACGGTTTACGCGCTCAAGAGCCCTCCCGCGAAACTCGGATTTCCCGGGAAATATTCGAACGAAATTCACATGATGTGTGTCATTGGTTCGCTCTGAATAATGCCCACGCCCACATTGAGGGCGAAATGGGCCAATCCGAGTGTTGCGTTCGCCCCGCCACGTGTTCATTGGGCAGTTGTAAACAGGCAACGTCCAGTGTTGCCATGTCCGCTTATTATAAGCTACTTTGCGCTTGTTATTCCGGTAAATTGTGGTGGTTGCGTTTTTTTTTTACTTGTTTCTAAAGTGTAGTTCCTTATTTGGGCGTGTTTCTAAATGTTGCTTAAACCATTGTTTTCAAGTCAAGGACCCCCCAAATTAATATGTATTTGTCTGTGGACTGAAAATATTTTGTGCCAGGGACTCGTGTACCAGATTTGTGTTGTTAAACTATTCCACATTTGTTCATTTTTCCCAAGGTTTCTTTGAACATAGCAGATCTACAAGCTCACAGCGTGTCGCATCATGACGCGTTGTGAGCTTGTAGATTGGCTATTTTCAAATAGCCCATGTGTGTACAGGTTTAAAGTGCTCATGTGGCCTAGTCGCTTCTTATGGGCTTGTTTTCATAGATATGGTTGCTTATTTCTCTCACGAAATCTGGCAACACTGCTTGCATGTTTCTGATAGGGCGGCAGGTGGAGCACTTGCCCAAGGCTGAGACACAAACACACAAAGCTGTCTGCTGCTTCAAGTTCAGTCGGCCTGAAAACCAAGCTATTATCATGGGCCAATGCTTGAATTAAATAAACCAGGGGTCTTCAACGTTTTTCAGGCCCCTTAGCTGAGAGAGAGATGAAGCAGGGACCCCCCACTACATATTGTATACAATGGTGTTGTAGATTAAATCTATTCATATATTTCATAGATAGCCTCATAGACTATCAGTGTTGTGTGAATTAATGTTTTTTTTTGTTTATTTCAGACATTTAACCACTGAAACCCTCAATACTTAGTCAGCTTCTGTACTTGATGTGCTCTTTTTTCCCTTTTTACCAAACATCTTTGCTGACATTTTCGGCTAATGTTCCCCTCAGAATAGGGATTCTAGGGTTGAAAAACAACCCATCAATCCAACAATCCATCCTTGCAACATAATTGTATACAGCAATAAACACAAGCAGTCAATAAGACCCCAAGCTTGGGGGTATGTGTTGCCTTTAATTGATTGATTGGTTGAATAATGTATTAACAGTTTGCACAAAGTAAAGAGGTACAGTTATACAATAATGCTAAAAAGATAACACAAAAAGCCCCGAGGGCTTGTTTCCATTGTGGTCCTTGCATTCAATTCATCAAGACATATAAAGACATACAATGCTATACAAAAATATCATCAATGCTATGAGCAATACAAGTATATGAGTTGCCTTTACAAGCCAGTGTCCTTATTCAACTGGAAAATCGACAAGACAGGACGGTATCAATAGTCTGAATTATCATGGCAATTCGATCTAACTAGGATTATTGACAATATACAATAAGTGTAATATAAATGATAAACTGGCCTTGTACTTTTGCTTTCCTCATGGACCTACCTGTGGATTATACCAGTAAAGCAACCTTTTGAGGACTATATGGTTGAATTTGACACTTGCCGATACTCTGCATCTTAATCTCATGCACATGCACTGATACTCTTTTTGCACCAATGTCTAGGAACAAATACCAGCTGCTATGCTCATGTACCTTGTTTCTAAATCTCATGTACTTTGGATGGATATGCTATGTGTAAATATGTAGCTCTGGTCCATATAGCATTAGAAGGAATTAAGGAGAGCTCCTTCTAACACCGTGGACCAGAGCTAGTAAATATGTAGATACAATGATTCTGATTCTATTCATAATATGTTATTAAGACATACCAGCATATTACATGAATTTTAGCTAGTACATTCTACTGCTTGAATTCATAGCTCCCATTGGTTTTGGTTTCATGTTACTGATAAGTTACTCCATGGTTCCTTTAAATCTTACAGTCACAGTTTGAAGCTGAAGAGAGCCGGTATTGGTTGAGGGGAACAAATATGCTTAAAATAACTAGGGCCAGAACAAATATTAAAAAGCAATGTGTATCTGCAAAAGCGATACAAATGTGGAATAGCTGTGAAAATGATTTAAAAATGTGTAGCTCTATTTGTAAATGTAATACATTGTATAAATGAATATGGTAATTAAATATAAAATCTTAATATAATAGATATAAAATGATATGTAATATTTAAGAAATATTGTCTTTTGTTTCTAATGATTATGATTCAGCAATAGTTTGTTCTGTTTTATATAGCTTATTTAAAGTAAGAAGGATAGGCACTATAAGCTAAGGCTTCAGCCTACACCTTTTCTATCTATCTGTTTTGTACTGTTTTTATTTGTGTTTGTTTTGTTGTATGAAGTGTCATATTTGTACATGGCTAAAGACCGAAATAAACTATTACTACTACATCTCAGAAAGAAGACCCTTCCTAACTTTCCTTGTGTTCTCCACATTGCATGTATCAGTGACTACTGTACATGCACACCAGTATGCAACACATTTGACAGATATCCACTATGACCTCTATGACCCCCAGTAGAAGCTGCAGTATAACAAGTTATTGCAGACTGTCAGATCCAAAAATACCCTGTGTGTAGTAAGGAGATTAAGATGCTTTATTACAGAATGATACTCATGAGACTGAGTACAATTTACAACTACAATTTAGGCAGACACACTTTATCCAGAGCGACTTACAGTAAGCAAGGTAAACACATACCGTACATCGAATGCATAGAGACAGTGTAGTACCTCAGTAATCTAGAAAACCAAGAACCTAGAATCAGTCTAAACAGTATAATATCAAAAACTATAGGATGCTAGGTCAAATAGCTTGTTGTTATGTAAAAAATCACATAACTGCTTGGCGACTGCTTTCTCAAGGATTTTAGAGAGAAATGGGAGGTTCGATATAGGTCTATAGTTAGCCAAAATGCCTGAGTCGAGAGTAGGCTTCTTGAGGAGGGGTTTGATGACAGCTACCTTAAAGGACTGTGGTACGTAGCCCGTCACCAGAGACATATTGATCATATCGAGTAGGGGTGCACCAACCGGGGTCAGGGCCTCTTTAAGCAATTTAGTTGGGACTGGATCCAAGAGACAGGTCGTTGGTTTGGAAGATGTGATCATTAAAGTGAATTCGGAGAGCTCGACCGGGGAGAAACTGTCCAAATATACACTGTGTCGTACAGTCACTTCTGAGGATATTACGTCGGAGGGCGGTCCGGTAGGGGCTGAGAGTAGTAGGTTATCAATACTATCTCTGATAGTATTGATTTTACCATTGAAAAAAATCATGAAATCATTGCTGTTAAGGGATATAGGAATACGCGGATCAGTAGAGTCATGACTTTTTGTCAATTTGGCTAGAGTGTCAAAAAGGAACCTATGGTTGTTTTTGTTTTCCTCTATTAGAGAGGAATAATAGGTGGCTCTGGCATTGCAGAGAGCCTTCCTATATATTTTAAGGCTGTTCTGCCAGGCTATACAGGATTCTTTCTGTTTGGTTGAACGCCATATCCTTTCAAGCTTACGTGACGTTCGCTTGAGATTTTTAGTTCCAGAGTTATACCATGGGGCTAGCCTCTGTTGCTTTATTACCCTCTTTCTTAAAGGAGCAACAGAGTCAAGCGTTGTCTGAAGGGAGCCTGTGACATTATCAACAAAGTGGTCGACCTGAGAGGGGCTATAGGTATAAAGATCTTCAATTGTATTGGAATATACTGAGTTGATAGCTGATGGTATTGCTTCCTTAAATTTGCCCACAGCACTATCAGATATATTTCTACCAAATACATTTTTGTCCAATGGTGAGTAATCAATTAATGTAAAATCAAAAGTTATTAAATAGTGGTCGGAGAGGTTCTCATTATATGGGAAGACTATGAGATGTTCAATTTCAATACCATAGACCAAAACAAGGTCGAGGGTATGGTTGAACTTGTGAGTAGGTTTATCTACACACTGAGAGAAACCAATTGACTCAATTAATGTAATAAACGCTTTACTGAGGCTATCGGTTGCAACATCCACGTGGATATTCATATCGGCAGCCAGAATGATTCTGTCAGAGTCTAGGACTAGGCGTGATAGAAACTCTAAGAGGTGAAGTCTTCAGATTATGGCGGAAAGGTGGCAGTGAGCAGTTCCAACTGCAATGGGGAGACCTAACCTTAACCCTAGTCCTAACCCTAACCCTAACTCTAAACCCTAACCCTAACCATAAACCTAAGCGTTGAAATGCAACGCTTTTTTTTTTATGTACCTAAAAATGTAACGTTTTTGTGGTCTAGAAACGTTGTCATTGAAGTTTCTGGAGAAACGTTCAATGACAATGTTTCCTCTGGCGATAGGGTTGGCCTGTGATAGCTGATCTGAGTGACCGGGAGGGGTTGCAGGGTTGGATCAGACTTTTAATATATGGGGGTGCCATACCTTGGTTGCTTTGTTGGTCAACATCAGTGTTTTGTACTCCATACAAGTGGACTGCATGATGCAATTAATAACATCTTATCGTGCTCTCTGTGGCATGCATGAATATTGAGCAGGACCAGTTGACCCAGATTTGGATCGAGATGGAAAGAGAATAAGATCTACAGTAACTGAAGAAAGAGGGTTAATTATTGGGCCATAGGTGGCAGGAGCTTCAGTCACAAAGACTGCTCAAAGTGTTTCAAAGTGTTTCAGGAGTACTTACTAAAGTTACATCTGCATTTCAATCTATGAGAAAGAGATCAGTTAATAGGGTCAGAAATTGTGGTCGAAAACACACACTGATGAATGACGATTGATGACTGTGATGCAATAGTGCGGTAGACCTATATATATGTAAGAAAAACTGAAGAACAACTCGTCCTTGGGTAACTGAGAATGTCTGCAGGCTGTGATCAGACTGTCAGCTAGAACAGTCCAATGTTACATAGGAGAAACAAACATGGCACTGGTCTACAGAGATGTGGGGCACCCTTCACCATATTCTCCATAAGTGGCAAGTGCATGTGTGGTGAGTGGTCCACAGGAAGAGAAATTAATGCTGTAGGCCTGAATGGTTGACCCCTACAGTGAGGGCTGCATTTCCCGGGCATGGTTTGAGTTAACTTCTCCCCATTGGGAAAGGTCACTGCAAATCAATGCAGTTATGTGATTGTTCACCTTTATGATGAAACATTTCTTTCCTGATGGGAGTGGTCTTGTCTAGAATGACAATGCCCCATCCAACATGATGTGTCATGGAACAGTTTGATGGCTTGTAATGATTAAAATTATGTGAATCATATGCTATATCAGTCACCAGATCTCAACCCAATGGAACACCTGTTTGGGAAAATGTGGACTTACATGTTAGACGGCACTCTCCACCACACCACCATCAGAACACCAAATGAGGGAATATATTTTGTTATTATAATGTTATTGTGTTCTTCCACTAGTGATTAGAGAATTGTAGAATCTATTTGGTGCATAGGCTACTTTAAATTGTCACAAGGATGAATATCTTATTTACAATATTGTTTATCATTTTCTTCTTCGTCCAACATGTATCCTCAGTGAATCTTTCAGAGAACATCTAACAGTTAGTGATGTTGCTAGGAAGCACACTGTAGCCTAGTCTAGATCACTGTTTCCCAAATAGTGGGTCAGGACCCATTTGTGGGTCACGAACACATTGTTATGGGTCGCGAGTAAATAATAACTTTATACAGTTCCCCCCCAAAAAAGTTAACAGTAATTTCAAAGATTTTCAACCAAAAAAATGGAATTCCATAAAAAAATAAAAAAATTAAGAGGGAGTGAAAATAGCTGACCTACAAGCTCACAACATATTGCATCATGACGTGCTGTGAGCTTGTAGATCAGCTATTTTCACTTGTGTGGGAGACATTGGGTCTTGGCTAAAATGTTTGGGAACCCATGGTCTAGATTGTTAACACAATCTAGACACATTATTACCATGATTTATGGTTGAATGCTACTCTGAAAATCCAAAATTCAAAAAATTGTCTATACTGCCTTTTTTTTTAATTTTCTGAGATTTTTTGCGTAGAAGAATATGTCTACATTGTGCTAGATGGGCGGGGGAGGAGGATTAGCTGATCCCTTGTCAAGCCCCCGGCGTCGCCTCCCTCCAAGGCAGGCTGGGAGAAGAGGGAGACAGAGAGAGGAACTGTAATGTAATGACCGGTCTCTACAGCTCTCTCCCTCCCTAGACTGGCTTGACTTGGCAGGCCGCCCTTGCCTTCGATTCTGGTCTGCGACGCAATGACCCTCGTCGTGATGGATCGCAATCGTAGACCTTGACGATAAAGAAGCCAGGAACTAACAAATATTATTTAGGCACCCTGACAATATTAACAGAACTTGTGCTCGTCATTCGGTAAAGAAGGTTAGAAGAAGAGAGAGAGAGAGACAGAGAGACGCACGATGGGCGACCAGACGCAGACGGACTCTGCTTTTAAAACCACTGGATCCAAGTGGCTGCTGCCTCTCAGCGACTTCTTCGGATTCCCTCTGGATCAGGTAGAAATTATCGTCAGTGCGTAGTTTAAAATGTTTAACCTAAGTAAAAGTATCAATACTGCAATGTTACAAGTAAGTCCCGTATTCACAATTTACTTGAGTAAAAGTACAAAAGTCTCGGCACCTATACCAATTTTAAAGGACACAGAGGATGTTTGGAAAGAATGTGCACTGTGAGTGTGTATGTAGTACTAGTGCAGTTGAAATGTCATATATTCAGACCATGTGAATGTGAACCCCCTCCTCTAGGTAAACTTCTTAGCTTGTCAGCTGTTTGCACTTGCTGCTGCCTGCTGGTTCCGTCTCTACCTCCGCCCCGACCATGCCAGTCCCATGGTCAGGCATGCTGTGGCCACTCTGCTGGGTGTTGCCTTTGTCATCTTCTGCTTTGGATGGTAAGACATTGTCTACTGCGGGATGCTGTGGGAGAGAGAGAGAGAGGGGCGTGGGTGGCATATTCATATTCCAAAGGGGAATGAATGAAGGGGCACAGTGTCCCTGCTGATAGCATCATCAATGATTAAAAATGCATACTCTGTAGCACAGGGGTCTTCAACATTTTTCAGGCCAAGGACCCCTTAGCTGAGAGATACATGAAGCAAGGACCCCTACTATATGTTGTATAATATATTGTGTTGCAGATTAAACTTTTTCATAGACGGCTTTATAGATTTGTTTGACAGCACTATCATCAGTGTGTCAATTAATGTTTTGTTTGTTTGTTTGTTCACACATTATGTTTTCTATTAATATGTTGAATTCATGTCAATCTGTATTGTCAGAAATGTAACATTTTAAACCCTCAATATTTAGTCAAGTCGACGGTTGGCTCTGTATTTGGTCTGCTCTTTTTCTTCTTCTACACCAACTCTCGGAAAATAGCTGATCTACAAGTTCACAACGCCTCGCAGCACGAGGCTGCGAGGCGTTGTGAGCTTGTAGATCTGCTATTTTTTTGGCTAGTGTACCCCATCACACAAAGCTTTGGCGGACCCCCCAGGGGTCCCGGACCCCCCGTTGAAGACCCCTGCTGTAGCACTCTATTAGAACATATGAGGGAATACAACTACTCAGCAAACGTTGCTCTTATAGCATCCATGTTACAAAGTTGGAACAAATCATTCTTTCATATTAGTGCTGGGCTGTATCAACAAAATAAAATACCACAATTGTTTGTTACCTCAATATCTTGATGATGTTGTGGGGATGACTATTGGTATTGGTGGTGGTGCTTTCACAAAATATTTGCACAATTATATTTATTTATAAGTAGGTAATCACCAGTAATGCCGATATAATAACTAAGTGTGTAAAAGTAAATAATAGAACAGCTTGAACAGTAAGGTAAGTAAAACAAATATTTGCATCACTTCATTGGTATATTGTCCAGTCCTTGCAATGACTTTTATCTTATTCTTATCTCATCGTATAGTTAATGGGTAGAGCAGCATTCTAGAATGCCAGCAGACTTATGGTTTTGATATTGTTAATAGACTCACCCACGCCCAAGCTATACAGTAGTCCTTGCATCGTTTTAGAAGTATAGTAATCGACTTTTTTTGGAAGTGTAGTTTTGCACCACTCCTATCCACAAACAGTGAAGCCTGATTTACATTTAGTTGTGTGCTGGTGTCGTGCCCCGAAAATAGCAGCGCAACATGTTGTGAGCTTGTAGATTGGCTATTGTCGGTGCACAATATGATGCCCAACCAATTGTAACTCCAGCTCAAGACACAGGGTCAAAATCTACTCAGATTATGATAGATTTTATGATCGCTGGGAGCAATTCTGACACAACTCATTGGTCGCTGAGTTCCATCAAACGTTGTATTTATTCTAAACTAGCTTATGCTTTGACTTGATATATGGGGTTGATGCTGGGGTGGTTAATTATAGAGACAATAAGAGATTTGACTACAGTAGAGAAACGTTATGGTTGAATGTGATCCAGGTAAGAAAAAAGAACACTTCTACTGCTAAAAGTAGAAGTCTTCCGTTTGTTATTACTCATAATGACACATCAAAGTTGTATAATATGGTGTTTGTGTGTGTGTGTGTGTGTGTGTGTGTGTGTGTGTGTGTGTGTGTGTGTGTGTGTGTGTGTGTGTGTGTGTGTGTGTGTGTGTGTGTGTGTGTGTGTGTGTGTGTGTGTGTGTGTGTTTGTGTGTCCTCACCTGCAGGTATTCAGCCCATATCCTTACCATGGTGCTTTTATGTTACTTGATCATCATCAAAGCCAACATCAGCAACCTTCACAGGTGAGTACAGTATATGTTGATATCACAAAGGGGAATCTAATCTCATTCTCTTTACAACTCATGTTAAAGTGATAGTTCAAGTTCAAGTCTCCATGGGGTGACAAATCGATTGAGAAAAAATCATTCATTTTGGGGTCGAACTATCCCTTTAAGTCTGAATCATAGCATGTTACGTAGACAAAGCTTAGGAATGGATGTTCCTTTGGAAAAAACAAACAAAAAGCGTATTAACCACTCAAACGCTATGCTTCATTGACTGGAGACCCCCAGGATTCTATAGTAGCCCCCCCCCCCCTTTCCCCTCTATACCATTTACTGAATATCCTATACAAGCTCACAATGTGTTGCAACGTGATGCGTTGTGAGCTTGTATATTGGCTATTATTGCTAAATGTTTGCCCCAGAATAGGGACGCTATGGTTCCTGACTGTGGAACATTGCAATACAAACAATACAATATTTATTGAATATGTGGTAGACTGGCTTGTTTGCATGATATATTATTTGAGTGCATCATTGTTTGAGTTTATATTTGAGTGCAGTGAGTGCAGTGAGTGCAGTGAACCATGTTATTCGATTCTGGACAGGACTTACCTGTCCGTCTCTCTGTTGACAAGTTACTGACACATCCACTCCAACAGATGTGTGTCATTTCCGAGCTTGTGGTGCAATACTATGTAGCTGCTATTGTTTTCATGTTGAACTTGTCAGACAAGCTGAGGGGACAAACTTGCATCACTACTATGTGTTTTTGTATGTATGGGGAGTATATGAGGTGAAGGACTTATGGAAGATGGTTTGGCCTTTTACATGTACAGCGACCACTATTTTTTCAGCGAATTTCAATTTTACATTGAAATTGCCACCCCGGTTGCCACGGCAACGGGGTGGCAATTTCAATGTAAAATTCTGAAATGGCCACCGTGTGAATATAGTCAATGGCAAGGGAGCTAAAGGTTACTATCCTAATACGATTGTGAATGGGGGCTACTGGCAAGAGGGGCATATCAAAAAAAAACTTGGGTTTCAGTCTATGTTCTTGTCCATGTACATGTTTTAACATGTTTTAATCTTTCCGGTACAGGTATTCTATGGTGATGGCTATGGGTTATCTGACAGTGTGCCAAGTCAGCAGGGTCTTCATATTCAACTATGGAATTCTGTCCACAGACTTCTCTGGGTAAAGAAAAGAGCATGTCTTTCTCTTTCTCCTGCCCATATACTGTAACCTTGTTGTTCATTCTTCTGTGCTACAAATGACCCATTTCTTTGTTTTGTCATTTCATTCGCTTCCTCCTGCCTCATCATATTTGTTTTTTCTCCCATGCCATCATCATGTTCCTTTCCTCTCTCATGCTCAACCGTTCCCATTTTTCACTTCTCTCATTAATCCCTTTCTACTCCCTCTCTCCCTTGCCCATACCATCCTTTCCCCTAACTCCATCTTATCCGATTGTTCCCGCCACTCTCCCCAGGTGTACATTGGGTTTATACTTAACTCTTGAGCTTGTTCTACTCGTTTCTTTCTACTTCCGAATCCATACCCCCCCCCCCACTCCTTCTTTCTCATATCTTGTTTACATCTACTGTAAGTATGCACACTCACGTGTGCATCATCGCCCCACAGTAATTTCATTCATTCCCTCTGGTCCTCTCATGCCCTCTCTGTTCTCATTCTCTCCTATAGCCACACCCAGCAGCAGTGGTGTAAAGTAACTAAGTACATTTACTCAAGTACTGTACTTAAGTACAATTTTGAGTTGCTTTTACTTTACTGGAGTATTTCCAAGTGTCTATACTTTTACTTCTACTCCACTACATCTCAGAAGCACATATTGTACTTTTACTCCACTACAATTATTTGAAAACTTGAATTACTAGTTACTAGTGCAGATATAAATGATTACATTATAAAACAGACATTAACCACGTTAGCCCTATTTTATACCTAGGCTATTTGAAAATAGCGGATCTACAAACTCACAACGCGTCGCATCAAATAAAATGTTTGAAAATAGCAGATTTACAAGCTCACAACGCGCCGCGATGCGGCGTGTTGCTATTTTCAAACATTTTAGTAATTTTAATTAATAATTTTTACATTTGGATACCAATACTTTTGTACTTTTACTTGTAACAGAGTACTTCTACATTAAAGTATTGAAACTTTTACTTAAGTAAAACATTTGAGTACTTTTTCCACCACTGCCCAGCAGATGCATGTGTGTATGAGTCATGCACTCTAGGTTTCAGAACAGTTCTTGTGTTATCGGCAAACGTCTCTACAGGTGCTGTTACCGTTGACAGGCTCCACCAGCACCACAGCCCTGTGTAAATAACTGCACAGATTAAAAAACACAACGGCGTAGGTTATTAACAGTTGACATTGCCTGGCTGCGCTGCTGATTTGACGCTGCGTGGCTACAGTGAGTTTGTTGTGCTGTAGATGTGGTGGGAGGGAGCAATCCACCCCTGCTGTCACAGTTGCCTTGTGTTTGAGGCATTTTCATTACAAATAGTCTTGTCTGACTCTAAATAGTATTCTAGATTTGTTGTATTTACATTCATTGATTTAGGGCTGGGCAGTATATCAATATCTATATTGTAATATGAGATTAGATAACTAGACACAGTTAACATTAAGATAAAAACAACAGATAATGTGAAGAAAGTGCCACATACCAGAAACCAACTCTAGGGGCCTCATTCATAAAACTGTTCTGTTTTATTTCTTTTTTTATCTCAATTATCTTAAATGTGTGCGCGTGTGAACACGGTTACAATGACCTGTGCCACTGGATAGCTACCAATTATAACTTTCCTTTTATAAATGTACCACATGAGTAAGAAGAGTAAGAAAACAAAAGAAAGTCAACTGCATCCATAACCCCAGAGAAATTAAATGCATGCACAAAGTCGGTTGTAAACATGAAATGCAACAAGAGCATCTAATCTGCTAAGATACGTACAGTACAATATCCCTGCAAGATGACACTATGGAGATGAGGTTGCTTCACCAATGCCGACGGAGAAATGTCTGACGGTTAGGTATGACCTGAACCATTCCAGGGCGATGGTATGCCCACCCTGTTTTGCAGCCTGCTGATAAGGTCAATAGTGTCAAAAGCCGCAGTCAGGTCCAGTAGAACTAAGATGGAACAGTTTCCTGAATCTGCTGCCATGAGAAGGGGAGTGACAACTGCAGCTTTAAAATGGGCAGGAACGGACCCGGAGGACAGGGAGCACGATAGATAAAATATGGGGACCAACAGTGGGTAGGATCTCCTTCAGAAGGCTGGTGGGAATAAAATATAGGGGACAGGAGGTGGTCTTCATGTGGGCTATTGTGTTTTGAAGGGTTAAAAGGGATATCTAATTAAAAGAAAAAAAAGAGGCCTTAGGGAAGCTATTGGCTGCATCTGGACCCCGGAGGGAAGGCAGAGGAGACTGAGGTGACCAGCTGAGATTTAATTAGATCTATTTTATTTGAAAAAAATGTAAAAACTGCTCACAACGGCAAGCAGATTGGGGTTGGTTGTTAACTGAGTTGTTGTATGATTTCATGAGATCTTTCATGATTTCGTAAAAAACATTCTTTCCATTTCCGTATGGATTTCCTGAGCTCTCTTTTAAGCGTGCGAGTGTTGTCATTGAGCCAGTGTGAGGTGATGTTGGGTGTGTTGGTATGGGTTTTAAATGGGGCGACAAGGTCAAGGGTAGTTAGGCAGACGCTGTTAACACATCGGGTGCCAGCATCTTTTCATAACAACTTACCGTGGGTGCCAGCATTCTCCCCATTGACTGCGCTTTGCTGTTTAAAGCTTCCGCGTGCGTTACAAGCAAATCCACGCAAAAAAAAGCATCGATTCATGTTGTGCCATGAGCCTGGCTACAGCCTGGAACCATAACATTTCCCTCGCGAGTTACAACGGGGGGGGATCGCGCATCGCGCATGACCGGTTCTCCCCACAGGAAACAGATTCGGAGATATAGGCGTTTCAAAGTAGGAAATAGACAGGAAGCGGATGGGAGCCATTTTTTTGTTTCCGGTGAGCGATCTGGCACTTCCTTCGCAGGATTACAATGGGTGCTCCCAGAGCTGCTCTAGCCACGCCCGCGCGGAGAAAA
This sequence comes from Gymnoscopelus microlampas, assembly GCF_963454915.1. Taxonomy (NCBI): domain Eukaryota; kingdom Metazoa; phylum Chordata; class Actinopteri; order Myctophiformes; family Myctophidae; genus Gymnoscopelus; species Gymnoscopelus microlampas. The sequence continues at coordinate 30,305,909 of NC_139940.1, read as the reverse complement.
ACGAAAAAAACAAAAAGACTAAACTCACGGTTCAGACCGTGTTCGGCACCGAAGCGCCACTATGTAAACACACGGTTCAGACCGTGTTCGGCACCCGATGTGTTAAAATAGTTGAGCTGGTTGTCAGTGGAGTGGGAGAGGGCAGGAGGAGTGCTAGAGGAGCTAAACACAGAACAGAATTTGGCAGAGGTTGATGGGTTGATGATACAAGAATGAATGGGAGCCGACACTTAGTTAAAACATAGTCTCTGCCAAGCCTTCGGCCTGGCGGAGACAATAATGGAAGAACAGCCATTTGAAGTAAATTTGAGCAAATTTGCAGCACAATTTATAGCATCTCTCATCAGGTTGAAATTGAAATTGAAAACACGTTGGGTTTGGATATTGGCTTAATTCCTCACATTTAATTTGACTCGGTTCCACTGATAAATATTGGGAAAATAGCCGATCTACAAGCAATTTTTTCCTCTTTATATTATTTGACAATTTGGCCAATGTTTTACCAGTTTTTATAGTATAGTTTGTTGATTACTTTTGATGCAGTAATGGTCTTATTTCTTTTCTTTCTTTCTTTTTATTTATGCTTTTAGGTATTTGAGGTAAAAGATCTTAAAAGTCCTTAACTGTCATCTGGGGAACCCCCCCCCCCACCCCAATCATGTGGGGACCCGACCCACAGGTTGAGAACCACTGGTGTAGTTAACAGTTTGTAGGCTATAGTTGACGGTGCATTCTGTTACTGTGGGTAAATGAAGGCAGCCTCAGATGACCTCTGTGTGACTCTCGTGATGAGCAGTGAGGTATGTGAGTCAGCCCTGGTAGAGAGTCAGATATTAGATTAGTGAACCAAGTGCTTTTAGTCTGAAGACATGAATGGTCGTGAATCACAAAGACGGGGATTTGTGTGTAGTGTTGGTTAACCTGGATAAAGTAATGTAATCATCTGTGCATGTGCACGCTATATATAGGCTCTCCCTATCTCCCTCCCCTCCCGCTAACTCTCCCTCTCCCTCTCCCTCTCTCTATCTCTTGCTGATCAAGCTCTAGTCACTCTCAACAGAAACAATTGTCTAACTACATTGATTAGGGCACATGTCGTGCACTCCATATATGGGCACATCATATGCAGATTTGCAATGATGTCAGGCATGTACAGTCCATTTATGGGAATATGGGAATCTGCACGCACTGCCCGCTAATTCAATTGGGAGACAAAGATGGCTCACAGGAAGATGTCATCCTAATATTCTGATGAAACCGCTGGTTTCCACAGATTTAATGCTGTTGACTGGTTATTTTTGCATTCATTACAACAGCAGGTCGGTCAGTTTAAAAACGGGGGGTACATTCAGTTGAACATGACTAACAAACTACTACTAAGCTATTTTTTTTATGTTGATGTCCATAAAGAAAGTTGTGCCATCACTGTAAATGTAGACATTACATTGAAGAGTTGAGCATGAGTTATGGCACCCTTTTGATTGATAGATTGATAGATTGATTGATTTTTGATCGATTGATTGATTGATTGAATACTTTATTAACAGTTTGCAAAGACAAGCACAGGGAAGTACAGTTTAATACAAGGTCTGTTAAGAGGATTTTAAACCCAAGAAAGCACTATGGCTTGTTTCCATTGGGGTCCTTTGTTCTCAATTCATCGAAAATTCACCCTGAAAATGTTGCTGTCATGGCAGCTGCAAACTCTATAGGGTGATATACTGTTGCATGCTGGTGTCAACACAGCAACACGGCGTGCAACCAAGTATAAATCAGGCATATAGACCCGGCACTACCAGCCACTCAGCCAATATCTCTCTGCCCTGGTTTATGTTGCTGTTCATACAATGGAGCCCTCACACACACGGCCTGATGTGTGTATGCGTGGATGTGCAAGAGAGTCGCACATTCACATAAACACTCACGCACACACGTTCACACATTCTTGTGTCAACAGAGAGGTCTTTATCTGTGAATGAAACTGGCTAAAAGATGCAAAACGAGACTTTAACAGTTCAGAAACTTTTTCTTCTAACACCTCTCACAGTCTAACTGTGTACATTCATAGAAGAGGCCAATGTCAACTTTAATTACCCTACCCACAGCAATGTATGGCAGGGTATTGTAATGAAGAGATGATTAACCTTTTGGTTGAAAAGGTCTCAACCAATGGCTTGGTGGATTTTCATGAAACTTTGTGGGAATGATAAGTAGTCTGCACCGAAGAGATAATTAGGCTTTGAGTCAACAAGGTCAGCCGAGTGTCATAGACCAAGAGATGTTGGTGTGGCCAGGGTTGGCGCCCCAGATTAATTTGTTCAATTTATTATTATTCTACTGTTAGCTTTTTAATGCATATGTTATGTCAATCTTGAGAATACATAGAGATGATGTTTTCGCCCCTGTATGACCGTCTCTGATTGTGAAGCTTAATTATCTTGCAAACCGCTCCCCCGATCAGCGCCAAACCTTTAATGCATGCAGACATTTTTCAAATTAGCCTCAGTCCACTTTATCTTTTGGCCTATAACTCTTGAACCGTAGGTCATACAATCAAATTTACCCCTGGAATCCATTGATCACGATGATCATTTTCTGGCTTCTTATGCCTTTATTGATAGGACAGTAGACTTACAGAAAATGGGGATAGAGATGGGGAATGACATGCAGCAAAGGCCGTCGGGATCAGGACTCGAACCCACAACACGCTGTCAGGCTACACTGAGCCTAAGCGCCTATGCCAGGCCAGTAATCGCTGAAATGTTTTTAAGTAAAACCTAATGCAGAACTGGGAGTATTTGCAAATGTCTAAAACAAATGTCATCATAATTCTTTCAGTTTTTTGTATTTTTTTAATAACTCATGTCAGAAAGATGCTCTCTATTCTTGTGGTACCATATGAATAGATGTTTAATTATGAAAGAGATATTATTTCACTTTGGTACAAGCAAATATTACTTTCCCAGCACTTTCACATTTTTATCAATCATTATTCTTTAAAAAAAAATCATTTGTCTCTCCCTCCTCCTCAGGCCTCTGATGATAGCAACCCAGAAGATCACCACACTGGCTTTTCAGCTACATGACGGTAAGACAAAGGAGACATACTGTAGATCTATCCAGTACGTATCATTACCTTTACATAGACCACCAACACCACTAGTGAGACCCTGGCAACAGAGATGCTACAGCCTCTCAGTTAGCATTTCCCTCTGTTTTCCAGGCATGTGTAAGAAGCCAGAAGAACTTACACCAGACCAGAAGCGTCTTGCTGTAAAGTATGTATTCATTAAGTGAGATCTTTACAATGACGACATTTACATTTTAGAGCCGTTCTGAAACCAAATCGTTGGCAATGTTTCAAAAACAAAGCCAGGCTAAATAAGTTTCTCTAATTGAGTGTAAACCCATATGATATAGCTTTAGTTTATACTGAATAGTACAATGCATAATGCAGAAGAATATGCATTGGATAATTTTGGAAGACTGCCTCTTACAGTCTGTGGTGTATTTTTGTGTACTCCCACATAAACCATACAGTATTTTAGATGTTAGCTATTTAGAAAGCGTATCATTGTGTTTCAGGAGTCAACCCCGGTATCAAAGTATGGTACCTGTGAACTAGTTGTTGATCCTGTCCAAGTATTTTCTTTCTTTCTTTTTAATTCGTTTTTTTTTTTTTACATTAAATAATGCACTCCTCTTTCTTTCTTCAGCCAACAAGGATAATGACAAGCAGATGCAATCATGGTGAATAACATATACCTATGAGCATGCAGAGAAATTAATAAAGAGGCACTTTTTTATTGGAGAAGAGATTTTTATGCATGTCTTTGTCAGCCTAAATTTATCAGTGCACCATGCATGTTTTTTCAAAAATAAAAGCCTAGTGTTATCGTGGAATGAAAACCGTGTGACCAACTTTGTTGTTTACGATTTATTTCAGTTTGTTTTGACATTTTGAAAAAAATTACATGATACAAACTGAAATATATGTTCCTACAGGAATCTTTTTAGGGTTCAAACTTAAATGAAAACAGAATGAACTGAGGGTTCAAGAACTAAATTGTGATAGGACTAAATATGTTTTCCAATCATTTGCTTTTTCAACACAGTAAGAGGCCATCTTTAATTGAGTACCTGAGTTACAATCTGAACTTCCTGAGCATCTTGGTGGGGCCCTGCAGTAATTACAAGGACTATATAGACTTCATAGAGGGCAGACATATACAAAGGAAGCTCAGACATCACTCGGGGACCTGCAACGGACAGAACGGCTATGATAAAGCCCCTGACCCATCACCTCTGGTATGTGACTTCTTTTACAGTAAAGAAGTGGGGGAAATTCTTGGACTTACAAACTAAGTAAAGTAATATTATTTATTTTGAAAAGAGTAACGAGTAATATATAACTTTTTTTTTTGTAACAAGTCCAACACTGTTCCCAAGCATGTAGCTAGAAACTATGTAAAGCATTGGTTCTCAAAGTGGGGTCCGGGGACCCCCAGGGGTCCTTGGGGGGGTTCCAAGGGGTCCTCAGCAAAATGGGTTATTATAGTGTCACAATAATTTTAAACACTTTAACCTTTTATACTTTGGCTATTCAAAAATAGCAGATATACAAGTACTGTATGTAGATCTATTTTTGAAAAACCATTCAAAAATGTGTGCAAACCTTTGAATATATATATTTCTAAAGCGAACATTTGTAACTCAAATCTTTGCTTCTGGGGGACCCTGGAACAAAATATTTGAGCTGGGGGTCCGCCGCCAAATACATATCAATTTGGGGGTCGTTGAGATAAAAAAAAAAACACTGTTGTAAAGTACATAAATAAAATGTTTATAAATAAAGTGTATTACTACTTCTACTATCCAAACCCATGGGGATCATTGTCTTGTTGGTAATAATGCACTCCTCCTTCAGAATGCAGTGTGCCGTAAGCTCCTGGTGTGCTGTGGCTGCATGCTGTTCTTCCTCACTGTGACCAGGTCCCTGCCAATCACATACAACATTGATGTCCACTTCATCAGCCAGGCCTCCTTCCTAACCAGGCTCACCTACGCTTTCTTCTCCATACAAGCAGCAAGGCCCAAATTCTACTTTGCGTGGACACTAGGTAAGGCCCACACATCACTCACTAGCTGTTTTTTGTGTCAATGGAGTAAGAGTACCCATTTGTGTGTACTTCTTTGTTTGTGTGTGTGTACTTCTTTGTACTTCTTTGTGTGTGCGTGCGTGCGTGCGTGCGTGCGTGCGTGTGTGCGTGCGTGCTTGTGCAGTAATGGTATTTGTATACGTGCTTGACTGCCTGTATGGATATGTAGTGTTTACTGTTTCTTGGCCCATTAAAACCGGGAAAGCATCTCTGTCATTTTAGATTTTAACCACTTTAACCATTATTTCATACTTTGTCAATGCAGAAATAGCAGATATACAAGCTCAAACATTTTTAACTCAAATCTTTGCTTCTTGGGTTACCTGGAACAAAATATTTTGAGATAGGGGTCGGCGGCCAAATACATTTTGGAGGGTCCTTTACATGAAAAAGTTTGAGAACCACTGATATAGCAACATACGTTTTTCAGAAAACTGTTAGGATTTAGAAGACATTCGTAGAATCGGCCTCAGGTCTTAATGGGTTAATGCATACGTTTACAAACCCATATGAATATAATGTGTAATGTGTATACACCATAATCCTCTGGTCATGTTGTGTTCCTGTCTCTGTCCTGTCAGCCGATGCCATCAATAATGCAGCAGGCTATGGTTTTAATGGGATGGATGAAAATGGCCAACCATGTTGGAATCTCATCTGTAACCTCAACATCTGGGGGATTGAGGTACATTCGGTGTTTCACATAATTTCCTATAATATCCTGTGTTTTGTCACTGTATGCTGTAGTATACTCTTTAACAGGAGATGGTTCTAAACTTATGGTGCAGGTGACAGGTGAAGTAATTTTTCTATCAATCAGTCACCCCATGGAGTCTTGAATTCATGGATATTCTTTAGTTTTTGTGGCATTCCTAATGCCAATAATTTGATGAACGGCAGCAGTTCTGGTAGGAGACACAAAGAGTCTCCTTTGTATCTCCTACTGGAACCGCTGCCTACCGGTCCGCTGGTCATCAAATTTCACCCAAAAATTAACAATGTGTTGCGATGTTAGCTTGAATATGTGTTATTTTCAGTGAGCGAAACCGTTGTGTGACGAAGTGTGAATAAGGCTTCACTGCCATTCTGTGAGAGCACCAGTGACCCCCTAAAGTAGATGGGCTGATGCAGCGTTTGAGTAATAAAACTACATTTGCTTGCTGATGAGATCCAAAGTCCTTCTCTCTTTTCAGACAGCAACCAGCTTCAAAACCTTCATAGACAACTGGAATATTCAGACTGGAGTGTGGCTCAAGAGGTAAGTAACACTACAGCTCTTCATGCCTGGTGCTTGCTTTGTTAACCTTTTATATCTGACTTATCGCTCTGAATTGTGAAGTATTTGAATTCTGTCATGCCTGTGAAGCACTTTGAACTGCAATCCTGTAATGAAGGGTGCTGTACAAATAATGGCCGCGTTTCCCAGAGAGATGCGTAGAGATGCTGCGTAGAGATGCTGCACAGGTCCTACGAAGGGTCTTACGTGCGTCCACACAGGCTGCGCAGTACCTTAGCAGGCACGTAAGAGCCGGGTTTTCCTAAAGAGATTTCAGGTCGTGTGTAGCCTACGCAGCTTGCGTAAGAGCCTCCTACACAGCTGGGAAAGATTAAAAAATCTTTTGAAAATAGCAGATCTACAAGCTCACAACACGTCACAAGCTTGTAGATCTGCTATTTTCAAAAGATGTTTATACATAGTAGACTTGGGAAATGGGATACTTTTACTTTTGGTATTTTAAGTATATTTAATTGACTTGCACAGTGGGGACACTTTATTGTTTTATTTACCTGGCAGATGTCACCTCACCGCTGTAATTTAATGCATAAATATATTATTCAAACGTTGTATTTTAGAGTGGACTGCTTCAGGACATCTGACAGTTGGCTCTGTCACAGACAGTATTTTTATCAGATGATCGGATCATCCGTGTGAAAGTAGGCTACAATTTATAAACGCCGGGTTTATGCATATGTAGTGGAAGCAGTGAGCTGGGATTGAACCCGAAGCTCCCACTCGCCAGTCCGACGTGTTACCAGTCATGCCAATAAGCCTGAGCCCGATAGCCAGGTCTGTTGCACGCCGCTTCTGGCTAATTTGGGGGGCTACACACATAGAACCAGCGCAGCAGTTCCTCCTAACAGCTCTTTAGCAGACACGTAACTCTGTGCTCTCCCCTCCCTTCTAATCTCTGTCTTCATCAAAGCTATGAATTAAAAAGGGAAAGATAGCATTGTGTTATCTTGAACAATGGTTCACAAACCTTTTTCTTGTCAAGGACCTCCAAATTAATTAGTATAATTAAGTATTTGGCTGTGAACCCCCATCTGAAAAGGTTTTGTAGAGACTGCGTAAGAAAAGATTTGAGTGAAAATAGCAGATCTACAAGATCACAACGTGTCGCATCTTGGCGCATTAAGTGGCGTACATAGTAGGGATTGACGTACGTCGGGGGTGAGGAACTGGTATGTTCTTTATGTCAGTGCATTCAGTGCATTCATAGTTTGACACGTTTCTTATGCGTGATTAGGGCCAAGAGGCTATTCATCCTCCAGAGGGAAGCGGTGAACGTACGTCAGGTACGTCAGGTTGAGCTCAGAGCTCAACCTGACGGATGACATAATCGACGGACAAACCCCCCATCCCCCCTCCCCTTTTTGGTCTCCCCCTCCGTTCCTTATGCTTACTTAAGGGTCTTACGTCGTCTATGAATAGGCCTTGAGCTTTTAGATTGGCTATTTTCGTATAGCCCAATTACTGTATAAAATAGGCTAGACTGGTTAAACCGAATTTGCTGGGGACCCCCTGGAACCCCCTCAAGGACCCATGCGGATCCCCGGACCCCACTTTGAGAACCACTGATCTAGAATATGCTAGCTCATTCCAATTCCATCATGTGTTGTTTTCTTCAGTGGAAGAGAATGATATATATATGTCCAAATGAAAACGTGTTCAAAAACAATAAAAAAAAACAATAAATGAGTGTCCTCTTCTCTGCCCTTTGCTGTCCTGTCCAGTGTGTGTTATGACCGAGCACCGCATTACCGTACAGCGCTGACCTTTGTCCTGTCTGCACTGTGGCACGGTGTGTACCCAGGCTACTATTTCACCTTCATCACTGCCATTCCCATCACCACGGCGGCACGAGCTGTGAGTACTCCTCTTCCTCTCAAACTATAAATAATCAGTCTTTACCTAAAAGTAGAACAAACGGCATTAGCATTATCTTTAGTATTGTCTCAATGTATATATATATATATATATATATATATATATATATATATATATATATATATATATATATATATAATATATCTACAGTATTCTACAAAATAAAACATTTGTAACAAAGAGAAGTCTTGTTTCAGAATCAGTACACTGTTGGAATACTATGTTTGGGTGGGGGTCCCTTGCGAATGTAAATGTCCCCTAAAAAAAAGCCCTAAGCAGGTCTCTGGTCAGCATTTTTCTACTAAGGAACTACAGCAACAACTGCTAGCCTGGTAAACCATCCTGGTCGCGCAGTGTTGTCAGATGTAAGATAATTATTGTATTTGTACAATAAAGTGTGTGAATTTACAAAAAAAATCCCTGGCTGCTGATTCAGGATCCGATTTGGCTTTTCAAAATAAGTCAGGAAATCAGTACATCTGACCCTAGATCTGTACTTGGAGACATTAAAAACACTGGTCGCGTCATTCCAGTCCAGTCTCAGACTTTTATTTTTGTAAGATCCAGGAAGTTGCCTGCTTCCACACAGCATATGTGACGCGTTTTTGTCACGTTGGAGTCTCAAACAAGGTTGTTTCTTACACTAAATATGCACTTTTTCGTGAAATTACATATTTACATGTGTGATTTCTCTTTTTTTGGCTGTGTACAAAAGTTTTCTTTCAAATACGAACATTTTAAGCCTCCGGTACGATAATTCAACATTTCCCATCTGGCAACACTGCGGTCGTGTGAATTCACATTATCATGTGTCTTCTGCAGACCGGTCTGGCCCCAAGCGCTGAGTGGACGTTTTTCAGAAACCAAAGAGTGGAAGAGCCAACCACTTCCACTTTTTGGTTTTTGAAATAGATCCACCCAGTGCTTGGGGCCAGACCGGTTTGCTGCTCTGATATCAACTTTACTGTGAGTCATACCTGGGCAACTGGCGGCACTTAATGCAGCCCGCAGGTTAATATTGGAATACTGATTATATTATTGATTTCAGCTGTTACAATTCCAAACAGGCAAACATGACCCGCTTTAATTACTTCAGTCTATATTAGTAGCTTAATGACTAGTATTACAATTCTATTGTCTTTTTTATGTCCAATGTATTTGTATTTAAGTTCATAAAGTTAACATAAGTATAACTAAATGCATTTGAAATTAAAATACAAATGTTACTTTTCAGGATTCCAATTCAAAAATTGCACAAAAAAAAATCTGGATTCCAATTCAAAAATAGCAAAAATAGCAGATCTACAAGCTCAAAACGCGTCGCAGCGCTTGTAGATGTGCTATTTTTGCTATTTTTGTGTGAAAAAAGTTAAAATACCAAGAGATAGTATATGCAATGTGGCCCTCTGGAGTGAGTGTGGAAATGTAGTGGCCCTCTCCATCATCAAAGTTGCCCACCCCTGCTGTGAGTCCTCAATCAGTCAGTGAAGTAACGCATGTCTTTTCTCTTTTCATGCCACCCTGCCCGGCCCGTCCTGCCAGGTGCGAAAATCATTCCGCCACCACTTCCTGCGCTCCAGCGATGTGAAGATGCTCTATGACATCATAACGTGGGCAGCCACTCAGCTGGCTATCTGCTACACCGTCATGCCCTTCCTACTGCTGGCAGTAGAACCTACTATGGTTTATTACAGGTATGACTGGACCGTCCTTATTCAGCTTCATGCTGCAGTGAATGTCATTATGGAGCTATGGTTCTCCAAGCAATGCACTTTCTATCAGTTGCCATTCAATTTGAGACTTTTTAACCCATTAAGACCTGAGACCGATTCTACAAATGTATTCTCAATCCTAACAGTTTTCTGAAAATACTTATGTTTCTATATCAGGGGTGCTCAAACTTTTTCATGTCACGGACCCACCAAATGATATATTGTTTCAGGAACCACCAGAAGCAAAGATTTGAGTTTCAAATGTTCGCTTTAAAAATATATATATTCAAAATTTGCACACATTTTCCAAAAATCAAGCTCATAGCAAGCTCATAATAAGCTCATACAAGCTCATAGCGCGGCACTCGGTGCCCAAAGCAGTCACCCCGGGTGAAATCTGGTGATATTCACCTGGTATTCCTACATAAAGCCAAACATTTGCATTTATCAACACATTTATATGTGCAAGGGTCGATTCACTGGATGTGTGTCCGCGACGGACGATGAGCAATGGCTTAAGGCAGCAGCAGCCCATGACGTATCTATTGTTCTGGGGGGGAGGGGGTTGATTTCTTTCTTTTTCATTCGGCACACCTAGCATAGACTCACGGCCCAAAAAAGGTCCGATTGCCAGGGTTGACAAACACTGCTCTAGAGTCCCCACATATTATTAAGAACAACTATTCCACATAGCCTATTATTACCTTCTGCAGAGAGGGAATCAAATTGTGTGAAAGTATTTATATAATCCTAGTAGAATGGATGTTTATGTGTGTGTTTGAAGCCTTAGAAGCCTAATTATCTCCCTTGACCCGGAGGGATTCCTGTTTGATTGAGAGGTATGCAGAAGACCTGGGTTGAATGCAACCACAATGTTCTCTCATTTATTCTAAAGGCCATATAGTTTAAGATTTATTACAGGTATGTAGAAAGATAAACCGTAGATGCTAGATACGGACCACCATTATTAGGTTTGAAATATGGAAGGACTTAATACACCCTCCATCTCTTTTTCCAAAATGTCAATAAAAGTTTCTTCTGTAAAAGTATAAATATTTGTCCTCTTGTCCAGTTTCAAGGTTACAAAACGTCTATAATTCTGTCCCGTCGTTTCAGGTCCATGTATTTCTACATTCACATCGTCTGCATTCTGGCCACAATCGTCCTGCATCAGACCCCACACAAACCCAGGGACCCTTCTCCTTCTGCCACTACCAAGACTTTCACCTCCTCCTCTCCTCTGTGTCCGTCCCAGTGCCAGGCTGCTCACTCCAACAACAATGTGAAGGGAGACTGAAAATCTCTCTTCTCCTCTTCATTTGGATCCTTGTCCGTCATATTATAAAAAAAAACTTAAAAAAACAACAACAAATGGATAACTCAAAAGGCATTCAGTAAACTCACATTGGAATATTGTACTTTTTTTTTTAATGTGTTTTGAGGATTGAAACGTAAAGCAGGAAAAATGAGACGGCACAACACAATGCAGGATTTGAGGCCATGCTGTGGGACGTACACAGAACGTGCATTAATTGCGTGTGCCATCTGGATAAATTTGTTTTTTATATGACTGAACCTGATGGGACTCCCGATACAGCTTACACTGCAACAGATGCTAACAAACACTTAGGCCTAACGTCCCGAGAGAAACTGACATACGTTAACGTTTCTGCTAGCGTCGCTGGCCTAGATCCCTCCTTTCCCTCCTGCAGGCCCTCTTCTTCCATCTTTTGAAGGAACCCATCGACGTACCGGCCCACCCTCTCCGAGAACTATGCAAACCGAGAGGAGTGAGAATGCAGGCTCTCTATATTCCGTCCTTCTCTGATCTCCCTTCCTCTGCTTCTCTCCAATCTTCTCCTCCTGCACTCTCCTTCTTCTTTATTCTCACTGTTTCTTTCTGCTTGAATCTGGGATCCAAGCCAGAACAGTGGGAACACTGGCAGACAAACACAGGGAGACACACAGGGTACAAATACAAGGGCATAAGCACACGCACACGTGCACGCGCACACGCACACACACACACACACACACAGACACACACACACACACACACACACACACACACACACACACACACAAATGATCATGGAGAAGGCTTAAAGGTACACTAGCAATCAGTGCACAGACTTGTTTCTCCGCCCCCCACCACACACACACAAACACACGCACGCACACACACACACGCACGCACACGCACACGCACACGCACACGCACACGCACACGCACACACACGCACACACACACACACACACAGAGGTGGCACACAAAGGCAGCCTTGTATGACCACAACAAAAGGCCATGCCTAGAGGAGGGTCTGTGTGCCTGCTGCACACACTGTGTCCACGTTCTGGTGGTTGTGTGAATGAGTGAGCCATGCTCTCCCTCCGGGCGCCATGATCTCTCGCACAAACTCTGTCAGCGACCATATCGATCTTAAAATGTACTATGCCAGTGTTTTTACAAAGCCATTTTTGTTTGCACGGTTTGTAGAAAGAAGTATCTGTACTGTAGAGCACAGTAAAAAAAACTCCATCTCAAACCAGTTCACATGAAATTTCAAATGGACTGTCACTGTCATTTCTATAGGAGCTTTATATACTGTAATATAATGCTAGTATAATGTACTAAGAGAAGAAGAGGAATGGTCTGTGAATATAAAGTCAAAGAGGTTTAAATAACTAGTCTTCCAGGGACGAGTATGTGGAAGGATGCAGAATTGCCACAAGAGGTAGTTTTATATTGACTTGTCTTCCTTTTTTATTTTATAAAGCAGACACATCTTGAAGAATATTTGTTGTTGTGATATCGACACTAGAAAGACTGATAGCAACATTAATCATACAATTATTTACTAGTCATGGAGAATGGTGCTGGATACCAGATATCATGATATGAGCAATGAAAGCAAAGCAAGTTTGTGGTTATGCAGAAAATAATTTGGAATAATTGTGGTTCATTCTTTTGGGGTGAGGTTCATACGCTAAATATATGTGACCTTTGGCCCCCAAAATAGAGAATGTATTTGTGAGAACAAATAATATTTGTTCTCATTGCGAGGATATAGTTTTTTATTATTAACGCTAATGTGTAGTTATATAATATTGTTAATGACTGGACGTTAATATATAATGTGTTTTCCTTGGGGAGGCTGGACCCCAGGAAGTTGTGAGCTAGCTACAGTAGCTAGGGGGCATCAGCAGCCACAGAGCATTATAAGAGAGACACCTGCTGGTTGTTTCTATGCTTTCCACGCTACTGAATGAAGCCATGAACCCAAGCCATGTGATGCTGAGCAGAGATACAGCTACCCTGTGTACTGTAATGTGAAACGTAGCATATTTTCCATAATTGTTTATCTCTGAGGCTAATCAAAGCCATTCGTATTGTAGTTACAGTGAGGAAAGAGCTGGATTCATCCTCTAATGACATTTCTAGAAGATGTGACATTCTGGAAGATCCAGCCTTTAATGATTCACAGGACTATGGTACGTTTCAGCCTGGATGTCCAAACTACATCTAAACACATGTCATGCACATAAACGCAAGATGGAATGAGATGTGGTTTTTAGAACTGCCCCTTTCACAGGTGAAGAAGAATTGGAATTGGGGGTTTATAGAAATCACTTTCTATCCCTTCTAAGTGCATTTACACGTTTTATTTTCTCGAAGCTTCTGCAGCATGCTGTGTGAGTGGACATACATTGGCGGATTCTTGACTGGATTTACATTCAACAATCTGGTTTGTAATTGTTGCTAACAGAGCTCTGATGTTTACATGGCTGCCTAAAGTCTGTTTTGCCTCATTTTGACACCCATCTATGCTGCAAAAAGACATTAATTTGGGCCTTTTCTGCCTGAAAACAGTGAATCTACAAACTCACAACATGTCGCAATGTGTTGTGAGCTTGTAGATCAACACATTTTTGCTATGCTTGAACATTTTTGATTTATTTTTATCGTTGGAAAGAAAAGAAAAAAGAACATTTTGGAAAATGTTTGACTATAATGACATGCTCAAAATAGGGACGCTTGGTTGAAAAGGATTAAGTGGATGTATACCAGCGACTAATTGAAAGAAATTATATTGGCAGTAAGTAAGTATGTTTTTTTAAAGACTGAAAAGTGGTGGCTTGCACCTTGCTAACACTGATTATTATGAATTATATTCTGAGATTTTGTTTTTAGGTAAAAAAAAAGAAAAATATTCTTACTGTACCTGTCAGTCCACTTCAGATAATTTGAACTAAATTGATTCTAATGGAGAGAATTTCACCTGAAAGTGATGTCTAACCTTTGTGGAGTATTACGTAGTTGTGCTACCCATGAGAAAAGTCTGTGTTCAAGAAAAGTATACAACCTTTGGCTCCTAAACGCCTTAAAAGTGTTATTTTAAAAAAAAAGACAATGCTCCATCAAAGTGCAAGATCACTTTTACTGTAAGATACGTTTGTGAAATGTAGCCAATGTTAGTAGTCATACTCATAATCTGTGGGATTAATGTTGTAATTAATGAGAACCTGTTCCATGGTACTGTATGTTTGTGTGCTGTGTGTGTTTTTAATGCCGGGAAATAAGCAATGAGTGGCATACTGACTATTAACCACATGAATTTCTCTTGGCAGACTGAGCAGCTATTTGAATGAATTACCACTACATTACAAAGCTCTTTTATATTGTGTGTATGTCTGTATTATATGCATTGTGATCTAATATATCATGTGGGTGTGTGAGCTTATTTTGTTTTTGCCCCAATTGCTATGATTTTAGCATTGTGTGTGTTCCACACGGAAGTAAGAGCACATTGTTGGAATGAAAAGGTTTTGAGTCCAGAAATAAATGCTTACAGAAATGTACTAATTGTAAATTAAATTGTGTAAATGATTTAACTTACATTGTGTGTTAGGCTTGTTGGCATTAAGAAAGCACTTAATTTACTAAATGTTTCTGTCAAAATAGGTACAGTAATACCAGAATAAACAAGGACACTATTGTACGGTTAGTAAATCAATAACATTTAATGAGTTCAAGAATCAACTTTGTCACATCACAGGTTTGTATCCAACCTGTGGACATGCCTGCATTCTATTCTAGCTCTGATAACAGCATCCAGTCCGACCAGCTGTACACGACACTTATCCCTAGCCATTAAATCTCTGTGGATGATCTGAAATTGGCTACTCACCCATCCCTCGTGTCCGCTCTGTTCCTGTGGTGATTGTCTGTTGTGTTTTGCTCAAGCAGGAGCTCACAAGCAACTAATGAAAACAAGACATAGCTTTCATTCAAATATATCAAAACAGATTAACGACATTAGCTTTGTGCTCATCACTATTCAATGCAATGTATTACGTTTAAGTTCTAGGTGTTTAATGACACTTACAATACAGCAGCATTATAGGCAAGTCAAATTCTTAGACTTCAACCTTGTCAACAAATGTGCATAACAATAAAATAAGAATAAGATAAAAAAAATAGGTTACATAATTGTAATAAAAGGAATAACAAACAAAATAGCCATAAGTACGTGCATGCTCATACTTCTAGACCCAGAGACACAGTCTGGTGAGCTTGCAGTACTGTAAATCTGAGGTGATAAGCTCCTTTCATTGATACTGTGAAGAAAGACGCATAAGTGCGTGTGTCTCTCTGGGTCTAGTAGTACGAGCCCTCCACCAAAATGTGGAATGCCCTTCCAACAGCCAACAACTTCTCGATTCCCCAACCAAATTTAGACCTGACCTAAAAGCATGGCTGTTCTCGAAAACTAATTGGACTTGAGGCCAGTCCACACCAATGATTCGCAATGCAATGAGTTGCAACTGCAACCACTTGCAACACCTTGCAACACCACGCAATCTCGCAACCACTTGCAACAGAATCCCAAAACTCCACCGATCTGCAACAGGTCAATTCTGACCGCTGCAAGGGATTTCAAGTTGCAACTCGTTGTGTTGCAAATCATTGGTGGAATGGCCTTTAGAATCTAAGTAGATGTTGCCTATGGACAACCTGAATTATTTACTGAATATTTAGTTGCATTATTTTGCTGAATTTATGATGGGAGCAACACAGCATCTAAAGTGTTCAGTGTCATTTTTAATGTAGGCCTACTTTATGTTTATAGCGGACACACACAAGGTGACCTTCTTTGTTGCTCTGCGAGTCAGTCTGGAGGCAGTCAATCATTTAGGACACTGTTTCCCAAACAGTGGGTCAGGACCCATGTTTGGGTCGCGGGCCAATTTTCATGGTTTCCAAGTGAACATCCCCTTTTCCCCCTGTTTCCTACATTTAAAAAAAATAAATATATATATATATTATTTCAAAACATTTAAAAAAGTTTAAACAAATAAATCACAACCTTTCATCAATTAAAAACAATTCCAACATTTCTCAAAAGTAATTTATAAATACAAAGTAAATTATCTATGTATAATGTATATGTATAAGAATAGCCAGAAAGTATTTTATGTATTTGACTTATCAGACGATACTGATGACTGGTATGAGTATGCCTCTAATGGTGCTGTCCTAGAGCTAGAAGCAGGTGATAGTCTCCCTATGTCTGCCTAAAGGAAAAAAAAACGAATTTCTTCAGCAGATAATGCTGGATTTCTACTATTCACTTAATAATTGCCATCCAAATAGATAAATAAACACCACACAGTGAAACACACTCTTATTGCTGTGGCTAATTTCATTTACAATATTTTATTTATTTTACAGTAAGCAATGTTGTTAATATTATCTGTTCCTTTTTATACATACAACTTTTCATAACGTACTGAGTTGACCAGGGAGAAAGTGAGAAGGGGAGAACATGTACTGAATCAATTCAACATACAGTATGGAGCATTTTACACAAGAGAGAAATTAATATGACTCAGACGACTGGAAAGTCAAAAAGTTTAGGCTGAGGGGGGAAAAACATACCTGACTCTTTTGTGGTATCGATGTTTTCATTTACATTCTGAAGAGAGGGGACATGCATTAATTATTCTTTTCTTCCTGCTAGGACAGCAGTGAAAATAGTTAATTTCTATATTTTCGGTTGACTATTTCAACCATTGATGCCTGCTTGTTGACAGGCTATTTTTGGTGTGTGACAGCGTTGTACGACATGAGAATAAATCAGGCTATTCAAGGACGGCAAGGAAAAACTCCATTTTACTGCAGATTTAACATGGGACCTCTGAATTTGCGTTGTAGGTAGTTTGTCAGGAGAAACTGTGTGCTATATCAGAAGACAGGGTGTCTGCTGCCAGAAAACATTCCACACATTTTAGAATGTGTCACATAATGGCATGGTACGCACGCACGCACGCACGCACGCACGCGCACGCACGCACGCACGCACGCACGCACGCACACACACACACACACACACACACACACACACACACACACACACACACACACACACACACACACACACACACACACACACACACACACACACACACACACACACACACACACACACACACACACACACACACACAGTATGTATGTAGCCATAGAACATTAATGTGTACATAATTGGATTGCATCATATCAATGCCTCTCATGATACCAAGTCTGCTGCAGTGAAGCATTCAAACTGATTACAAAGCAAACCACCCACTGTATTAAGCACTTACACCCTGGGGGTGCCCAAAATAGAAACGCCAGGTTGAAAGTGGTTAAATAAATAACATCAACATAAAAATAATCTCAGACTTCATTATGTGCTTATCAAACCATGTTGACAAAATGGGCTTAATTCAATAACACCAAATAAAGTCAAATGAAAATGTGACAATTTAGTCCCCCCAAAAACAATATAGTGTACATGCACCTGTTTTTGGTTTAAAACACACAATAAGTGACAATTTCTTTCTTCATTTTAAAGCTTCATGTGACAGGCCACCAATGTTTTTCTTCAAGGTCATATGGCAGTACAACTGTACCATTTAGCCACATATATTGGTGCCATCAATCTTATGGACGCTATTGCTCAGCCAATCACCCTCCACCAACCAACCTTGAATAAGTGGTGTATGAGCGTGTGCCTGACAATGAATGAGGCATGTCTGCAAACTTAATGCCAATGCTCCTTTTTAACCTTCTCTAACCATTACGTTGATTTCATACAAATTCTATCCATTCAAAAACATCCAACTAAAACAGATCAGATCAACTTCAACTTCAGTATAACTCAAGCATACCAGATCAAAGTCTAACTACACAAATATTTTTCCTACACTTTTATCATTGCTTAGCATCACTGAAACCAATGTAATAGTAAAAGTATATCTTGTATAGTCTCAAAAACATAAGACAGCTTTGTAAATGTAAATATGAGGTTTCAGAGCATACTGCAGAGAGTAATGTGTTACAAAGGCTTTCCTGTTGATTAATCATTGAAAATATAACTAATGTAGGCATGTATGTGCTGTCAAATATCCTCTTTTGAGCTAAAATTGCAATTGCAAGAAAGCAAAATATAAACAAATGTTTTCAAAAGAAAATTCTATAAAGTAGGCCTACGTGACTAATGCTTTCCATTCCAGTTCAAGACAGGTTTGTTACCAAAAGTAACAACATTTTTCCTTTGCTGCAGAAAAACTGGGCTTAACTTCACAAAAGCCTTAAAATACCTATTACGGGTATATTATTAGATGTGACCACGCACTAAGTATAAGCCACTCTTGTCAGTCTTTCAGCTCCAAATCTAGCAGTATATCATAGCTATTACACACAGTCAGTTCTTCTCCTGCTTTTCTGCTGCTTCATAACAGTTTGATGAGAGTGTGATCATTGGCTGTTTAAGACATCAAATGATATATAGAAAGTGCATCAAACACAATTAAGTGATATATTACAGGCAACAATGCATAGCTGTAACATATAAAGCATAACAAAAACAAACAAAATGTAATTAATTAAAGACAGAAAAGTGTGTTAAGTTGTGCGCTAGTAGTGCTTTTTACTAAAACCAAACCAGCAACTGCTTCTGATTCCTAATATAGTCAACCAGTGGAGGGCAGTATAGCAGCATAATACAAATGAAAAGTTGTGCTATAATACAGAAACATCAGTTTCCAAACCAGCCAACACTTAAACTGTTATTTATACTATCAGAAGCCCATGTTATTGCTCAAGAGAGGAGCATTTTAAATCCACTGGATTTAAAATGCTCAAAACACACTTATTTTGTTTTTGTTTTGACTGAAACTGAGTTGAGATCAAAAAGTAATTAAGTCCAGGGCTAGACTGCTTTGGCCCCCTGGTGGAAATAGAACTAGAGGTCTGCTGCTGTGCCATCGATGGAAGGTACCATGTCAGATATCTATCTCTATGGTCACTGGAGGTTCTGAAGAGAGAGCTGGCTTCTCTCTGCTATAGACACTCACTAGTTTTTATTCATTTATTTATTTATATATCACTTTTCTTTTTGCCAAACGTTCTGGCTCAAACTGTTAGACGGGCTCACTTTGTTGTTACAACAAAGGTAGCTGACTGCGTATACAATGGCTTAGATTCTGCAGAACTACACCTCATGTTTCCTATGCAGAATAGCTGCAAGCCAACTCCCCCTTAGCCGCCCGAATCAGAAATGAATTAATCTCCCATGTGAAATCCTGATTTAAATTTACAAAGAAAATAAATAAAAACTAAATAAAAACTAAATAAAAATAACTTCATTGCTGCTAGCAGAGTTGAAAGGCTTCTCACAAACAGTTACTTGGTTGTTGCATTGCTCAGATGAGGCAGGCTGGCAGGATTGTTTAAGACTTGGATATCTTCAAAAGGTAGACATGCTTGTTAGACTGTATTGTAACTAATTACTTGCCGTCAAGTTGATATCAGAGGTTTTGATGATGTTTGAGGTGCAAGACTTGTTGTGAACCACACCGAGACATGGGAAAGACTGATAAACACTATGGAGAATGCAATTGGGCAAAACACATGGTTTTCAACAACTGATGAGGCAGGACAGAACATGCCGTGCCAAGCTGTACTGTGCTGTAATAATAGAATTGCTGTCTGATATTAGTTGTTTTTTCAGACCACCTTCATATTTTAATGACATTAGCAATAATTTCAGCCCTAAGATGTCATGCAAAACTATTTTGTATTTCTCACTGCCTATGTCCTGTGCATCGGCTCTAATAGTGTCTAACATCAGGGCTTTAAATAATGAATGGTTTCAAATAGCCTTCATTTGGAACATAGCTTGTTATGTGATCTCAGAAAGCCTCCCCACCACCAAGACCACTCTCCGAGTAACTTTTTAATTTATTTAACCACTTAAACCCACTATACATAGTAAACCAATACATAGTTCACTGGGGTCGGCTCTGTACTCCCCCCCCCCTCTACATCAAATCTCTTTGCCGAAAATAACCTACAATCTACAAGCTCAGAGCGCGTAGCATTGAGACGTGTTGTAGATGTGCTATTTTCAGCAAAGGTTCCCCAAGAACAGGGACACTAGGATTAATCCAGAGAATCCTAGCGGGGGAGTGAGGTTTGTATCCATCCAGATCAACAGTCTCAGAGCAGATGCCAGAACAGGGTGTGTGAGGACTGTTGGTCAGTCAGTGGAATGCAACACGAGGTTACGGTGGAACGGTCGGCTTGTGGAGTAAAGCGCAGCAGTTCAATGATTGATGAATCGCCTTTCTCTTCAAGACAAGTCTAGAATTCCTTTTGTTGAGTTGAGTTGAAGTGTCACATGGTTAGAACGTGCACTCCAACTACAGTACGATGCCACTAGACTCCACTCTTCCAGGCAATCCCCACCAGTCCCAGGTATAAAACTGTGATAGCATGATATTCACACAGTATTGGTTCAGGGTGTGGCCATAGCACCTCAGTTTTGGCTGATGGTTGTCGTAGCGGGTGTTGGTGTCTCCTCCTTTCCCTCTTTCGTCTCCTTTTTCTTCTCATCGTCTTTGAAGAAAAAAAGGGGAAACATGCCAAGAATACAGCCGATTCCCACACCAAAGGCCTTACCCTACGCACAGAGAAAAGGAAGTTAGGAACAATTGCATTTCTTTTTTATGATCAAAGAACAATTACATTTCAACAAAGTGGGTTTCCTGCTAAATATCGTAAATTCAAATAACCACCAAAGGCATGATTACTAAACTTTACTCAGTTCATACTTTATTTAACCAGGTAGTGTAATTTAGAAGAACTCTTTTTCTAAAGGAATCTGTGTAGAACCTATAACCGTGAAGGATTTCCAGCAATCTGTTGTTGAATTTTTCTTGCCATGTATAATACTTGTGGTCTGTGTTACTTATACAATTAGACGCTGTCTTATTATCTTTAACTTGACATGATCATTCAAAATAAGCCTAATCTGGCCCCACATTAATTGTCATGGCTGCCAATTGTATACAATCTAACAAACAAGTGAATACAGATTGAGTCCATTTATATCCTATTAGAACTAATACTCGACAAACCACAAAGACAGACACATTTCCCACCATGTCAAAATACAGAAATAGCTGAGAGCCTCGAGTGTAATTTAATTACTGAATCTAATGATATTTTATGCTTCAGCAGCCATGATGTATTGCAAATCAAATCAATCAAATCAAAAGGGCAAACACTAATAATGACTTGTGTCACTGTATTGCCGTCCCTCCTGAAAACTCTGACTTGTAAATATTAATCATCATCATTATTCCTCGGGTGCCTCAAGATCTACGGTGGGGCCGGTCAACTAACAGTATGTGTAATCAGTGGTGGGAGAATTTCACTCACTCACACAACATCACGAATGATAAGATGACTTATTAATAATGGTTGTTATTGCTCCTATAAGCTCCTGCATGAATTTATCCCAAATTTAATTTAGTGAGACATTTACTTAATTCACCAATTTACTCTTTAAACGTTAAACCTTTTATTTTGTAACGTATGAATAAAACTGAACTGAAATACAGAACATGGCATTTTCAAAAGGTTACATTTCTCCTGTACTGTTTTTATATTGCATTTGACCTTTTCTGCTGTAAGTGGTCAACAGAAAAACTCTGTCAATACTTGAAGATCAAGCTGGTCTGTTCTTTCCTGGTGTATGTGAAAGGATGAGACTGCAATGTGGTAAAACTCTAGGCTCTGTCTAGATCCATTAAAAAGATTCAGAATTTATTTTCACATCTGTGATGTTCTAAGGAAGGAAAAATACTAAAACAAAAAATGGACACAGAAATATGTTGAATAGAACAGACATTGAACATTGAATGTCATTCATTCTAGCCTGCAGTATATTTAGTTCTGTGTTGTGTGTTTTTTAGGGTTGTGAAAGTCAGCCACTGATTTGCTAGGGCTAATAACGTAATTATGTTTACACGTTTGTCTATATAATTATTGCTTATTGTGACTTTGATTATATTAGTGTGTACTCACGCAGGTGCAGAACAGTGCCATCAGCTGTAGACTGTGCAGTGTGTTTGGAGCAACTATTAAACGTGAGACATCACCTTACATCACACGATCTTATTTGGAAGTGAGCCTTGGACAGAGAATACTGTATACTGCTACAGCAAGCTTATATAAATGCCACACGTGAATGTGCGAGCGCAAAAGAATTATGCTCAGCACCTCATCACGCTGCTGGTGTTTCCAGAAACGCTGCGCTCCCATTGCAAACAATTCAAGACATAAGCTGGAAAAAAATACATCTTGGTGGACACGGCCCCTAAGAGGATTGTGGGACTTGGACTGGTACAATATAATGGTTGCTTACTGAGTGAGCGCTGACTCTGGTCTGCCACATATCAGCCTGTTTAGGGCTGAGATCAGGAATCTGCATCCCCAGCCGACACGCCAGGGCCTCCACGTAACCGGCTAGCCTACAGAACAGGAGAGAGAGGAAGAGACAGAGAGAAGTGGGCAGAGAGGGAAATGGAGTGAGTAGAGATGAAATATCAAACTTCAAAGTTCCAGAGGTAGTCACAGAAGAACAATACTCACAAATAAGTATTATTATTCTCTAGGTTTTAATTTGTGATTCAATTTTGTGAGGTTTTATAAGCAGTCCAAGTTTCCTATTTAAAAATAAATAAATAGAAACATGGACAGGGTGCAAAACATAGTCTCGGCCACGCCTTTGGCCTGATGGAGACAATTATCTCATATTTCATCAATTGAATGACTTATATCTCTTGTGGGTCAGCAGGGGGCAGAGTTGAGTGTCATAGGTAACTAATTGACTGTTTGATGTCTATTACTGTGTTGTATGTGTACATTATGTGCACTTTTTGTGTGCCACATATCTCAAATATGTGCTCCACTGAACACACCTTTCTAGTTGTTTCTGCAATGACTTACTTTAATGAACATTTATTAAAAGTGAAGTTCTGACAAGCTCACATCAACATCAAAGGATTTTATTTCACAGGTCTATATGAAAGGCAACAGTAACATCACAATCCATGTCACCATCATAATCATCTTTAAGCCCTTCTGGGATCAAAGAAAGCACAGTTCTATAGAATTTATACCGCAAAAGCCAAATGCAATCAAGCAAATAATAGAAAAATGTGTTGCCCTGCAAACTTGGAAGCACTTAATCCATCCACAGGCCATTAATCCATCAAGGGGTAACAAGGTCTTAATTTGGATATGAGAAGTGCTCATATCCACAGCTTCCACAGTCATTAATAAGTTAAAGCTACATCCAGGACTTTAGGATTTTAATGAATAAAATGTTCTTTCAGCCAATCTGTATGGTAGAGTATGTTAGTACAATATAACAAGCACATCTGCAATTGCTGGATCTGGTCTCCCTACTCTGCCATTGAGAAATGTTAACCCTGGTGTTGGGCCTTCTGGTTGACAATGTAAAGTCATTTGAAACAGGCAACACACTGGATTGGACACTACATGCCGCCATCATCGAGACAACAGACATAATACCAATGGAGTGTAGCTTTACATTTTGTAAGTTATTTAACAGTTTGTCTACTGTAGGTTCGTTCGGGGGGGCTCACAGAGTAGAGGAGCGACTGATGATCAAACAATAATTGGACTTATGCCATGCCGAGGAAGCTATAAACGCCAAGGATTATACCAAAGCTCAACATCACTTTCACCATGGAAAAGAGACTGTTAAGACTCCAGTATGCAATGAATGTCGAAACAATTACAAAATGTGATGAAATATTTCACATCTTCACATCACATTCAGACTAAAAATCTCACCAATAACCCCCCAAACACTGCAGTTAAGAGTGCCACAAAATCAACTGGTCTTTGCCATTACACCATCCACATCCACAACCAGCTGTTTGTATCGCTCACTACCTAACAGTCCTTTAGGACAAACGGCTACAAAACTGTCCACTGATATTAGCTAAAAAAAAGACAGCCTGTCCGACAAACTCATGGCCTGGTTGTACATAATCAATAAACAACCGTCTATTCACATTATCTGAAGAAGTCTCCCATCATGTCCTGCGTCATGATACTAAAAGCCAAGACATTGAGACAATAGTTTGAAGCGATCTACAGTAAATAGACCTTTTTTATTATTATTATAACTATACCAATTCTTATTCCTTACAGCCACAAGCTCACTGTGTGTTATCCTCATGTGTAAGCCATAGTTTAAATTATGTGGATAACACACACAACACTCAAGAATAACAGTGGTATGTTCTAGACAGAGAATGGTAGTTTTTCAGAATAAATAGTAGAAGTACTATAATGTTAGGGTGGAAAACAAATGATTTAGCAGGGGAGGACAAGTACTGAGGTGCAGCAGTAGTGTAGTCATGGGTATACAGTTCACCTAAGTGATGCTAACATAAAAGGAATGTTACGTCTCCCCCACTTCTGCAGTGAGGGACAGGGCATTATTACCGGGACTTCATGGTTTACAAACAACCTTCACATCTGTCACAATGAATAGCCTATTGGTGTGTCATGTATGTTTAGTGACCACCGAGGAGATGTGCTCCAGGGTTCTGCTCACTGATTAAAATAAGTGGCAAATACAGGAACACACACACAAAATTATATGTGATGTGTGTGTATGTTTTGTGCAGGGACATGTTTACGTGCATACTGCACTGTGCACGTGATAACAGCGCGCACGCACACACACACACACACACACACACACACACACACACACACACACACACACACACACACACACACACACACACACACACACACACACACACACACACACACACACACACACACACACACACACACACACACACACACACACACACACACACACACAGAGATGCTCTCCTGAGAATACAAAGGTCAGACCAGCTAGCCTCATCAGTCTTCTACTGAACCGATGTCAAAGCTAGAATACAGGAAGGGAAATACTCTTCATTGTTGGAAAGATGAAAAGTGTCTCATTGCTTGTGTCTCCTCATCTGTCTACTGTGTCTCCTCTCCTCCATCTGTGTACAGTATCTCTCATCGCCTGTCGTTGCATCTAGATGTACTGAGGAGTAGCAGTGGGTATTAACCATGAATTTATTGATCTACTGAGACTTGGCGCTCATCTGTAAGGACCTGATACTTGTGGCTATTTCTACAAAAATCAATTCTCACCAATTCACATGGGTCAGTGTGTTTGTTTATTGAACAAAACTGACAACGTTTTTTTTTTTTAAGTGGCGGGGGGGCTGATTTTTGGCTACCTTATAATAGAGGATATTCAGTTTCAACTTCACACTGCTGATACGTAGCTGATACACTGCTGTTAAGTGTCTTGGTTAGCAACACAAAGCCTGGGGTTGTGAGGCGACAGTGACATTCTGTTTACCAGAAGGCCTCTCCAACCACTAAGCTACGCCCCCCACCCCCCCACACAAAAAAAATGGGAGAGCGCGAACGTAGTCCAATGAGTGCAATGGCCGCGTCTCGCTCTGGGTGAACGTCCTTGTTGATCTCCTCTGTCAGTTCAGTTACATTCTGCACACATGGTGCTATGAATCGGGAATTGCTCCAGACAACCAGTGTGTTGACCATTTGTTTTGTAGTTAAATTCTTTTGGCAGTGTGTGTGTGTGTGTGTGTGTGTGTGTGTGTGTGTGTGTGTGTGTGTGTGTGTGTGTGTGTGTGTGTGTGTGTGTGTGTGTGTGTGTGTGTGTGTGTGGAGTTGGGTCTACACAGTGTAGTGAATGTCAAAAGCAGTGTCAAAGAAAATACCAGGAGGCAAATGACAATGTTACCATTAACTCACGTTATTGTCAGAGGGTTTAGCTTAGAATTGTTAGCATGAATTCGGCTAGTATGCTGTAATCGACCAATTTTTCTGTAGTAAATTGTACCAAATTGCACTTTGCTTAATTTTTCTAAAGCTGCAGTGATACATTTCGGTTTCTACTGAGAAGATTTAGGTGTACTCCAAAATAAAAACTCTAAAGATTGTATTCTGTATGTTACGTATGAATGGGGTCTGTTTCAGGTGTCTATGTACTATGTCTGTAGGAAGTGTACAGTGTAGACTTTGTTGTCTGTGTAATTCTTACCCAAGTCCTGCCAGATCAGATACCAGGTTGCCTAGAGCAGCAGCTGGAAAGAGAGGTAAAGATAGATAGAGAAACAGAAAGAGAGAAAATCAATTATGTCATTATGACATTACAGTTTGTATGACTACAGTATGACCATCACATGGCATGAAACAGTCTTTTATGTTAATTTACGCAGTTTCCAAGAAATTGGGAAATGAAATATTGACTGCAAGGGAAGTATCTCATCTGTAATGAGCTTACTGCTAAAATACTGTCATGAGCTGAGAGGCACAGCTTAAAGAAGATCCCCTCTGAAAATACGAAAACACACATTTTCCTACATCTTTAAAAAAGCTGGTTTATTGGTTACACCAAAAAACAAATAAAAACAACAAAATGACCCCTTCTCGCGAGGTCCATTCGTTTTAACACTATAAAAGAATAAATGTTTTCACAGAATGTGGCCTATTTCTTTATGCCACTAACACAACAGGAACTGAAAAAGTATGTTTCACTGTCCCAGAAAGGTGCAAGGAAATACTTTGAAGCCCATGAAGCAGTGGTGTGGCTATTCATGCATGTGCTGTTTGTCCATGCCTGTTTTGCTTCACTTGGGCTGACCATCATATTAAGGTAAGTTATTGTAGGTTGCTTGAGGAATATACTCCACAAGTATCCACTTAAAATGAACAATGTCTAAGACTGTGCTTTAGGTGATGTTTCCATTTATTTATTTATTGAGTTACTTTTCTTTTTCCTTCTCTACTGCACTGTAATTGTATGTTAATTTTTAACTTATTTTTTTGTTATTTTTGTATGCATCCTAATGTCATTGTATAATTATGTTTCCTTTGCTTGATGTTCTGTGTAAAGTACATTGAATTGCCTTGTCGTTGAAATGTGCTATACAAATAAAACCTGCCTTTATTGCAACAAGGTGAATATTTACAAAAACAACATTACCACAAATGAAGATTTTGTTTGATGCTGGCTTTGAGACAAAAATTACACTACTATCAGTGTGCCCCCATCATCTACTGGCTCAAACTGATTACCTATTCATTTAAAACACCTGTTGTTGTGCTGAATAATCCCCACATAAACAGAACCTATACTACACCCTTGTGGTCAGAATGAGCTACTGTGTACAGTAGACTGTACAAACACATTTAATACTCATGGCTCCTACAAGTACTTCTGAATGCTTGTCTTGTTGCAAATAAATCTAGGTCTCTACAGTTTAGGCATTTTCATTACAGACCTTAATGATCAACAATGGTTTGGTTTATTACTAGCCTGGAGAACCAGACGAATCTGCTAGTGCGAAAACAAAATAGCAGTTTATTACCACCAGAGAAGGCAGTCAATCTTCATTATGGAAACAAGGTGCTTTCATATAATTACAGCTGGCCAAGGTCAGCTGTCCACGTACTGCTCTGACTGCTACATTCACCCACATAGAGCACCTATGTCTGCTCAAAATGGAGTCCACTGGCTATTCAGCAACACGCACACGAACGCGCACGCACGCGCACGCACACACGCACACACGCACACGCACACACACACACACACACAGTGTTATTTTGTTTTGGCACTGGCAGATTCGTGCCACATTCTGTCTGTGGTAGGTCAGCTCCACTAGACCAGTGGTCTCAAACGTTTTCATGCCAAAGACCCCTAAATTAATATGTATTTGGCCACAGACCCCCATCTGAAAATGATGTTGTGCCAAGGAGGGACCCCCATACGAGATTTGTTTCAAAATTTCTTGAAAATAGTAAATCTACAAGCTTACAACGAGTCGTGATGCGACCCATTGTGAGCTTGTGGATAGGCTCCATGAGAATCATTTCTATTTTTATCTAGGGATATTCAGATATTTAAACCAATATCTAACTTAATCTTACATAACCGACGTAATCTTTTTTTTAAATACATATCATTTTGGGTTGTGAGCTTGTAGATCTGCTATTATCACTTTAAAAAACGTTGTTTATTAATAGTAATTGAGGCAAAAGTTTTAAATAATGGTGATATAGATTAGAAGTCATATCGCCCAGCCCTAGTAGAAGTCTAGAAGATGCTACGGCTGTGAAGCAACATTGTGTAATTCTAAAAGCTACAGGATCTCACTCTGAATGAGTATCTCCTACCTGCTACAGACCACTACTGCCTATACCAACTCCCATCAGCTGAGTCAACAGAGGGCACACGCTGACTAAGCAATGTGGGGTTGTGGCTGCATTTGGTGTGTTTGTGAGTGCTGCTGACTATCATCCATTCTGATGTGGTGTTGGTAGGTACAATATTATGCGTGTATTGGCGGCCACTATAGTAGCCTAACTATAAAACAAAACAGTTTGGGTATGTGAATAGTTTATGGAAATGAGGGAACAAAGGAATGGATTAATAAATAAGATGGGGAGAAAGCTCATCTGCAGACATCTCATCAAGCTTACATCTTAAGCTGAACAAGGATTTACAAGAGCCCCCTCAAGTTCGAGTTCTCAAAGACTGTGAAAACTATTCACAGAATATATTAACATGTATTAATATTTGCATGAGGATTAAAGTTACAATATTCAAAACTAGAAAAAGTGCTCCTCGGAGCACAGGTCTCCGCTAGGTCAGGTATGTTACTGTGGTCTCCTGGTGGCGCTATAATAGGCCAATGTGAAAAGGGTGCCATTTCTTCTCAGGCCTTTCACGGCAATCGGACACTGCATTCATGATTTGAGGCATTTTGTTTCAAAAATGTGTTTTGCTAAATTAGACCTGCTGGTGGAGCTATAACAGGCCAATGTGAAAAGGGTGCCATTTCTTCCTCGGCCTAGTGGGAATGTACGTGTGAAATTTCACGGAAATTGCAAGCTGCGTTCATGATTTGAGGCATTTTGTTCAAAACGGACCAATCCTGCAAACTTCGGAAGCCAACCTTAGCCAATGAGGATGGAATCCTCATTTTGAGTTTTTTCAGTAGTCATTGATCACATGATTGATCACATGATTGATCACATGACTATACTGCGTACCGATTTGCATGACGTGTGGATAAAATCTGTAGGAGTAATGTCAAAAAATGGGTTTTGCGCAAATCAGCCTCCTGGTGGCGCTATAACAGGTCATGTGAAAAAATTGGGGCAGAGGTTCTGAATTGGCAGAGGGAGTGTGTGTGCACAGTTTCGCAGCGACCGGGCCAACGGTTCCGGAGATTAGCTGCTAACGGACGGACAGGACACACGGACGGACGGACGGACGGACGGACGGACAGACAGGGTGCAAATCATACTCTCTCGCCAGGCCAAAACAATGATATTGAAAATTCTGATCACGTCATCCTGGTTAGTTTAGTTGGGATTTTTCATTTGGTAAATTTGAGGAAATGTCTGCAGCCAGACCCCATAGATAAGACCACATGGGCACCACAGCACAGTTAACATTGATGCAATCGTCTGTTGTCAATTTGAGAGTGCTTGGACAGGGATTTTACATTCATGCTCTAATCGAATATATTTAGGCTATCTGATCTACTGTTGCCTCTAATTGCTCCTTTTGGCTTTAACAAAATCTCAGCACCAAAATTAAGATTAAGATAAATGACAATGGGGGCGCCCACTGGCCAAGCGGGCCGGGCACATACCACATAGGCTCTGATGCCTGACGGCATGTCACAGGTTCGCGTCCTGTTCTCGACGACCTTTGCTGCGTGTCACTCCCTGCCTCTCTCTCCCTGTGTCCTGTCATTCTCTACTATACTATCAATAAAGGCCGAAAAGCCCAAAACAAAATCCTGAGAAAAAAAGGACAATGAATGAAGATCTACATCTATAGAACTCTTTTTTTCTATAATTTGCCACAAAACTTTTTAAACTAGTTAGCTGCTTGACCGTGGAGCTTCAACTTCCCCAGACATCACCTCAGTTGTCAGTATACATCTTCTCTATGCTACTTTAGTGTAAATGATAGAGGAGAAAACTGACACTGAAACAGACTTAGGTTTCGCTTATTATGTCTAAGAAAGACCGACTTAACAACAACAGAAGCTCTATCTCAGGGCTTCAGTGTGAGAATCCCCTTAATTAGGCTGCAGTGCAGATTAAGTGTGACAGGCTACTTCTCAAATACTCATTAAGACAAGAGTGCGGAGTCCACTGTTATCCTAATTAGTTAGCAAAAAGGGAAACACATTAAAGCATTACTCAGGTCTGAAAATGTAAGTCTACTGAAAGTCTTTGGGATGTCTTACCTGCCATAGTTGAGATTCCCAGGATCACGCCAATGGATAGCTCAATCTGTGTGCCCTAGGGAATATCAATAAGTAAGTAAATAAGTACACACACACATGTGCACGTCCACATACACGTGCACACACACACACACACACACACACACACACACACACACACACACACACACACACACACACACACACACACACACACACACACACACACACACACACACACACACACACACACACACACACACACACACACACACACACACACACACACACACACCTTACTGTAGAAGAACCACACCACACACACACACACACACACACACACACACACACACACACACACACACACACACACACACACACACACACACACACACACACACACACACACACACACACACACACACACACACACACACACACACACACACACACACACACACACACACACACACACACACCTTACTGTAGAAGAACCACACCACATACTGCTGGGAGATTTCCTTCCAATATAAAGCCTCAGTTATACTTTGTCATACGACAGTGTACAAATTAAACAAACATTCAGTGCTTACATGAGCTATAGGCTTTTGCATTCACAGAAAGTGGAGCAACACCTGCCTTACTCCTTATGCCTACACTTTGCACACACTTCGATCTAGCCAATCTACAAGAAGGCCCTATCTACAGTATCATGTCTGCAGTTGAACTGTGTGGAAACCGGTTAAGAGACCATTTTTAAGAAAGAAACATTAGCTGTTGATGATCTAAATATAGCATAACTTGGTCCTAATGTGCACTTAGCGTATACTTACCCAAATAGGTTTTAACCAAATGTCATGTCTTTCATTTTTATTACACTTTATTATTATACTTTATTATTTCACTTGCCTGCTATTCTTTTATATTTCCTCCACTATTTTATCCCTTCTCCTCTTCTCGGTACAGTACATGGCTCAAAATGATTTATCAACCTCCTGGTAAAGGAACTCCACTGGGTATGCAGGCTTTGAATTAAATTTGACAGCACAAGTATTCATTTTCAAAGCTCTGCCGTCTCTTTCAATATTCATTGTTTGGCATTTTCAACAGATTGTTGTTTTGCTCTGTAATGGTTTCTTGGAGAGACTTGAGAAGTGCATTGCAATAACACTGTTATTATTATGCCACAGAGAGAGGCAGATTAAGGGAAATATGAGGAGTAAAAGAAAGAGATGGGCTACAGTCTCACACATTGAGAGAAACGGAGACGACTTTGTGAGACGGAAATAAAGAGATTGAAGATAATGAGCGAAAGATACTGAGTGTAAATGAATCTAATTTAAATTTCACATTTTCATTTCAAATTCCCACTGTGTAACATGAGTAGTCTTTTTGGCGACACTTCTGGTATCTTTGTTGTCTGTTCAGTTTGAAACAAAAACGCAGACGTACAATACAGCTCCAAAACGAATGCTATAGGGCCCTACCACCTACATTATTTTGGAATGCAACAACAACGTCCTCAGAAATGTTACGTATAAACTTTAAATTACATAAATAAATACATTTGCGGCATATTTCTGATGGCTCTGTCGTTTTTGGCCAGACTGTGACTAATGACTAAAATCGTGTTTAAAACACATTTATTTGGAATGGTTATTGTAAAAAATAGCTTACAAGTGACAGCTTACATCAAAAATACCTTTTGTTTAATTGAAAAAGTTACACAGTATGACTTTAAGGGGTACTTTTATCCAAATCCCATGGCAGTGGCAGGGTTCAACCACAAATACACACACACACGACACCGACGAAGGCTGGATAGCCAAAACGTTTGTCCTTCATTGTAAAGACATGGAGAAGAAATATTACAAAAGTTAACTCACTCTTGTCATTCTGAGTGCGACCCATCACTTTTGCAAAGAACCACAATACACCACAACAGTGGTTCCCAGTTTGCTGAAGCAAACTGGTGTACTGTGAGATAAGTCCAGGTGTACTTTGGTATTTTGTGACAACCACAAATTATTATTACAACATATATACCTATTAAAAAATGATAATACATTTGTATGTACTACATCAGTACTTGGTGCACATTAATTTCCCAATATGGAGGCCAATGCATTCAATTGTTTTTTTTATTAAAATGTTCTAAAATAGTCAAAATAGCAGCTCACAGCACGTCACGATGCGACACGTTGTGGGCTTGTAGATCGACAATTATTGCTATGAATACAGGTGTGCCTTGAAATTTTGACTTGGCACAAATATTTAGAAAATCACTGAAGAACAGTTTAGAGAGAGACTTACTGCAACAATCATGATGGCATTGTCCAAGAATCCGAATCCAACAAAAGGGATTGCGTTGTGGAGTAGAACTGTAACAGAGCAAATGAAAAAACACTCAGCCAACAAACACAGACTGGAGAGTTTGCAGATTCTGTTTGAACTTATGTAAGCCTCAGAACAAAATACAGTGGTTCTCAAACTTTTTCTTGTCATGGATCCGCAAATTAATATGTATTTTATTTTGCCACGGACCCACATCTGAAAATATTTTGTGCAAGAAAATGTTTTAAAAAATCTGTAAACAAGAAATGACCAAAGTCATAATAAAGCCGCTTGCGGCAGGCTTTTTTTGCCCCAATCTTTTCATAGACCTGATTACTTGTTTTTTGGATTGCTTGTTTCTCTCGCCAAACCTGGCAACATTAGCGTCACAGAATCTGCGACGCTAAACGCTGTAATGTTTTTTATATAAGTGGTGGCAACATTTTGTGACACCACACGGGTCTTCCCAACAATAGCTAAGATTGAAGTCAGTGTGAACATGGCCAAATAATAACTTAATAGCCAAACTAGGTCTAATGAAGCACGCTAGCATTTAGGCTAACCCTCCTGCCTGAGGCTCTCTCCCTCTCTCTCTCTCTGCTGCAAAGGGCCGTCTCCCAATGGCTTAAACGGGGGGAAGTGTGAAGGAGCTCTAGGACAGCCAATGACAAATAGGTGTCAAAGGAGGAGAGGCGGGTGCTGCAAAGGACCGTCTCCCAATTGGCAGGAAGTGTGAAGGACAGCCAGGACAGCCAATGACACTTGGGTGTCACTTGGGTGTCGGACTAGGACTAGTGCTGTCTGTAGAGCCGCCAGCTTTCAGCATGCGGCTAAAAACGAACAAAAATGAAGATCACAACTGATTAAACTCTTAGTTGTAAGCTAAGGACCCACTGCCCTGGAACCCCCTCAAGGGCCCCTGGGGAAAAGAACAAATTCAGGTGAGCTAATTAATGATTAATAACATTGTGTTAGTGGAAATTATTTAATAAATAAATAAAAAATCTTATTACAAAACGCATGTTTTGTGATTGAATGTGTAGCCATTGCTGCTCTGTTCAATTCACGCTTCCCACTTCTTCTTTTGGCTTTTTGAGCTCATACTGTACAGTACAGTAAGTAGCAGTTAATCATCATATCCAACTTGTTATGAAATTCATATTTTCTCAGTCAAGGTGGCCACAGGCATTCTTCAAAGTGCTGGGGGAACACTGCGTGCAATATCCCACGACTTCCCAAGTGTATCTAGATTTACCAACTGTACCCTTTATCAGTGAGTCTGTCACATCGTTATTCATGAATAGTCCAATTTACATACGTAGCCTAATTGCAAAGTAATGTCTGAGCAGAGCCGCTCCGCTCAACCAGCAGACTTCAGGCAGGGTAAGCCATGTCAAATATTAGTTTTGGACAAAATAATGTGAAATTGCTGATGGTTGAGTCCAATGGCTGTAATAAAATGTACCATTTCGAACACGAACATAACAGCACCAGCTCCACAAATCCAGTGAAAAAAAGAAAAAAAAGATCAAATAAATGTTGACAATAATGAGCATCATGAGCCATGTCGGTGCTTATAGAGAAGGCAATAATTGGCTTCACTTTGTCTTTTAGTTTACTGTAAAAATCTCCTGCAAGGTCTCCGATTATCTTTCCCTTGAGGCCTTCAGTGCAGCACTGGCAAGCAGAGGTCATAGGACGTGTTGCCCTGGTGGGTAGTGGTGCTTACACACCCCTACCCCCTTAGTGGAAGGGGGCATCACTGGTATGGAGAGCCACTCTCGGGACCTGCGAGTCGTTCGGAGGTGGTGCGTTCGACTGAGCGTACCACAGGGAGCCCCCTTACACAATTGTTGGATATATATGACAGCAGACGCCTAAGGAGGGCTAAAAGGATCACGGAAGACAAGCAACTCCCCGAAAACAGTATGTTCGAGATGATACGGACTGGCAAACGCTTGAGGTGTCTCAAAGCCCAGGGTTCTAGGCTCTGAAAAACGTATACTCAGCAGCATGGAGAAGAGATAAAAGAGCTAAGAAAAAACTAACCACACAATTTCTTTTAACAAAAAATAGTGGCACTAGGAACTGTACTATATGCAAAAAATTTTTTGGGAGGGGGGGGTGTTGGGTTCTCAAAATGCATATTTATGATCAAACACAAAGTCTTATATCTTATATAGTACATGTGCACAGCAATAATCTGTATAGTTTACATATGAATTGTCTCCAGATTTAGGAAAATATACTGCCTGAGAGCATTTGAGCATTATATCAATGCATTTGAGCATTGATATAATTGATATGATTTTTTTCTTCTTTTTTTTTACAGAAATAATCATACTGTGGCGGTCGGATTTAAGGGGTTGCGGCCCGCCACTGCTTAATGCATATAGGGGAAACACTGATCCTGTATAGTGTGATCAACCCAACATGCAACAGCACAATGTACAGTATATATCCTGTTGATGTTACTATCACTGTTATAGTATAAAAATATACTTAGGTATGACAGTCTTTTCCCTGCAAATCATCACATGGGCATATGAGCTGCTGGGCAGAGCACAAATATAGAACCATGGGGACACCATCACACTGAGTTTATTCTTCTCTCCACTCTCTTACGGAGAGGGTTGAACACTACAAACAAAAGTCTTTCTGTCTGTGTAACGTAGTGTCCTTGTTCATGAACGCAGAGCTGCAAATTCATGGACAATATTTGCATCTGTGGTAAGGGTTGAGAATTTTGTGATACAGTCAACTGTTTAACCAATTTCCCAATAGGCATTGTTCCCAATGGGCATCGGCATAATAATAACAATAATACATATAGCACTTTTCTACATCGGCCTCCTCAAAGACGCTTTACAAAAACAAAACAAAAACAAAATACTGAATAAAAGCAGTCTTACCATATCTTAACTGTCCTTTGGTTGGTGGTTCAACTTCCAGTGTACCTGGAAGGGAGAAGGAGAGAGAATTAGTCTGATTATAAACAAATTATGTCTGCTCTCTATGGTGGGAGTGTAAATGTCAGCCAGCTGTGAAATGGCAAAACAAATCATTCAAGACAGAAAAATAGGTTAGAGAGACATGGAGAGAAAACAGACTTGAGTAGGAGAGAGGAAGGAGCAGCCAACCTTTCCTTTCCTCCCTGCTCCTGTGAGTAAGACAGAAAAGACATTATGTCACAAACTGTCAATCAGATCCTACAGGAGCACTGTCGAAGCTACGAAATATGATCAGCATGTGCGAGTGTACGTGAAACAGAGAGAGAGAACGACAGTGTAAGACAGAGTGATACAGACAGAAAGACACATTGGGCCCTATTTTCGCCGGTGCCTTACCCATTATCCCTAAACTTATTTGCCATTTTTGCCATTTTCAAATAGTTCAACTATTCGATCTACATCGACACGTTGTGAGTTTGTAGATTGGCTATTTGAACTATTTGGGGAAAAAAAGGAAAAAATGGCAAAGAAGTTTAGGGATTATGGGTAATGCACCGGTGAAAATAGGGCCCATTATATACTGTACCATCCCCAGCAGATTTAGCATTAAGTTATCTTCAAGTATGTATTTTAATTAACTGGTGAATGTCATGTCAAAAGAGAAACCACGGTGAAGAAAACCTGTGAACACCACATTGTAGCACGCGTAATGTGTAACAGAGTGTAAATGGGAGAATGGGAAGTACACTATAAAGAGCATTTGATTACTAAAGGACTACAGAAAGTGCTATTAAAAAAATCAAACCATTTGCCAGTTACCATCATCAAGTCGTGATTTCCAAGGTTCCACAACACATTATGTGGAAAAAGCAATATTTTGATTTCACTCTAGGGCAGTGTGAAATTGGTTCCACTTACTGATTGGGGAAGGCCTTTAAAATGGCAAAGGTCGATCTATCGTTAACCCCACACACACACACACACACACACACACACACACACACACACACACACACACACACACACACACACACACACACACACACACACACACACACACACACACACACACACACACACACACACACACACACACACACACACACACACACACACACACACTCTTCTTCCATCCCTTCAACTCTTCACCTCCCCTAATTACTTCTACGTTCCCTTTCCTCCAGCTCCCTTCCCCCTCCTCTCTTGTCTTTCAGAAACTACCATACTGGGTCACATTACCAGCTCAGCCCAGGGCTGTGGCTCTCATAATGCTGACACAATGGAAGACAATTCACCTCAATAAGGGCCCTTTCATCAGCACGACAGCAAAGATATTGCTGATAGCGCCCCCCCCTCTCCTCCATGTGCTTTATTTGCTCCCTGGGAAACTAATGATAATCATATTACAAAAGTTCAGTTTAATATAAAAGATGTACATGGTTGTTCATGAAATACTGTACCAATGCCATTTAAATTGAAGTCAAGACCTTTAAATTGAAGTCAAGACCTGGATAGTTTGCAAACCACAACTTTTACGTCTTGTACAAGTTAATGGAAAGAGGAACTGCTGTGTCCAATGCATACATAATGTATCAGTGGCCCTGGCTTCTGACTTACTGCAGTGGTGGTCAGTAACAATGTTAATATTACAGAATGTACTGCTGTACAGTACTATCCCTGGCCGCCATCTTACATATTACACCCCTTAAAGCAATAACAATCAGATAACAGGTGAGCCCCTATGGAATAACATGTCTCTGGCTCTGGAATGAACTATCTAGTATTGGACTATCAGTCAGCTATACTGCACATCAGCCTCAGTGTGTGTTATGCTGCTTTGGAATATTTCTATTTTTTGGAACATTTCTTGGCTCTTGTCATAGATGACAATTTCTATTGACAATTGTACTGTACTGATAATGCGGCATTATACAGTTTGAAGAAAATGTATTTATAAGTACAGCAAATAAATAAGTATAACAGTCATCAAATATCCCGCCCCCCGAAATGAAAAAGAAAAACATGAGCACGGTCTATTCAGAATGTTTACAACAAAGTACTGGTCAGTCGGTCATTTATCATAATTATGTTACATTTGCCTATAGATTGTTTTAAAGTCTACAAATCAATACAACTGTGCGACCTAGAGGGACAGTAGAGTGAAGAAGTATAGATTAGAGATACTCAATGTCTGCGCACATTGGCAAAGGACTAGCTCACATGTAATTACTAATTAGCTGTAATCAATAGGCACATCAGTAAAGTTTATTTCAGTGTAAATATGTATTCTCCAGACTAACGCCTGGAATATAAAATAATGAGAATCTCAATTTGATGTAAGCCCATCTTAGAAGTTTTAAAATTAAGTTTTTGTTTTATTCACCATGGCAACCATGTGAGGGAATCTAAAATCAGCGCCGTACACTAGATTGATAGAGCCGACTCAGCCAAAGCATAGAAGCATACACTTTGCCTGACAGGCCCTTGAGAATAAGCCGTAAGCCTGACTGGTGATAAAGCAAGTCCTTTTCAGAGCTGCTGTGGCACTGGTCCCAGACTCATAAAACTAGAGTACACCTGATTAGCTGCCCCTGGATCGGTTAGGCTACTAATCAGACACATTAGTTACAGCTGTGTCAGGGGGAAAGTTCCTGCACAATGTGCCCACCAACCAACAAACACAATTGGCCGTGTTCGCTGGCGGGAAGCTCTCTGTCATTGCGCTAGCAACTCTTAACCTACAGGTTGGTTGAGCGTCTGTTCAGCAGGGAGCGGAACTGGTAAAGTAAAGAGGGTAGCCCGATCCCAGCCTTACTCATCTGCGAAGAGAAAGAGGTTGTTGAAAAAACTTGAACCGTATGACGTATAAATGCTATTTTCCCCGCAGTCTCCTCGTGTCATACTCATAGAAGCATTTAATGGGGTTGCCCCCAGCATTGATCTGCCGTTATTGCATGGGGTCCCAAAAGCCCCCTGAACTGCATGGTGTCTTCTGAGAGTTCAGGATTAGAGGGTATTCCATACTGCTTGCCTGATGCACACAATCTATTCAAATTTCCCAATATTTGTAGCAGTCTCCAAATTCAATTTTCATATGTCATATTCAATTATATATTTTTTTCTTAGTTTGTTTTTACAATACTTATTTTCTTTTCTTTAAATGAATGACTCAGTTACAACCAAAAAACTAAATATAAGCTAATATTACTGTACAGTAAATGGTAATTGATTTATTTGTTCACACTGCCGACTGATACAGTACATTTATTACATTTATACTTTAGTGTAGACAAGGCTGCTGGCTTCTCTCTCACACAGTCACACACAGCTGTGCTCAGTCGAGCCCTCTCAGTTCTGAATGTGATACAATTAATCATGAGAATTTTACAGGCTGATTGCAAATTAAGTGTTATAACATACTGTACACACAGACAAACTGTACAAAAATCTTCACCAGTAGAATATTCAAATTTCATTTTGCTCAGCTTTGTGCATCCTTACCAACTGTCTTCATCAATTATTGGGCTGGACCAATTTCTTACAAATATATATGCTATATATCAAGAACAACATCCAATCAACCCCAAATTGGAATCTTATGTTGAGGTGCTTCTATATAGCACACCTCAGAAAGCGCTTTATCTTCTATCCATAGGGGGTGCCACAAATATGAAAACTTGAACCGTATCTAACTATATAAATGGCGACCAACTTCCGCACCCTCGGTGTCCACACCCCACAGCTCTGTTATCGACTAAACAACGCACCGCCAGACCACATGTCGCCAACTGACTCGCCACGCCGGCCGCGCTGAATTTACGCCTCGCGTAGGGGACATCTCACTGCTCACTACAGCTTTTCCACCGCGCAACATAATTAATTCTACTCACCAAATGTCGGACAAAACGGAAGGGGAGGCAGCTTCGTACCGTTTACCGTGCGCACGACCTCATCACCACAACAGCACGCAGCCGCTGCGGGGGTTTTTCCCTTTTTTTCCAAACTTTTTTTTTGGTCACCATTTTCTCCAGGCACCATTTCTGGTGTAACGTGCGGCAGCATGCGCTGGGTTGCCACGTTTGTGCGGCAGCATGCGCTGGGTTGCCAGGTTTGCACAGCCAGCGCCAGAAACAAGCAACCACCTTCATGAAAAAAAAAAAAAATGTTCCAGGGGTGTCCCCGCGCGTCCCAACACTCCACAGGGGGTCAGTGGACCATCAGGGGGTCCGCGGACCCCCTGTGGACCCCCTGAAACATAACAAATATTATTTCTTCAAATGTTTTCCTTTTTCAAAAAAAAATCTCCACCGGCGATTTGGGTCCCCCAATATACACACGGCCACGCTGGGCCCCGTGCGCGGCTGGGGTTGAGGGGGGCGTAGCCCCCCGAAACTCTAGTGTCGTATAAATGCTATTTTCCCCGCAGTCTCCTCGTGTCCTACCAGCTGCCACCCACGATTGACACAGTCTGGAGAGGGACTTCAATTATTTATATGCTGTGCATTGTCTTGACACCTCTGCCAACAGACATGATGAGACAATCAACTAAATATGATGAGCTAATTTTGTAATCCTCTCAAGTTTGATGCAAGGCTTTCTCAAAAAACACAAAAGTTTAATATGCAAGATGCATAATGCAACAATATTTTATACAATATATATAGTGGGGGTCCCTGCTTTGTATCTCTGTCAGCTAAGGGGTCCTTCGTCTGTAAAATGTTGAAGACGCCTGTTGTAGAATTAGTCCAGGGGCCAAGCCATATTTTGGTACCACCTAAGGTGACCGTAAAGTTTTTGTATTTTTGTCTTCCTACATGTCTCTAGTTTATATTTTGGTATGATAACCCTTCCAATCTTGTAGCTTAATGGCAGTTATCACTACCTACCGGCTAATGTATCCGGTAGGAGACACAAAGTAGAATCTTTGTGTCTCCTACCCCGGGCATCAAATTATTGCGACAAAAAACAAAATATATCCATGTATTCAAGGCTTCATGGGGTGTGCAATTGATAACTTCTCAGATTTTTGGTGTTTGCTTAAAAAAGACTGCTTTCCATAAGCTTGTAAAAGTTGACCCTCCTTCGGTCTAGGGTGGTCATAGCTGAATGGGTAGAGAGTCCCCCTGAAAAACTTAAAGGAGGAGTTCACCCAAAAAAATATTTATTTTCTATCAATTGCACACCCCATGAAGCCTTGAATACATGGAAATATTTTGTTTTTTGTCGCAATAATTTGATGCCCGGGGTAGGAGACACAAAGATTCTACTTTGTGTCTCCTACCGGATACATTAGCCGGTAGGTAGTGATAACTGCCATTAAGCTACAAGATTGGAAGGGTTATCATACCAAAATATAAACTAGAGACATGTAGGAAGACAAAAATACAAAAACTTTACGGTCACCTTAGGTGGTACCAATTTGTGAAAATATCAGTGTTGGCCCCTGGACTAAATGTACAGTATGTGTTTGTCTGCATCTGAGATCACTCTGGTCCAGTGGAACCACACCGATAGAAAGGCTCCAGCCATTTAACTAGCCAAGGACATTTCCACAATATTCTCTGATGATTTATGGCATTGGAACAACAGGAAACAACACCCACACCCACACATTGAATACAGGGCTGGGTTAGCAAGAGGCGCTCATTACAGGACTGACAATAATGAGGTAGATTCTTCAGCAGGCACTTATTCATTTATGCCTCAAATGAGAAATTAGTCAACAAAGAAAGCATAGTAAAATACATTTTAAATCATGAGGATCTTGGGATCTATATGATTCATCCACATGTGAACGACATGGCTCCAGTGTGGATCTCAAACTTCATGTGGCCAGCCTGTGACATCAATCATCTATGACCTAAATGGGCAAGATAAGAGACCTGTTGACTACACTGGCACCGGTGTGCACAAGAAAATTGCCCCTGATCGGCCCAGTGGTTCGCGAGATTACACACGCACGCACACACACATCACGCACACGCAAACTTATAGACAGCTAGTCTCCTGCAGAGTCACACCGTAATGAGGTGTGACTGAGGTCAATTGAACAGCTTCTCTAAGAAATGTCCTCCCTACATACACCAGGCTGGTGACAGCAATGATGTTCCTTAATGCAGATATTTAATTAACTGAGGCAGCCCAAAAGGTTGCTTGATCAAGCCATTGAGATTCTGTTTATGGCCATGAAAATATCCTTGTTCATAATAATAATAATTGAAATGTCTCCATGTATTGAAGTAAAAAAGGTTATTTCAGCCTGCTGCCTTTAAACATACTTGGCCATTCTTTGAGGTAAGGACGTTTTTAACACCTATAAAGTACATGATGTTTGTTGCCTGATGGAAGCCAGTGTTGATGAGATACGGACATACTTATGCTACATTGTTAAACGAGAAAGATCATCATTTTAAGTTCACAAAATAATATAATTTAAAGAAGGTCCACTTTCTGGATATGTGGGTTGAAAAGATGGCAGGTGAATTGGAGACTTCCCTCCAATTCACAAGAAGGAGAACAGACAAAAACACCTTACTTAGATTTCATAGATAAGTAGAAGAAGCTTCTAAACTTGGCATCAAATAAACCCAGAGATGAGTTGTTAAAATACCTGTAAACGAAAGTTTACTCAGTGATATCCTCAACAGATACAACTAATTCATGCCTATAAACTGGGGGCAGTCAAAATATTGGAACTTAACAACTGCTCATAACAACTCTTTCAAGAAAACCGCCACTGCACAGACAAGGGAGCAATGTTAAAGACAAACCTGCCCATGCCAATATGAAATAAAAACGAGAAATGAGCCAGTCTCTCTTCTGAAACCACTCTCTGATGGATACTGTTCACGTACAGTAGAGGATATACTCATTTTAACACTATATGCTTCAATGTAACCAATTTAGACATCCTAATGAGAAACTTGCCATTACGGATGTCATTACTTGTAATAGTTGCCATGTTATTTATATGATAAAGTGTCCATGTGGCTTGAAAGAATAAGTGACATATAAGGTCCATTCTGAGAAATTAAAGAAATGAGAAATGATTCGGTTGCTGTAAAATTCAATATTTACATAATGTAGAGCGATGGTG
Organism: Gymnoscopelus microlampas; assembly: GCF_963454915.1. Lineage (NCBI taxonomy): Eukaryota > Metazoa > Chordata > Actinopteri > Myctophiformes > Myctophidae > Gymnoscopelus > Gymnoscopelus microlampas. The sequence goes on along the minus strand of NC_139940.1, from coordinate 30,262,764 downwards.
CAGAAAACTGCAGATCAATGTAGAATTTCAACACTGTATTGTGTGTTGGAGGGTTTACTAACAGTAGCCTACTGTATAAGATAGATAGCAACCTAGGAGCATACCCATCTATTCCTAATTAGCCAGAAATGCTGGGAGCTGTAACAAAGTAGAAACGCAAGGTCGCAAGCTAACAAACAAACAAACTAATAATAAACACATATCCGTGAGATACGTCCCTATAGAACAGCAAATAATTGGAGGCAGTGAGAAAAGATGAATAGGCCTAATGGTTTTTGGATTTCACACAGCAGGCACCCAACCAAAAGGAAACTTAAAAGGAACATAATAAGCACAACGCACAGGGAAAGCAGAGAAAGCTATAGTGTACGTGTTGTTATGAAGAGAAAATGAAAACTCCCACTTTTTTCCAAAATTAGAGAGGGCTGTGTAAAACATAATATATTTAAAACATTAACTGACTAACCCGTTTAGCCAGACATTTTTGCAAAACATACTTGTTTCAAACTTTTCAGGCTACAGACAAAACAAATTCACTAAAGATGCAGAGCACCATGTATTATTGCGAAGGCACAAGTCACAAGATTCAGATGCCATCTCTGTAGTTAGTTAGACAAGTCAGCCATTGGCAGCCAACCAAACAGCCAGTCAAATCGCCAGCCTGGCAAACTGCAAGTTAATCCTTTTCCCCACTGGACAAAAGAACCCCTCTAACTCCCAATGGTTTTTGTCTTTAGTGGGAAAATCAGCATTAATTCCCGTGTCAAATGACTTTGCAGTAGTTACGGGTAGGCTATTTAGCGGTGCAAACACAGCACACTAGGTTAATTTTCGCCCTTTTCGGGCACAGAAAGGCATATGCTACTAGTCTACTGGCAACGAGAAAGAAGTCAATCACCTATTTTTGCTGTTTTTTTATTGTAAGAAAAAAGAACTGCATACACACACTAATTTTGGCGGGAAACCTTTTTCCCCCCAATGTCACACACAGACAAGTGTCCGTGTGTGACAGCTAGAACTGAACAATCTAGAGGCCTTAGTGCTTATGTCCACTTTTTATACTACACAGCATTTTCTGGGGGTTTAAGTGCTGCTTCATCGTCATGAGACTGCAAGCTGCAAAGTGTTCAAAGTACCCTGTATCACACTGGGATTGTCATTTCAGCACCTATGCATTAATGTGCAGCAAGGTTACAGCTCACTCTGGGGACATGAGGCTGAGGCATACACCAAGGACGGATTCAGCAGGGATCATGTATATCGTTCACGTGACCGAGGCTGTCATGTGGGTTTTTAGGCCTACAATGTATTGAACTGGAAATATTAAAGGTCTATCTGTTTAGCTTTTTTTTGTTACCGTTTTCATCAACTGTGCTTTAAGAAAAACTAAAATGTGAATGTCTTAATACTGTAATTGTGTGTTGTGAAATGATTCAGTGTGATAATATCTTCATAGAGATCATTATGCAGCACTGTCTGGACATTATTAGCACTACAGTATAGTATGAGTCAGCAGAATGTAATCCATTCACACAATGTTTGCCCCACATACTGTACTTGTGAACACAGATCTTTCTCTGAAACAGCCTGAAAGGGTGAATTCAGGTGAGAGGTTTAATTCCTTATCAATTTCACATGTGAAGTACATTTCAGTTGTTGGAGGTGAAACCAGGGGAGCAGACCAGAGAAGTAGGAACATCAAGTCTAATTTCTAGACTGTGTAGATCTAACAGAGAACATGCATCTGTGTGTCCAGCTTCATGATGAGCATAGAAGGTCATAAAGAATGTCTACCCAACTCTGCCACACTATCTTCCCTCTCTTTTCATCTCTCACAGTCGAAAACCTGATCTCCTGTCTCTGATTCATGTCCATAAAGTACAACCTTCCTCTCATCTCATCTTACTCACACCCTTTGAACATTATAGATGATTCAACCACAGGAAAGGGGACTGTACTGTATAATTGGACTTGGATCAAAGTCAACACAAGGTAACGCATAAAGATACTTGCAGACCGCATATAAGGACAATAAATGTTATGTCCATACAGTATAACTATTGCTCAAAAGAACACATTCCCTGCCTAACAATGAGGATTCTACTGTTTACAATGGGAGGACTAAGGAAGCACAGGGCAACACAGTTCACCACAGCTCCCTGACACAGATGCTATATGTGTCAGTCAGCACATTAACCACTTGAAACCCAAGTGGTTAATGACCGGGGTCCAACAGGGCTCTGTACTTGGTCCGCTCCTTTCTTCCCTCTACTACAAATCTCTGTGCCTGAATGTTCGCCCTGAGAATAGGGATGCCAGTGTTTATGTGGTTAACTGCAGTCAAACAGTTTTCCAGTCAGAGCTAGGCAATCAATGTGAGCTAGACAAACCGACCAGCCTGCAGTACAGTAAAATAGGATTCAAGTAGGGACGATCTTGAATGAAAATGAAGGTGAAAGCAAATCAGGCAACCAATCAGTCAGTGAACCAGTTAAGTTGACATCAATTTCCAGGTGACTTTATGCCCCCTGTGGGAAGACTGAAGAAGGGTCTTCATATGACTATCAATAGGTCATTGAGCTAGTCAGTCAGTGAGTCAGCCAACAGGACAGCCAGCGGACAAGCCTAACAGTAAATCAGCCAATCAACTGGCAAGTACAGTAACAGGAGCTCTGAAGGTGAATGTCTCAGCAAGGCAAGCCCCAGCCAGGCAGGCCCCTTGCACACAGTACTGCTGGTAAAAGGCCATTAATGGCTGTCCTCTGTCTGCACACAGTAGTCATGTCAGTGCATTTGGTCATCTTGCTCGCAACACATTTTCTAATGTGCAATAATCAGCTTTTTTTTAAAGCACTAAAGTACTTTGGGCCAACTCCTCCTGACTCTTTGCAATAAGCAGAGTCAAGTAATTATGTTCAAAAGATTTTATAATGCCCATAGTGATTTTTTTGCTGCTTCATCTTCATTAATTCCCATTTACAAGGTGGGGAACAGAAAGCACAACGTATCATGCGTTAAAAATTATCGTCGTAAATACCACCAAAGTAAAAGCTGCTCAGAAGCTCTTCATGCTCTTGTTGATGTTGTATCAAGAGTGATCTTTATAAGAAAAGAAGCTATTATATTAGATATCCTTTATTATCCAAAAGGGAAATTCATTTGCTCGGGTCAGTACAGACAAGACAATAAATAAATACACCACAGTTAAAAACAGCAAAAACTGGAGGTAACTATAATCTATCAAAAAAACATTTTTTCCCAAAAGGTTTTCAGAGAAAAGCAATGTATTCTGCACACTATGAGAATGTGCATGTGTGTGTGTTCATGGGTGTTAAGCACAAGTTCAGTTCATCCAGGCATAATGGGTTCTGGGGAGGTTATGTTTATTAAGGAGCCTAATGGAAGAGGGGATGAAACCGGCACTGCACTTTTCTTCTTGAATAAAGGGGCAGCATACCTGTATCTCCTACCTAAGGGTAGGATCTGAAAGCTGATGCTGAGGTTGTGAGCATTCTTCATGTGAATACAGTGAACATGATATGACTTGAATGCACAATTTATTTAGCCATACTTTTCTGGCCCCTGATGGCAAGAAGCTAGCTACTCTGATGTACAATCAATCTTTGGGTAATATGGCAAAGTGATGTACCTCATTTAAACAACAACAACATGTGGGATTTGGGGCTGTTTGTACAACCATGATGACAGCACAAGATATTTGAATAGAACGAACAGTGCACAGCATTGTAATTGAGCAATCTGGTGCTGCTGGCAGGATAATAATGATATTGTATCAGGATTGTTGTGCATGTAATGTCTTGAAAATGACTCATCGTGACAGGTCATCTTTTATGAAGAGATAATTTCTCTGACAATTACAAAATATGTGGGTAAAACCAGGAGAGAGGAGAGGAGGGCAACAAAGAGGAAGAGAGGAGAAATGAAGGGGCGAGAGAAGAGAACATGAGGTTAGGATAGGTTCATCCAGGTCAATCAAGTGTACTTTCTGTGATTGTTTGTACAGACAACTTAATTTGCTTGTGGGTGCTGGGGACACAAACGGATTCCTGAAGAGAAAAATCGGGAACTGGACTGGATAGGAGGTAATGTTGGTGGAGAAACAACCACAGGAATGTGATCAACAATAGTATTCATCTGGGCTTGTCAACAGCCACATTATTTGGTAGTAGGAAGACACAAACCTACTAAGCATGATTTAGAGTACATGGAACACAGACTATCAGCACCATGTAGCCATTAGCCAATATGTAAAACTGCCTTAATCTTCATCATTGTGGGCGAGCCCACTAGTGGGGTTTTGTTAGTGGGGAGAGAGAAGGACAGAGGAGAAATGCCCCGTGTTTTCGTAAAGTCACTGTGGCCACATTTTGTACACTACAGATATTTATTTTACATCACCAAGTGCGCACGGGTCTGCTCTCCGATTTAATCCAAAGATCTAAGCTGTGTGATGTATACATTTTTAGTTAACACCATTAATATAAACCCATGCACCTACACAGTCTAGCAATCAGTGCAGCTGTCAGTCATTGGCTGTCAGGCAGTGGTGCTGCAAAGTAACTAAGTATATTTACTCAAGTACTATGCAAGTGCTTAGCATGCACAGTTTAATTTTGAGGTCCTTTTACTTTCCTTTCCATTTTTGTTACTTCTACTCCACTACAATGACAGCATTTCACAGCTTTAGTTACTTGTTACTTTGCAGAATTTATTATTAATACAAAACCTACAGTAACCACACACCCCCACTCACACACACCCCATATACTCCACTGCCACTCCACCAGGCGCTCCCAATCTGATTTACCGGAGGCAAGTCTGCACCCACACACAACGCAAAGACAGATGCAGAGTCAAACTGAATTTGCACTTTTTATAACTACATTTTTTTGGCTTTAAAGCGGGCCACAGTGTTTCTTTACAGGAACAATATTTTCTAGTTGCTATCATCATCTTCTTCCTCTTTTATTATCATGATCATTGCCGCTGTTCTCATTAACGTAACTGCCACCATATTCACCATCATATTTCTCATTGCCATTCAGTAGAATCTTAGTTTAGTGTTTCATTGTACAGACAGAGTGCAGCTTGGAGAATGGTACAGAATGTCTGCTGTGGTCCAGTCAATAAAAGTGGCATTAGTACCATCTCAAGCATGGGGCATAAGTAGCCTTCCCTGATTACATTTTGGGTAATCAGCATAGACTCTTAGTAAGACTTATGACTGCCCAGTTGCACACATCAACATTGACCACAATCATAATCTAATTGATGCAATTCAGAGCACCACTAGACATTGACGTTGTCTAGCACACCAACATTGACTGTTGGTCTGCTGTAATATTCAGAAATATTTTCATCGTGAAGGAAACACTCATAAACTACATTAAGCACATACTGTACATGTATGCTAAAACAATCGGTTGCAACTAATATGTCATTTATTTTGTCAGTGAGGCCAATAAAACACAAAATCCCTGGCAGCGGTGCCTGGACTACAGCTTGAGAGTAATGTGCCTAAAGCGGCATTGAAGTCCAAGTCTACTGCCTAGGGCCTAGACAGTTTCCTTCCCAATATCCTACAGTAGGGCTTTCTCAAAAATAGCAGATATACAAGCTCATAAGCATCAGCTTGTAGATCTGTTATATTGACTATTTTTTGGGGGGGAAAAGGAGAACATTTTAAATAACAAAATCCCCCTCGTTGACTGACACACACACACACACACACACACACACACACACACACACACACACACACACACACACACACACACACACACACACACACACACACACACACACACACACACACACACACACACACACACACACACACATTTATTTATGTCCACATAAATACAAGATCTAAAGGACAAAAATACTGGTAGTGCAATTTGACATTGTGGGTTACTCCGTTACATACGTGCCGACAAAGGCAGTCACAGTTACAGTTATACACACACGTAGGACCAAACAGGCAGTATACAGCTTAAGGGTACAGATAGCAGCGCCGTCTCCAAATAGCGCGACTGCCAATGATAGCTGACACTGAGCAATATTTTGCTAGCTGTTTGGCTCTTCTCTTTGAGAGACCAGCCATCTGAAGGCCTCTAACAACGAGCTTATGAACATGGCCCAGGCTGCCAAATATAAAAACTTGTAGCCCAGTTGCGACATGGTCTGCTCTAGCAGTCGATACTTCAACACCTTAGTTGTAAAGGCTTCTTCTAGGCTGTGGTCAAACGTACAGCCAACCTCTAGAATGAGAACCTCTCTGCTGTTCTCATCAACAACAGCAATATCGGGGGTGTTTGCTGCAATATCAGAGAACATTGAGACATCCCTACACAGATTGAACATACTCGGCTTCACAGTGGAGTGCTTATACAGCACTGGTGCAGGTGACCTGAATGTGGAAATGATACTGTCTGCAATCAGATCCATGATTATATTATGTCTACAAATGTAAAGCCCTCTGTACGCATGACAACCATTGAGGATGTGGGCCATGGTTTCAGTAATCTGTGCGTGACACACACACACACACACACACACACACACACACACACACACACACACACACACACACACACACACACACACACACACACACACACACACACACACACACACACACACACACACACACACACACAGGTTAAGACATTTCTTCTATTATTGTTTATTCCTCTTCTCTGTCTCACTGTTACTCTCAGTTCAATATACATACCCATTCTTACTTTTAACAAAAGCTGCGAATTGCCAACCAGTTGCTCACCCTGATCTCTGTCTGTCTGTGTCTCAATTTTCCCTTAAGAAATGCTGTTACACTTTCTCTTACGGTTCTTTCTAATACATCTCACGCATCCTCTACTTTAACTCTTATGTTATCTAAACTTTCAGCAGTATCACCTGTAGTGACTTCTTAAGTCCTAAATAATGCAGAAATGCTCCATTTTGTTAAGCTAAGTGCAGGCATGTGCGCACATACCTGTGGAAGCCAACCAGTACCTGAGCACCTGTGCGATTGCCTTAATAGTGTAGGAGAATGCGCCCTTTCTCATGCCTACATTATTTTTCTCATTTACATCTCTCTTCCTAAACCACAGTTGCTCTCCGCCCACGCTCTAACAAAATGTTAAGTGGTATAATGGTATTCCAACCACTCAAATGTGCTTCACAATGTACTTCATATTCACCCATACACACACACCGCAAAAGTGGAACACAGTGCAGTACATAAAGTATCCACATGCCAAGAGCAGAGGTAACCATCCAAGGTACTAACCTGAATTAAGAATCAAGAGGGTTGAAGCCATTTCTGGCACTGCTTGATAAGACTTGAACATGTGGGTCCCCAGGCCAGCTGCTATGTTGCATCCTCCTCTTTTACAGACTCTAGCTCTAGCTCATCCTCTAGTCTACCTTCTTATTGATGGTCATGGCTCGATCTCACCCATGTGTCTTTTGTTTATTTGTTTATGGTCTGTTCCTTTTCATTCCATGTTATGTATAGTGTTTTTCTTTAAATATATATATATATAATAATCAAGAGAGGGTTTATATTTGTCACAAGCAGAGAACTGTTGTCCGCAAGACTGTGCTAGCAACAGCAATACAATATACACAAGATAATACTGGATTTTAATTAAAGAAAAATAACAAGAAAAACAAAAAATAAAGGAACTTGGAATGGAAAACCATTAGCAGCAGTGGGGTAATGTGCTACTCAAGGGCACCTCAACACGCAGCCAGAAGTTGGGGATCGAACCCCCAGACAGCCCCTGAGCCACTGCCACCCCCATTAGGGCATCTGCCATCCAAAACGTCTGCGCGAAATGCTACCAATTATTACAGTAGTATTTGCACAGTCTGCTCTGCACCCATGCACTACAGTTCATTAGCTATTCAGACCAGAGGATTCTATGGCCAGTTAGGCTGCTTTGTCACACTGCAATACAGATAGTGTCAATAGCCAAGGGTATGTCACAGGATGATTTATGCACCTGATTATGCTGGAGAAGCTTAGTCATTTATAACAGGGCTGTATCTGCACATTATATTCAGGTTAATATTCACCAGAGGTAACCAGACCAGAAGGATCCTCCAGGTAGACTGCAAGTTACAATGCTTAAAACTGTGGATTGTAGTCTACTTTTGAATGAGCGGTCTGTGTGAGCTTGTAGATCTGCTATTTTCAAAAGATTTTTATAAATTTGGAAACTTGTGAAAATTCGACATTCTGCAAAATTAGTACTTTTACTTTTAGTACTTAAGTATATTTAATGCGAACACTTCTGTACTTTTACTCAAGAAAAAATGTCAGTACTTCTTCCACCACTGATTATTGGATATTATTAGCCAAAATGTCAATATTGTGCATAACTGCAGCTTTAAAGTAGTAGTCACTATGAATTGAGTAGCCTACAAAGGACCCCAATGGAAACAAGCCAATGGATTTCTTCATTCCTATTGGCTGTATTAAACTGTACATTCATGTGCTTTTTTTCTGCAAACTTCTAATAAAGTATTCAATCAATCAATCAATCAATCAATCAATCAATCCTGTAGTAGTAACCGTTTGCCGACGGCGTTGCTTACCTTGAGCTATGGCTATGGACTCGAACTTGTGTAGCTCCCGCAGCAGGCAGTGGCGCTCCTTCGGGTGAAGGCTATATATAAACTCCTTGGCTCCCTGCGGCGAGTTGAGCGGCTCCATAGGTTCCTTCATGGTGTGTATGGAAGCCAGGCTGCATCTCTGCTCGAACATCGCCGGTAGACAGGGGGGTGGTGAGGAGGGGTGATGATGGCCCGCTCTAGCCAGCCCAGGACCCGCTCCTCTGAGCGACAGAGCGGGTCGCACAGCTCTCCACAGGCTGGGCAGCATTTCTGACAAGAGGTTGGAAGGGAAGCGCCAAGGATCTATCGGGGAATATTTGGAGGACAAGGCTGTAATTTAGCCCCGTTTGGAACAGAACCTCACTCTCCACGATAGCGCCGAGATGAGGTTCCGCTGCATGGGGTCCCGGCAGAGGTAGAGTCCGGCAAAAGTCAGTGAATATGACCCTTTTCGCAACATCGTATCCAAACAGTAAAGGTAGTCTGAGACACCTACGTATGTTTGCAAAATAGTCGGAAAGTTACACTTAACCGACGGGGTTGAAACAACCGTTTAAGTCGCTTATTTAGTCGGCCTGTGCCATGTTTTCCCATTTAACCTGGGTGAACCCTACGACGGCAGGTGCCAGTACTGCTCCCGATTCGGCTACAATGGGAAAACATGGCACAGGCCGACTAAATAAGCGATGTAAACAGTTGTTTCAACCCCGTCGGTTAAATGTAACTTTCCGACTATTTTGCAAACATCTGTAGGTGTCTCAGACTACCTTAACTTTTAGGATACGATGTTACGAAAATGGTAATATTTACTGACTTTTGCCGGACTCTACCTCTGCCGGGACCCTATGCAGCGGAACCTCATCTCGGAGCTATCGTGGAGAGTGAGGTTCCAAACGGGACTAGGCTGTAATCTACAAACACAACACGATGTGATGACTGATGACACGATATGACATTCAAATGTATTACTTTCTTCTATATATGATTTATCATCACATCATATGCGCTACTCGCTGCAAAAATAACACATCGCGTTAGTTATAGGTTATAGCCACTGACTACATCTTGAGTGAAAATGAGCATGGGTCATTTAAGGACAAAATGCAGGCCCGTGTGAGCAATTAAAGTGGATATATACTAACCTTGGATAAAGAGTCATAGAGGTATTTGATCGATTTCGACATTTTTATATCTACAATAGATACTAAAGTAAAAGTCACACTCGATAAAAAATACATCTATGACAGTCTTGATCCGTTGCTAGTAGCCTACAAAGAACACATGTAGGCCTAACACACTCGCGTATCTCAGTCAATCAATAATGTTAACGGTTAACTTGCAATAGGACGCACCTCAGTTCAGTTGATGCAGCGCTGTCCCGTCCAACAATCTGCCCGTTAAAAAGCCGTTGAAAGACAGATGATGATGGCCTGGCGGCGCGTACAGTACAACCTTATTCAGCTGCTCTGTGTTTTGTCATCTATTTCGATTGAAGCTTCTCGAATGATCTATAATATGTATTTAGCTGCTAAATCGCTGTGTTTAAATGTAGCCTAATAAAAATGACATTTTCGTGAGTATAATAATAAGGCTGTGGTAAAAGCTCTAGGTCGGATAGGACGGAGCTTTTGATGGGAGGATGGGAGGAGGGCTTCCTTTCCATCCTGATCAGCGTTGCCAGGTTTTGCGAGAAAAACAAGCGGTCAGGTCTAGACAGATAAGCCCAAAAGAAGTGACTAGGCTACGCTACTATCACAAGGTCACAACGGTGGCAATGCGACGCGTTGTGTCTGCCATTTAAAAAAAAAGACAATAATAATAAAATAAAATAAACATTTTAACAACTCAAGTCTTGTATGAGTATGAGGGGGTCGCTCCCTGGCACAAAATATTTTCAGATGAGGGTCCGTCCGTAGACAAAAAATAGGCCTACATTTTTGGGGTCCTCCTCCATCCTCGATATGAAAATGGTTGAGCACCACTGGTTTAAACAACATTAGGAAACAAGCCCAAAATAAGCAAATTCACTTTAGAAACAAGGCCAAAAAAACACAACCCGTAAATATTTTCAAGCAACTTTACAGAAAAACAAGACCAACGTGGCTTATAATAAGCGGACATGGCAACACTGGTCATCAGGCACAGCCCCTCATAGTTTCCAATGGAAGAGTTGCTTTCGAGCTGCGTAACGACGACGGCGTGCGTCACGTAATAACAACACAGATGCTTCGACTACTGTAGGTTACCAGAAGTGGAAGAGTGCTCCAGGATGAAGCTACACATAGCCTAGTCTTTACATGCTGCCTAGAAAGTATGTCACTGTTGGAAGACTTGCCTCAAAAGAATACAACAGCTATTAATCCATATGTTAATCATGGTGCTCATTGCGCAGACAAGACAAATTAATCAATGTACTAGCCGGTATTCCCACATGCTTGCTCAGTGAGAGATCAGAGATGTGTGTGTTGTACAGTCACATCATGGAGGTGTGTCTGCTGGCCTGGGTGTAGTATCTCCCTTTATGTCTGTCATCTAGGATATTTTAAGATGAGAGAAAGCACAGCCCTAGCATGACGTCATGACAAAGTTATTTTCTACATGAGCAGCAACAGAGATCACATCGATCAAACCTGTTTCCACAGACAGATAAGTCCTGCGTCTCAATATAACGTGCCTAGGTAGCCCGGAAACATGACTGCTTTTGACAGACGATGTGAACCATGGCTAGGTGCCTAGGTAGGGTGCACTAGGTAAGTTGGGTAGGTAGGGTGGGTGGGTATGGTGCACTAGGTAGGGTGCCTAGGTAGGGCGCTAGTTGCGCTACCCTCCGAAGGGCGCATATGGCACAAGTTCTGCCTCTGAAATGGGACAGCACTGCGTCCTGCCTGACCTATGGTCCTGACTCACCACAACAAATGCCCTACCTACATGCTGCCATCTTCTGGATGAAAGTGGTATTTCACCTCTTCAGCCATAACATTAAACACATTAAAACAAAAATAAAAACGGACCCAACTATTTTAATGTTTTTTACCCATTTTGTGCTCCTCACTGGGTCTTTGGGAAATCTAAAAATACATCGCTTTGTGTGTCCCTGTCCTGGAGTCTGAACACTATTAACCATTGTGACTGTCATGAAAAGACGCATTAGATAAGACAAAAAGGCCAGTAAAGAATGTAACATTTTATCTGAGAAGATATAGGCCTACTGTATTGACTTGATCATACTTCATAATTGTCATTTATCTTTCCTCTGTCCATTCCTAACCGAAATGACCAATGTTCAGGGGTGGATTTTGATTGAATACTTTGTTAACAGTTTGCAAAGACAAGCCACAATAGGAAGTAGGCTACAGTTCAATACAAGGTCTGTTAGGATTTTAAACCCAAGAAACGGAGTACATTTACTCAAGTAGTAGTGTAAGTTTTCAAAATTATTTGAAAACTTACTGTAAGTCACTAGTTACTTAATCATATGTTGCATGGCAATGTGTTGTGGGCTTGTAGATCTGCCATTTTGAAAAGGTTTCGGCAAATGCTGAAAACCTGAAAAGATTTGTGAAATGGGACCGCCCTGAGCATTTTTCGGGCTATTAGACGTCTAAAATTCGTCTAAGGGCTAGGCTAAAACCGAGTTATTTATAGCCTACTTATAATTGGTCTAACAGTGAAAGTTTAATTTGAACATGCATGGTTAAAATGATGCCCATCAAAGGTCAATTTGTCTTTACATGTATTGTTAGCAGGGGCGCAGAGGAGACAGGAGTGATGATGGAAACAAGTCCACTAGGAGTTTTTTTTGTGTAAAAATCCTTTTATACCAAGTGTATGACTGTACTCGTGCTGTTTGCATTTTCTGTCGAATAAAATATTCATTCAATCAATGGACTACATTATTCGAAACTGGTATCAGGAGGAGCTCGGCATATCTAGTAAGCTTTGACAAGAGCGACGCTTAGTGGTAAACCTAAGTAAGTATAGAATCTGCCTTTAAGGTTATAGCATGACATTAGGATTTTGGACCAAAACGTATTGTGTGTGTGTGTGTGTGTGTGTGTGTGTGTGTGTGTGTGTGTGTGTATATATTCTCTGTACTTTTTTGAAACTATATCGATGTACATAGATGTTCCCCAGTCCAGTCCCTTAAGCTGTAGAGAACAAAGAGATGTATTGTTTTTGGAACTAGCTGACCGTCGCTTGCAAACTGGGTTACCTCACCTGTAATCTTGGAGTGAAGTCTTCATAGTCTTGTTTGTGGTGTTGTGGGAGGTGGTGTAACAGGTCTGCTGTGGCCAGAGGTGTAAGGTAAAGTTAAGTACATTTACTCAAGTACTGTACTTAAGTAAAACAAATATATATATGTTTTTACTTTACTTTAATATTTCCAATTTTCAGTACTTTTACTTCTACTCCACTACATCTTAGAGACAAATATTGTACTTAAACTCCGCCACAATTATATGGTTATATAGTTAGTTACTAGTTACTTTGTAGATTTTGATTATTATTACAAAACATACATTTTAGCCGACTTGTAACAGAGTATTTCTACATTGCATTATTGATACTTTTACTTAAGTACAAAATGTGAGTACCTTTTTGAGTCGTGGGTTCTCAACTGTGCGTAGGCTACTGCGTAATCTCATTCTTATGGCCCTATAATCATCATTCATTGTAAACACCTGCTGCAGGCCATTTCCCAAGCTGATGATTAGCATCTGATGATTGGCAAAGACAATAATGATGTCAGTCATTGGTGGTGCACTGGAGTGTGATGACTGTTCAGCAGATGTGTCATCAGCATTGGTGTAAAGTAACTAAGTACATTTATACAAGTACTGTACTTAAGTACAATTTTGAGGTATTTGTTATTTAGTATTTCCAATTTTCAATACTTTTACTTCTACTCCACTACACCTTTAATACAAATACAAACTTTAGTTACTAATTCCTTTGTGCTTTATATATACTTCGGCTATTTGAAAATAGCCCATCTACAAGCTTGTAGATCTGCTGTTTTTGTATACATTCGTAACATTTATACATTTGTTGTGAGCTTGTAGATCTGCTGTTTTTGTATACATTTGGAAATATTTTGGTACATTCTTCATAATGAGTACTTTTAGTTTAGGTACTTAAGTATATTTTGATGCCAATACTGTTTACTTTTACTCAAGTAAATTCTGAATACCAGGCTTTTACTCGTAACAGAGTATGTCTACATTGTGGTATTGATACTTTTACTCAAGTAAAAAAAAATTAGTACTTCTTCCACCACTGGTCATCAGCATAGCCTGTATTATTTAAGTATTTAAAGAGAAAGGGTCCAAACAACATGTATCATTTTATTATATTGCTAAAGCAGTCATTATTACACAGAAAATAACAACCCTTTAATTCCTGAAACAGATTGCTTTATATCCTGTTGAACTGTACAGGGAGAGAGAGGTCAACTCTCCTTTCAAACTACCAACTAAACTATTAGAAACCAGGTTTAACACTGGTCGCCCTAATTGCAAACTATAAGCTTCACTTTCTTATTGATAGGGTATTTATTTATTTTTACAAATTGTATTATTTGGCAACATAGAAATAATCTTATGCTTTAGATTTAAATATCACAGACACCAGAGGGCAGGAAATGGAAATTATAGGTTGACAATATAGTCTTGGAGGTTTTATACATGTGGACGGACATTATATAATAATAACAAAACAAAATAAAACTCAGTTGTGAAGAATATGCAATTCCAATGGCAAGGTTTCCTAAAACATCTTAGCAATAGTAATAGCAGTTAATGGGTCCACAGGCTGCAGTGTATGCCATGAATTATGATATGCGTTATATCATCACTTACATATTTTGTCACTTTCCACTATTACCTGACAAAACATAAATTACATGAAAACCAATCCAGAAACAAACAAATACATTGACATTAAGGCAAATTTTCACGCAAAGATGATTCTTGCAAACCCAGGCTAAGATGTACACAGAACAAAGCTGGTTAGGCGTAGGTATTAGGTAATGTGCAATGTGTGTCCAATTTTGGAAGGGGCATGTTTGGCAGGCAAACACTACTTTTCAGTGACATTAACCACACCCCTGCATGACCCCTGAAGTCATTTGAAAGTGGCAGAGTATCTAGCACAATCAAGTAAACTGTGGATGGAATCTACTGGATGGTTTTCCTTTTTGAAGGAGCTACTGTGCCAAGAGAAGACACGTTCGCTGACAGGCAACCGGGGGATCCTAACATAAATGAGACACAGCAGAATAACACTTCACTGACAATTAAAACTAACTAATGTACATCAGACAATACATGCATGGATAGGCAAAACAAGTCTATATTCCGCTAAGTATAAAAATATAGATAGGTTAAGAGAGACTGAGAGAGAAGGAGATAGAAAATAAATTAAATATGTGAGTTCCTTAGACTAATTAGAGTTGAATAATATTTACAGGTTCATATACTGTATCTCATAAAGATTAGCCATGGTCTCACAGTGCTTCAACTGAAAAATAAATCAAATGATGACACATACAGAGCATAACTCAGTGATGCTAAAAGCTTTTAGCTAGTGTTAAAATGCTGCAGTAGGAGGAAAGCCTCTTATCTCCAAAAAGAAAGGACATTCTCTAACCACTAATTAAGAGAAAAACAGCCATATAATAATTTTGGGCTGAATACCATCTTTTTTGTTTGTTTCCATAATATACAATTTATAACACTCTAGAGTGACAAAACTCACTCTATGACCTTAAATACAGAAATCCAAAACTAGAGATAGGAGGTTTTCACTCAACATAACAAAAACACTTCTTAATCAGAACAAATAAGGTACTAGGAGAGGTGAGGATTCATGCGTTTTGTAGATAACAGAACAAAAATGATCATTTTATAACACCAACCTAAACAGACAATTAACAAAATAGTATGGCATACTTAAACACAGCTTATAACTAATTTCAAAACATTATACTGTTGCAACATCAACAATGTCTGAGCTCCAGAAGTGGATTTTATATTTCTCACACATCGTCTATTCATAAACTTAAACTAATGCGCTTATCATGGCAGACGCACACACACACACACACACACACACACCTGTATTTTGTCACTTTACAGTTTTTATAACAGTAGTTATATTGTGAAGTGCAGCAGACTGTGGCATGGCTAATAAATGCTATTCCAAAGAAGAGAGCTAATATTGGGCACATAAACTATCCACACAAGGAATTCATGAGAAAACAAAAATCAGTTCCCATACTAAAGCTAATTGATCTCAAATCCCCAAACTCAATATCAATCATTGTATGAAATGAACAAACATACTGTATTTAACAGTTTAAACCAAATTATTTTTGGCACCCTGAAAGAACATGAGGAGGATTAAGTAAAAAGACTGACAGTCGCAGTCCGCAGAGAATGAGGATAACAAACTCCTCAGCAATTGAGGCAAAGCGTCTATAATTATTTACAAACTGTGTAAATACTAAATAAAGAGCTGAAACAAAGAAAGAGTGATTCAACCTTTGCTTTCTTTGCGGTGTCTGTCCACAGTGTGATGCTGTAGTCACTAAAGTGTGACTATTCCTGCACACCATCAGGAGAGGAGATTCATACATTTGAAGTTTTCCTGGATTGATAAAGGCAGCCCAAAGTGGCATGTCACTTCAGTGATGTTCTTTGTACGTTCCCATGAGCTGTCACTCATTCTTCCATACTTCTGAGCATGCAGGCTGTCCCAGCACTCTGAACAGAAGACTGGTGTGGTGTAACCCAAGCCCCCCCCTCCCCAAGTCATTTTGCGCCCCCTGTAAATGAGCGTTCGATATATTGAAATTTGGGACGCAAAATGGTGCAAATGAAAAGAACCCACGGTAGCCACCTGAATGCCTTGCTCTTGATGCCGATTTCTCTTTGTATTCAGTGACCATTTGCCTTTTCTTCTTGCACACCTGTTCAGACAGTGGGCAGTCATCTGTCCAACAGTGCCCAACATACTAAACACAACTCTTTAATTATATGAGAATACTGAGCATTGGTGTTTAAAGGTGATTCTTTTCTGTCTTGCCGAGTTAATAAATCACTAATAGCTTCTGAATTGTCCACTTGTTTTCACCAACAAGATCAGATGGTTCAACTCCAGCAGGAGGATTTTCCCCAAACATATTGCTCAAGATCAACAGAACTTAGATCAAATATTTGGATGAAACGTTGTTTTCTTCTGCAGCACAGTCTTAGGAGTTTACTCAGTTTGCCCTGAAGGGAAGCACCAGAAGCATACAGTTTGTGTAACCCATTTTCAGGTTAGATACCAGGTTTTTAGATCATCTTTGATTCACTGTAAGCCAATTGGGACAACCATGTTAATGCTAAAATGATTTGTGGAAAACAATTCACTAGAATAATCCAGAATAATAGTGAATGTCACTTTCCTTGGCATTATGAGTGGCTGTACAGATTAATAATCACAGGGGTGCAACCTCACAGACAGGTGGAGAATCGATCAAGTATAAGTGTCTTGATATATTAGCACAGGAAGACTGTTCTTTAAAAGTTTTCTACACCTGGGTTGGAAACAATGGGAGAGCCACGCATTTACACGATGAGGTCATCACGCAATGCGTGGTGCAGAGCGGTCATTGGTGAGGGTCCTCTTCAGTCTGACTCCCTGGCGGATGGCTACAAGCATGTTTCCCTCTGACTGACCCTCCACCCCGTCTGTTTCGTCCTCCTCTCCAAACTCCTCCTGACCTCCCTCGCTCAGGTACAGCTGATGGGTAGGTTGTTGGGAGAGGGCAACGGCGGGCGGGTTGGTTGACGCCTGACCACTCCAAGAGGCCACTGGCATCACCCCGACCTCCTCGCCTCCTGCTCCTCCTCCTCCAAGAGTAGGAGAGTCAGGATTCACCTCTCCTACTCCTATAATCTCCTCTCCGCTCCTACTCCCATTAACCCCCACTGGGAGATCGGGCACGGTGGGGATTTTTACTGGGATTACGGGTGTACGGATATGGATTGGACCTGTGCCAAGGACAGAGCTTGAACGGCGGGCTTGGGGTTTGGTGGAGGGTGTCCGGCGGATTGTGGCAGTCCCAGGGGTGACGTCAACTGGACCCTGGCTTGTTGGATATGGTCCCGACACTGCATAGGACCCCGAATAAACCCCCTGGCTTGAATAGCAGGTGCCTGTAATCATAGAATGCAATTAATATTAACACAGACAGCGATGATAACAATCGTCAGTTCTCGTTCAGTTATATATTAAAGAATTATTGAATTTAGTCATTAAAAAAAGTAATGTTAAATAACTTAAATAACTTATTATTTCAGTTGTATAATATTGATATCTGAGCTACATAATTAAATTCATAGCACTTGACATAAACGGTATAATTCAGTGTAGTCACCTGCAGGGTTTACTGGATAGTTTCCAGTATGGATGGGTGTGGAAGGGTAGGGTCCTCCAGGGTAGTACCCCTGTCCAGCGTAGGGGCCATGTGTGCTGGGCAGGCCTGCGGTCGACGCTGGTCGCTTGGCCTGGAACATGCGTCTGTAAGACTGGCTGATGTCACTGTTTCTGGGGATGGTGGACGACTTGTCAAAGTCAGACTGCTGCTGCTCAGACTCCTGGTCCCCCGCCATGGAGAAGTAGTCATAGTCCGATACTGTAGGGGGAGGAGATAAAGGGTTAACATGGAACTGTGGACAAAGAGACGATGCACGTAAACGTGCTGGACCACTAACTACAACCATAATAACCTATCTATTTACCTGCCAGGGACCTTAGTGTGAGTGCCTTGGGATTTTTGTTTTATAAATTAGCATAACTCCAACCCCAACCTCTAAATACCTTAAGGTCAATACATGCTCCTTCCGACATCAGAACTATCAGAAGTTTTGAATGACGTCATCTCCCTTTCCGAAAAAAAAGTTCAGAAGTCGGAGGGAGCATTGCGTTTAACCTGAACCTTTTCCTAATTGTAAGTCAAATAAAACATGTTTAGAGTGAGAGAGAGAAACATTTAGACAAGACAATGTACATACAAATTGTGTTAACATAATCATTAAAGAGTGAGTGTCAGTAGACATTTATAATAAATGTTACCTTGTGAAGGTATGGTATCTTCAGAGCAGCAGGGCGTGTTGGTCTGAGTACTGTAACCACTAGAGCACTGAATTGAGTCTCTGCTGGACCTCTGGGTGTCCAGCTGTAAACCTCTGGAAAGGGCCAGGGCTAACTCCTCATGGGCGTCTATATCACCAGCCTGGAGGAAGACAAATATCAATGATTTTGTGGATGCATTAATTAATGAATTCATTTGTGAAGGAAAGGAGAGTCTGGGCCGGTTGTCAGACTTTCCTGGATACAACCTTGGTTTGAATGGGGAATGGAATATGTTAAATGTGCACTGAAAAGTTACCGCTTGCTGGGGTGGAAAAGATGAAAACACAGCTGTATAGAAAGAACAAACAACATGAGACCCATTAAAGCTGACCTTGGTAGCAGCAGCTATACTTCTGCTCCTCTCCTCCTCTGCTGCTGAGATGGCTGTTGTTGTTGTTGACACTGCAGCAGCAGCAGCTTGAGGTACAGATGGAGGGCTCCCGTTACTGCCATTGCTGTCCGCTATGGCCGGCTCCTTGTCCTTGTCTTTCTTCCGCCTCAGAGTGTTGACCATTGGCCCGTCGTACGGCCCCGGCTTGGCCCAGTCCTGAGAGGAAAAGCGACAAGCGTTAAGCCTGATTTTTTACTTTGTCCTACGACATCTACCTCGCCGAAAACAGCTCATTTACAAGCTCACTACGTGTCGCGATGCGACGCGCTGTGAGCTTGTAGATCGGCTATTTTTGGGAAGCGACACCGTCCCAGAAGATCATTGTACGGTATATCTTTCTAAATGACTGTGTACTCCCTGTTAACTCATTCACTGCCTGAATTATTTCTGTCCGCGTTTGCCCACTGCCAAGATTTTTCATTGAAAAAAAAAAGTACTCAGGAGCCGAGATACAGAACTTTTAAGTTTAAAGTTAATAAGGAAGTGGATGGGAGTCTAGATCTTCGAAAAATCATATCTCCTTAATCTTTGGGTCAAATGTAAAAAAAAAAAATGTTTAACTCTTCCCTTTGCATACTACTAAAATGGATGTTATGCATGTCACTTATTCAATGTAATAAACTCAAACACTGACAATCAGAATTGTTTTTTTTTGAATGAGTGTAGAGTGGTGGGTGGGTGGGTAAGGTGGGTGGGTGGAGCAACGAGGAGACGATGAAGAGGATGGACCAACCTTCCAACTGGGGACCCGTGATGAAGGCACCATGTTGGAGCCCAGTGTGCAGTAGTGGGGGAAGTCTGGGAGCAAGGCGGAGGCGGGACGCGACCAGGAGCGGGTGGGGCAGGAGGAAGAGGAGGTGGATGCAGGGAAGAAGGGGAACGCAGTGTTGGACCCTGAGCCTAAACTCCCCCCGTTGCTAAGATGGTAGGGGGGATCGGCAGGGGCGTAGTGGTCAAAACCATTGGACAACTGAGGGTAGTGTGTGTGTGTGTGGTCAGAGGCGATGAGGGATGACGTGAACAGCACGTAACACACAGGGAAAAACAGAAACAAACACAAGAAATGGGAACAAATTATTGAAAATGATAAACACAAGTCACAGTCAGCATCAATGATGCAAAATCATAAGAAACACAACACAACATCACTGTACAAATTAAATCAAAATGCAAACAATACAGGACACACACAGATCACATCACAACACAAATGAAATGCGTCGATCAACATTTCAGAGTGTAGATGAACCAGAAATGTTGATCTGAATGCTGACTCACTCACTTTATGTATATACTGTAGGTATGACTGTATATATACATTCCCATTCCTATACATTTTATGCATAATTTGATGTATTTTATTTGCTGTCAAGAGACTATGTTACTCTGTCTCACACTATATATTTGATTGATTTATTTTGATACATTCTCAATTTCACTCTTATTATTTATTTTAAATGTAACTGCAATTTATGGGAAGCTTGCACAAAAGAATTTCACGCACTCTTTAATACCTGGAGTAAACTTGTGATGTGAAAATAAAATCAAGTTGAATTGAGTTAACTGGAGAGAAAATATCGATCTTTAGCCTGTGCTGTGTGTTTGACCTATCTACAGTACCTGCCAGGGAGCTTGGAGCAAGACATAACAAGCTAGTCATTTAACAATGTCGGTGCTAAACAAACCAAGCTATTTCAGTAGCTAAGTTCTTGACTGGCTGGTTAGTGGTTGCACAAAAACCCTTTCTCTTTTAAGGAAATCTTAATGGCATGTTGTGTCACAGCAGCAACACAAAGAGCAAAACCTCAGCTATAGCCAGGAAGAGGAGCTTCCCCTGTGGGGAACTAATGTGGACATTGGAGGGAGGGAGAGAGGAGTTGGGTGAAGTGATGGAGGATGAGAGTGTTTCACCTTGTCAGTAGTGAGCTGAGGAGCAGCAGGAGGAGGAGGAGGAGGAGCGAGAGAGGAAGGGGAGCTGCAGTCACTGTGAGGCTGACCAGACTCTGATGCCTCAGAGGAGCTGGAACTGAGACACGGCTGGAGGCGCATAGGAACAGGAGGAACACGGTGGAGAGATCGAGGAGGGGGAGAGAGAGAGAGAGAGAGAGAGAGAGAGAGAGAGAGAGAGAGAGAGAGAGAGAGAGAGAGAGGAAGGGGAAAGAATAGAGCCAGTGAGAGGAAAGAGATAAGGAATAGGGGATCGAGTAAGAGAGAAAGACAGACAGACAGACAGACAGACAGACAGACAGACAGACAGACAGACAGACAGACAGACAGACAGACAGACAGACAGACAGACAGACAGACAGAGAGAGAGAGAGAGAGAGAGAGAGAGAGAGAGAGAGAGAGAGAGAGAGAGAGAGAGAGAGAGTAAGACGCAGTGGAAACACAGGAGGATAGGGAATGCATGCATGTGTGCAAACACATGCAATGGAGAAAGAATTGCATAGAGAGAAAGAAAGACAGAGAGACAAGGAGATTAGACAAGTGCACTGTTAGAAGGCAGAAGCAACATTTCAGTCAGTAGTACAGCCATGTGACCAATCCATACAGGTAGATACAGAAAAGAGCTCAGGGGGGCCATAGCGGAATGAATTGCCCGTCTTCTCTTTAAAAAGGTGCAGTAAAGGAAATCAGCAGTGTTCTGTTAGCATAACTGAAGCTGTGGCCAAGGAGGCCACAGGGGAAGAGTTTTAATTTGGACAGTTCCCATATCTCCATAAGAGAGCCAAGGTGGGGGCTATCGGGCCAGGGCAACACTTCAGTTCTTCATAACACCATTTATCAGCAGGTACCGTATATTATCATTTTTGAAGTGTAAAAGACAGTTTGGGCTTTATTTTGGGAGAACATAGAAATGAAGTGATAGCCAGACAGCCCTCTAGTGGAAACAAAGCTAGCTCTGTTTGGCCCTGTAATGGAAACCAGGCTATTGTTTTTGGGCCCCAAGCAAACCTCAACTACTGTAGAATTACCAAGAGTGAGGCAATGAGGAGGCTGACTCTTGGGCCTGAGATGTAATTGGGTCAGGTGCTACCATGCCAAACCACCTCAGAGGACCATAAAACCCCATGGCATCTCACTGGTTTTCTGGATAGGGAAACTCCGGTTGTTGGACGCCAACCAAAACATCTACATACTGGTGAGTTCCCAGAGCCAGCCTCATGGTTGAGTTAGAACCCACATGCATGGGAATGAGGTCTCCTCCACCAACTCAGTCATAATTATCTGAAAGATGGATTCTACATATTCTGAGCGGAATTGGTCAAATTGAGAGATTAAGCCCTGCTCTGCTGACACAGTGCAGCAGGTCACAGGGGTGGAATGTCAAAACACTGTCAAAAACATTTCAGTGTACTGTGACATGCTTATTAAATCCCCCGTACTTAGCATATTGTAGGCTCTCTCTACTGTACTCAGACCTAACCACAATTTGTCAAATTGGTTGACTCTAAAATAGCGGGCTGGGATTGACCTGTGCTGCCCTGGGCCAGACTGGAGGCAGACGTCAACTAATTTCCTGTGCTCCTGTGCAATAATAATAGCGCTAGAATGATTCAACTATGATCACATATACTTACTGCTGCCAGGAAGCTGCCTTTTACAGTATAGTGCTGTGAGACATATGGTCTTTGAGGAGTGAATTTGACGATCTCAAGTCCTCCGTCTCTCTCTAAATGTACTATCGTATTCAAACTTGGAGGCAGGATTATCTGTTGCCATGTTCTGAGTGCCAGTTAAAATGTATACGGTTTTCAGGGGTGAAAAAGACTTAAAAGTGGACACATTATACCATGGTATGGATGAACTAATCACCGTTCTATACCTGTATTTATTTATTTGTAATATTAGCTTTGTCTAGGCAGGTCAGGAGTCATTATAAGGAGTGATTATAAATCACAATCGGTATTTTGGGTAGTATAACCACGTCTTACTTTTGGTATCTGTGTTATGGTTGTGTTTATTTATTTACACTCTTTTATTCATACTATCGTACGACAGGATATAAACCAGGCTTATGGTAGTGCAGTTTTAACTCATGTGTGTCTCGTTAGGTGGCTTCTTCTCACCTTGGCGTCAACCGGCATGGGCGAGGGCGACTTGGACGGCGCATAGTGGTCCTGCGACGAGGAGATGAAGCCCGAGTCGTGGGAGGAGATGCTGGAGAGGCGAGCCGGCGCCGGCTGCGGCAGCGTGGAGCTACGGTACCGGTGGTGATGGTGGTGGTGGTGGTGGAAGAGGTGGTGGGAGGAAGAGGAGGAAGAGGAGGAGGAGGGAGAATGAGAGTGAGAGCCACTGGAGCCCCTCGAGTCGCTGCTGTTAACACTGTTTAGGCTACTGCTAGAGGGTGTGCGTGTTTGTGTGTGTGGTATGTGTGTTGTAGGGGGTGTTAGGGAGTGAGAGTAGGGGTAAAAGGGTTCATTTGGAGACAAAGACAGATTGAAAGAGGAGATGGACAAAGCAAGGATGAAGGGAATAGCAGGGCGGGATATAGGGAGAGGAGTGAGGGAGACAAGGGGAGGGAAACAATTAACACAGCACACCAAGATGCAGCAGGCAGTGACTGAGACCAAACCAATCACTTTAAATGATAAAGGAACAAATCCACACATACATAACCAACATAACAGACATGAAATCATAATGACACTTAACAAGACAGGACATCTCAGGATTCCATGACTATGGGAGATCTTTGTGTCTGTTTTTGTTGTTGTTTTTAACGCAAAATCATACAAAAACGGCACCCTTGCTGTTGCATCTGATTATTATGTGAATAGAATAAATGCAATTAAAAAATCACATGTGGACTTTGTGAGAAAGGTGAATGATGCAATATCTGCAATACTGTGTGAAATGGTGGTCTAAATTACCATAGGTTAAAATAAGTACTGTGTTTAGCTGACTACTTAATAATAAATTATGTTAGACAAAATTAGACACAATGTAAAACGGGTTAATCAAATGTGAAAAACATATCTGCTACTATGTTCATGCACCTTATGTCTAACCTTTTTTTTTTTTAAGTGTTTTTTTTTATATCACAACTTAATTTAGACCAGCAGTACACATAAATATGCAGATGCAATGCATCAAAGTGACCTTGTAGTAATGATGACTGATGATGAGGAAGTGGGAAAACTGTTATATCAGATTACTTTTATGGTATGCTAAATTTGCTCTATATGGCTATCACAAACGTCTGGGTGATTAAGTCGGGGGTTAAGGAGTAGAACACAATGTTTTGCTTGGAGATTGAAGTTCCAAGGTATTGTTTATGTGGCAATAGCAAAACGCGACCCCACAGCAGGAAGCAGTCAATGGGACAAATACATACAAATACTGTACAAACAACAGGGAGAACACAGCGTGAAGGGCTTTGTCTGAACAGGGTACAGTGTGTTACGGTACATAACATACAATAATACATGTAGTGTTTACACACAGCATAGACCAGGGCTTTTTATAAAACTGAGTCCACACCCATAAACAGGCCCAGCAATTGGAACAATAATAATCGGCCATGTATTCAATTATTCTGAATATATGAATATCTGTCTACCTTGTTTTGGTGAGTGCAATATACTTTACATTGGTAGTCCAGTAGCCTAAAGAAAACTAATAGCTGCAAAATGTCTGGGTCACAGAAGATTAACTTGACATTTTGTGAAGTCAAAATTAGATCACTATGAAAATGTAGATTCCTAAGAAACACATAACATAACAAACACAATGTATCTTTCTTGATTCAGAAGAAAAAATGCAACAACAAAAGCCCCCATTCTTTGTACCAGAGGACATCATGTGATATTCCCATGTAAGTCATATATGATTAAGTCAAAGATGTCGGCTGACGACTGCTACTGAACAAACCCCTTTGATGACCTCTGATGGAGCCTTTGAAGAACACCACATTTTCACGTTTTTGACATTAACCTGAGGCTCCTCTCATACTTCAAAGTATGTTCTTCTTTTTTTTACGAACACTGTAAATGTGTTTCTCAGCAAGACGGATCGATTTACAGCCAACAGCAAAACAGGAACAGTAAAGGATCAAATGGCTGTCCTGAATGACTGCGATACTTGAGGCTGTAGTAGCTCATGTCCACCACTGGGGGGCACACATAGATCAGTCCAAATAGTGAAAAGTTTGTCCCAATTCTCCACCCCTCTTATCTGATGAAGCTGCTATTGCACTCATACATCAGAGGATTTTCAATTACTGAAAGAATTCAAAGGCCTATATTGTTTATGTAGAACAGATCCTATGTGCTCACCACACAAAACTGCATTAAATTATGCATTCCGTCTCCTTGGATTGAATTACTTGTCTGAAAACATACATAGTTTACAGACTGTTATAATCACTTAGTGGTTCACTAACGACACAATGCCTGGCAGCCTTCCAAACATATGCAGACGTATAATACTATGTAATACATGCTTTACGTTTTGGGAGAGTGATCTGATTGTAGATGTTTTTTTGAGTCCTCTATTTGAAGACGTGAAGCAGACTACTTCACAATGTGTTTAATATAGCTCAGCTGAACGGTTAATTAGACATTCCAGGCCATTCGATTGGCTGTGGAGACCAACCTGCACATGCTGGACTTCCTGGATATGGTGGTGGTGGGAGAAGATGGCGGTGTCTGATATGACCAGTGGCAGTCCGAGCCCTTTAGGTCCAAGATCACCTGAAGAAAGCAAGGATGATTTATTTCTAGATATTTTTTTAAATATGGAAATATGGCCCATGCTGCATCAGTACAGGGAAAAGTCACCAGAGGAAAAAAACCTCATCGAGTCCAGGACTTACAATCCTCTGAAAGGGACTAAAATATAGAAAGAAACGGTAGAATTTAAATCATGTTTAGTGGCATTCCAACTGGTGTCATTGTTTTAAAACGGATGCCATTAACAAAACGTTTTTTAAACAAGTCTATTATTTTGCTTCAACCTCATATCCATCAGACATTTCCACCTATTTGTGTGAAATCAATACCAGGATATCTTTGCGTCCACCTCTCGTTGTCCCTTTATCTGCACTTCCTGCCACTTGACCCTTTGTTTTTGTTCTCTCACCTGTTCACTGGCAGGAGGCAGTTTGTGAGGGTCAGATGTCAGGGCCTTGAGGTCATCAGAGATGGCCTGGAGATGGTGGACCTCTCCCAACATGGAAATTTCCTCATCCTAAATAAAACACACAAACAGAAGACAGGAACATTATACTTGGAGAGCCTTTTTAGAGAGTCAAACTAGAAAAGCTGCAATAAGAGGTCACAAATACGGGTTACTATTTTACCTTTCTAGTACGTTTAAGGTATTTATTATTGATTATATTTTTATGTATGTCTCGTGTCAAGTGGTGTCTGCGTGTGCGTGTGTGTGTGTGTGTGTGTGTGTGTGTGTGTGCGTGTGTGTGTGTGTGTGTGTGTGTGTGTGTGTATGCATAAAGTATATGTTACAACTCACCACTACAGGCCGTAGCATGGCCACAAAGCCACAGAATCTCTGTCTCTCTTCTATCAACGCCTTCCTCAGGGCCAGTTTTTCGGTCTCCTCCAGCAGAAGGTATTTATCACTGACATCCTGCATGGCACTGTCCAACTGAGGCTGGATGTCCCCACGACCTGGAGAAACGTGGCAAAGCACACACACATTAGCGTGTGGGGTAAAGAATATGCATGCTCAGACACACACACAGACTGACTGAGAGACAGACACACACAAGGAATTTATGACACAATATGATTTTTATAAATTGAATAAGCCACAAGAAAATGTAAAATGTCCAAAAACTATCTAGAGTCCAGGACCTGTTGTAAAAGCCTATTGCCTTTTGATTCTCATTGTTTCCTCTGTCCATTGAATTACATATACATCCTTGTATTTGATGATACTATCACTGTCTTCACAACTGTTCTTTGGTTATCATCTCCACATTAAGGATTCCTCTTGTCATGGATGTGTTATTTGTCTTTTGTTCGGACTGACAGAGTAAGAAAGTTATCTGCCGTTTATATTGAGTCTGGTGTGTGTGTGTGTGTGTGTGTGTGTGTGTGTGTGTGTGTGTGTGTGTGTGTGTGTGTGTGTGTGTGTGTGTGTGTGTGTGTGTGTGTGTGTGTGTGAGGCAGCCTCTTTTGACTGTCTTTCTATGCTATTCTTTATCACTTCCAAGTTCCTACCGGCAGTAGTACACTTTTTTCTTTTTAACCCTCTGGTATTCTTTTTCTGCACCGGTGCCACATGCCTTATTACTGTATTGGGAATTGTAACATTTCCCAAAATAATTTCGTAAGTGAGAGTTACTGTCCACCACTGCCTACCGGGTGTGTCCAGAAATGGTGGGAGAGAGATGGTGAAGACATACAGGAGGTATCAGCAGAGGTGAGCCCAACACCATCTGCCACTGAAGCTACCCTATGTTTGTGGATCCTCCAACTGCATGTGTTACCCACCCAGACATGGTTTGGAGGAACAGAGTCCTGTATGGCTATCACATGAAGGTTTCTCATGTGTGTGTGTGTGTGTGTGTGTGTGTGTGTGTGTGTGTGTGTGTGTGTGTGTGTGTGTGTTGAGATGTTGTGACTGAGAGAGGCTACCCTGAGGCTATATCTAGTCCTCTTGAATTTTCGATGGTGGCAGGAAGGCTGGCGACTCCCAAGACGACAACCTCAAAAGGCATTATCTAACTGCTGTGACACACACGGATGCGCACGCACGCACGCACGCACGCACGCACGCACGCACGCACGCACGCACGCACGCACGCACGCACGCACGCACGCACACACACACGAACACACACTTGACTTTCCTACTTCAAGGTTGCAGCCACAGTGAGGAACTCTGTGCCATCTGTCTGCTCTAGTCTGGAGAAAGACAATGAACTGGCTTTTCACACTGAGGTTTGACCTGGGGCCCTTTACAGCGCATGTCAGTAGAAGAACACCACACACACACACACACACACACACACACACACACACACACACACACACACACACACACACACCCGCATCTTGAGGAAATGCCATCACTTATTCTCTGTGAACTGTCTGTCATTACGGTCTAGGATGTGGTCTGCTGTCCAATTTCGCTGCTTTGTCTCAGGCGGCAAGAACAA
Source organism: Gymnoscopelus microlampas (assembly GCF_963454915.1). Classification (NCBI taxonomy): domain Eukaryota; kingdom Metazoa; phylum Chordata; class Actinopteri; order Myctophiformes; family Myctophidae; genus Gymnoscopelus; species Gymnoscopelus microlampas. Next base: position 30,234,421 of record NC_139940.1, on the reverse strand, counting down.
TGGCAATGTGCACTGGGTTGCCTACACATGCACGCACGCACACACACACACACACACAAATCTAGAGTGTTAATTTAACTATGACTTAAATGAAGACTTTAAGATTAAGATTTGACTGTGTATACACAACAAGCTTCAGTTAAGAAAAGTGACGTAAATACACTTGCCCTGATCTCCTTGCCTTCACGTAGGTAAATAGAAGGAGAATTTGCAAATTACAGACATGGCAGATTTTTGCTGCAGGATTTACGACCAGTGATGATCTCAGCGGTTCTTACAGATCACGGGACATATCCAGGTATTACCGGTCTTGTGTGAACAGAGCTTAGGTCTACTTTGAGGTCATTCACAAAACAAGTCTGAAGTGTTTCCACATCGAGGGAATCCAAACATTTACCAAGTTTGGTTTCATGTCTGCAGCCGGCGCTTTCTCAAGAATGTGAGTTATGTTTGTGTTTACGGCAGTCTCTTTCTATAAAAACAACATGGAGAATATCACGGGAGGAGATGGGCCATGGAAACCAGAGCGGAAAGTTGAAATTGCAGCATATAGTTTCAGTTTTTCTCTATAGGCTACTTGCGACACAATTCAAAGGCAGCCTTTCAAGCAGACGAGTATATAATTAGACTGTATGAGGTTTTCTGGAGAGCTAGCGTAGGGGAGAAGGACATAGAAGTTCTAAAAGCCTGCATGGTTTCATCCGCAGGGCCGAACAGGGCCAGCCAGTACTAGTCTGGGTACCACTACAGGCTGAGGCATATGGCTCATTACTGGGATCATTTTACTAGTGAAGAAATGATTCACAAACTGATATGAATTCTAATGCAAACTAATGGTGCTCAGGCCCCTTGAGATAAACACTGCGATTTGAACCCAAGTCCATCAAAGTTTTAATGACACTGTTAGTGTCGAATTGCATCTGTAAGCCCGTAAGCCTCACTTGGCCCTGCAGTGGATACGTAGTCTTTGAAGTCATAAAGTCAGCTATGCTGTGGTGTCTCGCTGGCATGTGCAGTGCACAGAGGGAGTATTCTGCAAATTCGGTTTTCTCTCCCAGTAGTTTGACGTTTGGCAGAAGAAGTGTATTCTCAATGTAACCAAGGTGGTTTTGGAGGAACTGAGCTACTGTAGACCCAATCATGAGGTACCAAGACTGAAAAGGGGTCAAATAGCAATGTCTGTGTTGTTTTGTTTTCATACAGTGTCCTTGGGCGCCTTGAAATCAAATGCTCCTGATGTTATCATGACCAGTATCAAACTCTGTGTTGGAGGGATAGTGCTTCGCAAAACACCCTCTTACTGCATCAGTTTCAAAGTCTTCCTGAAGGGCGAATAACAAAAGGATTTCCTTTTGGCTCAATTACTTCTAACTGCTTGAAAGTAACACCAATATCAACACTCGTGGAGCAGTTCTTACCGAAGTCATCTGTGTTAAAACATACATGGTCCGGGGCAAACACTGTGAACCCCCACACAGCAGCAGCAGCTTGCTGACATTTATTAGATATTCACCTTCTGGCACAGGGTTCGCAGAGTTGAAAAACTCTTTTCAAGCAAGCTGACAAGGAGCAGTGGGCTGGTGGTGTGCAAAGGCTACGCGCAAGGTTGCACGCACACACGCACGCACACACGCACACACACAACCGCAACCATGCACAACTGGCCACTGGGAAGCATTGAAACAATTAGGGGTAAAGTGCCTTGCTCAAGGGCGGTGATTAAAGTCTGAAAAGGAGCATTGAGGATTTCCTCTCAGTCTAAACGGCTGATATTATATCTGACCCATAGAGGACCCAGAATTGAATCCCCACCAGTGAGCTGGCATCATGTTGTGTACTGTGCTCATTACAGACAATGCACAGGGTTACAGGCATTAAATGACAGCCTGTGGGAAAGCACAGGGGTTGTTAGGGCTGGACATAAACTGCTGTTATGTCACAGCACGTCTGACAGCGTTGCCCTAGTGTGTGTGTGTGTGTGTGTGTGTGTGTGTGTGTGTGTGTGTGTGTGTGTGTGTGTGGTTGAAAGAGCGTATGTGATACTGTATGCAACACAGTGTGAATGACAAGGCCCAGATTGCTACTTCCTCTTTCCCTTCTAACCAAAAACACTTTGAGGTTTGTTCAAAGGTCAAACACTGCACCCGTTGACAAGCTCCTGTCTTAAAAATGGTAATTCCACCTTCAAACATACGGTTATTCCCTATATTCTTGGGCCCGATCTACCAATGCATGCAAGTAGAAACAGCTCCTGTGCAGCCCTGGAAACCAGACGATCCAGGTACTTATGTCATGTCTTCTCGAGTTGGCCTGTTGGTAGTGAAATGGGGTGTGTGTAATTATACACACACCCCAAGGAGCTTACAGTACTTTAATGTTCTGCTAATACAAATAAAAAACATAAAACATGTCCATTTCAGTGGGAATTCACCCTGGGAACTGTCACAGGTATCCACAAAAGGCTCTTACCCAGGATTGTGCCGAGGCTGTGCTGAGGCCAGCCTCGTGTGAACGGTTATTATTCACGTTTCAAATAGCAGTGGAACTGGATTCAGGATTAGGAAGTTCCTATGAACTATGAACTAAACTAAAGTTACAACAAATGACGCCAGACATCGGCAATTGCGTCTGTCTACGCGAAGCGCATGCTGAGGTAATTATCTTTTGCACGCACTCTTATGATGTGTAGGATTTGGATTTGTTTTAGTTTCTTTTTAGTTTTGTTTTAGATAAGGCAAGATAAACCTTTAATAGTTCCCGGTGGGAAATTCAGGTGTCATACTGTAGCAGCAACAACATCAAAATGAAACAGAATCAATCTATCAATCACCAACGAAATCCAAAATATTTATGCCGTTCTTTTCCTTTTAATGCATGTGTGTTTTTCTCTGCACTGCTTTGCATGTTCCATGTATCCCAGGATGGTCAACGAATCAGCAATCATCCAGTATCTACTTGCTCCTGGATTATGCTGTCGCACCAGATGAATATCAACGTATGTGACGCAAATGTGAAACCAATCAGTGAAAACCTATTCTATTAAGACCTCCCTTTGGTACTCTTCGGATATGTTGAGCAGGGTTATCAAACCAGGAATGGGCCCGATTTGCAACCGGTCCGTGCCTGACCGCACACAAATGGAAATGCTATTGGAACGGTTTGCCTATTTGCCGTGGGTACGGGCTAATGGTCTCATTCCAGCAAAGTAAATGAAGCCTACTTCTTCCACAGTGTCTGCACACAAATTCAGGTCCACCAAACTGAAACATGTCCGGGACCGCATTCCCCTTCCCTCAATACAGCTACTGCTCACCACCACCTCACTAGGAATGGCAAAGAGATTATATATATATATATATATAATATTTTTTTTTGACATCTTCATAAATGGACTGGGTTGATGAGGAGGTCTATTATTAGTGACCAACAGACTGTCAGCCAGGGTTTCCCTTATGCTACCTACCCAGCACGACAAACACACATTGTTCTGAGGAAACAGTGAAGCATATTGATGACACAATCCCACGTATGAGGGTACAAGAGTGCGTCTGTCTCAGTGTCCTACTGCCACGTGCTTGCAGGAAACACACACGCACGCGCACGCACGCACGCACGCACGCACGCACACACACACACACACACACACACACACACACACACACACACACACACACACACACACACACACACACACACACACACACACACACACACACACACACACACACACACACACACACACACACACACACACACTCCTCCACATGATGTACATGTGGAGGAGTGGTAGTTATAGGTCAGTGAGTCCAGATAAGCAGCTGTGAGATCGATTCCTCCTGCTAAACAGGCTGGTTCATGAGTTCGTCGGCACTTCAGAAACGGCAACAGGGTCAACGAAGAGGAGAGAGAGAAATTCCTCCGTTATCAATAGAAATGTGTATGAGATGTGGGTGAGCAAGGGGAGGAGTTCAATGGCGAGAGGGTGGGTCACACAGTATTACAGTCACGTGTGTGTGTGTGTGTGTGTGTGTGTGTGTGTGTGTGTGTGTGTGTGTGTGTGTGTGTGTGTGTGTGTGTGTGTGTGTGTGTGTGTGTGTGTGTGTGTGTGTGTGTGTATTGTCTTGAAAAAAAGGAAGCTGTCCCATATACTGTATCATGAATAAATATTAATTTTATGTCCCAACCTTAACTTTCAGAAATGGTATTAATAGTGACGTAATACTGATGATCATGCATATCTGACAGTCACCAGATACAGTTGGTCAGATAGGCAGTATTTGAGGCAGGGTGACTTTGAAAAAGGGTCAAACTGCTCTGACCATGTGTATTCACACATGCACACACACACACACACACACACACACACACACACACACACACACACACACACAGCTGTGCTGGGTTAAGTCACAGGCTGTTTCTAAGTGAAGTTGGACTCCAAGGTCAGAAAAACACACTCACAAGACACAGACATATCTCTTTCTCTCCCTAACTCTATCTCTCTCTCTCTCTCTCTCTCTCTCTCTCTCTCTCTCTCTATCTCTCTCTCTCACACACTCATGCACACACACACACACACACACACACACACACATAATGTATGCACGTGTGCGTGCACGCACACGCGCGCACACACACACACACACACGCGCATGCGTGCGTGTGAGTGCCTATGACTTGGAGCTCAATGAATCTACAACCTTCTTAGGTGGACAAGATACAGAGTGGAACAAGAAATCAGTGCTCTAATGACTGTTTACTGTGTGTGTGTGTGTGTGTGTGTGTGTGTGTGTGTGTGTGTGTGTGTGTGTGTGTGTGTGTGTGTGTGTGTGTCCAGTGTGTGGACCACACAGAAGTTGAACGGTATAGAGTCAAACAGAACAGGGACAGCACATAGACAAAAATGAACTGAACCAATGAAGCAGCATTCTATGCACTAATGACTGAGAGGAACCCAGTCTGCCATGAAGGCTCGCCTCCTTTATTTTTTCATCAGTCCATTTTAACACTTTCACAGTTAAATTAGCAATCAGATTTGACTATGTACTGTGTAGTCTATAAGCCATAACCTCTGTATTAGAGGACACTCAGGACAGTCAACCATCTATCCCACAGACAGACTTACCTATAGCATCAGCTGCAGCACAAAAATAAGGAGAGGAGGAAGAATCCACACCAAACGGGGATGAAGAGAGGAGAAAGAACCAAGTCAGTTGAAAGCCTGCCAGCGTTAAGCACCAAACACTACACAATGTCAATGACAAAACATGGCTGAGATAGGGCTGGGCAATATATCAATATCATATTATCGATATTGTGATATGAGAGGATTTTGGATGTCGTAGTGTTGTCTTTTCCTGGTTTCAAAGGCTGCATTACAGTAGTGCTTACTTTTCTGAACTTACCTGACTGTTCTACCTGTTCTGTTATTTGCTTTTACCATTATTATATAGGCATTACTAATGATTATTTATAAAACTAATACCGTAAATATTTTGTGAAAGCACCGATAGTCATCTCCACGATAACGATATCAAGGAATCATAAAACACGGTACGGGATGTTATAATTCCTTGATAGAGGAATCTTAACATCACGTCCCGTGTTTTATTATCCAAAATAATGTGATATTTGATTTTGTCCACAGCCCTAGCCTATCAGACATATGAAGTTATTGTACTTTATTGTACTTTTTATTAAATGCCAGACACATCCTCTATAATTAGCTTCAAGTCTCAGTAGAAAAACCTGTTGGGCAACATGGTAACTGTCTAGACTGTTACCATGTTGACTACAGACAGTGAAACACATCATGGCACAGGTCATGTTTAACAGTGCCAGCATGTGAATAGTAGAAGAAAAAAACTGTCTCATGTTGTCAACGAAACCTATTATACTAGAAATTAAAAATCTTAACCTGTTCTTTATCCAACAACATGTGCATGTAACATGAGCTTAGCAGTGTGAGGTGGGCTGTGATCGGCGTAATCAGCTGCGAAGTGATATAAATACTATATATCTTGAACAATGCTACACACCACGTCTTAAAATGTCAATTGAAAACATTACTTTTCTTCATCCTCTTACATTGGGCTATGGTATATTAACAGCATTAATAAGCATATTATTTTGAGCAATGCCCACACATCCCCAATAATGAGCTGGTCTGGTCTACTGTTGAAGGGACTGTGATTGGCAAAGTGTCAGCTGAGCTGTGCTGTGTTGAACTGTGATTGGTGTACTTTTTGGGACATACAGATTGTCTGCTCATACGGTACATATATGATTCAACATACATACGTTCTAGATGTCTCACAATAAAAAAATACTATAAAATTGGGAATGTAAAAAAAGTACCTGCAAGGGTCCATTTATTACACTTTCAAAGTTAAATTAACGCCATATTTTACAGTGTGCTTAGGGGTTTTCCATCAGGTTTTATTCACACTTTGTATTAGACTATACATCTGATTTCTCTCCTCTCTTTGGTGTTTTCCCTCTAGGTACAGTAGGTAAATACATGTCTACAGCTGGAGCCAACAGGAATCTTAACAGAAAAGGGGCTTCTAGCCTTCCAAGTGAGTGTTTACCAAGTAAGGTAATGTTTAGCCTACTGGACCTGTACATGGCTAATCATCCTGGAACATTCTCCTCCACATAGCATCACTGCTGAAGGGATGAAAGCCTTGCATCTCCACTGTCAGCTTGTTTAACTTTATTTGCTTGGATTAAAAGATTCACAGTGCTCTGATTTGTATGTGTTCTTATAAGAGTCAGTGCCCTTAGGCCCCTGAAACCTATTCAACAAACATTGTCATTTCAATAACACACTATTGTCAATTGAAAATAAGAATGCTATTCTTTATTCTCATTTTTAAGGGGTTTATAATTTGGCAAATTTCTAACACAGCACTAACACACAGTAATAACACAGTCCAGTTGCATACTGTTCAAACACATTAGGCTACAGTGTTGGAGGTAATCCATCTGAAAGTTGCTGTCTGATTAATTTGTAAAAGAACATGAATTCAACAAAGCAAAAAACAAAACAAAAAAAAAACACAGTAGAGCCTTATGGGGAATATGTTTTTGTGTTCTTTTAAAAAGTGATAAGTGGTTTTCCACATGTCAGCAAGAGCCGTTCAAGACGGAAGTTAATTTTCAAGAATAGAAAGACACGGTCAGATCAGACTGAAAAGATATTGCCACAGTACATTGATTGCTGTTGGACAGAACACCTGCTGTCCTCACGTCATCTGCTAAGCAGGAATTAAGACAAAGATAGAATCCTTGTTTTCCCGAAAATCTGATGTATGAAGATGTGGAAAAGTGGTACATATTTGAATAAAATGCATTGAAGTAGTATTGGAAGACATTTGATTGTCCTACATCTACTGTAGGACAATCGTTTTGATTTCAAGGACCCCCAGTTTGATATGCATGAAGTCACGGACCCCCATTTAACACTGAGAGTGTCCATTTGGTTCCATGAGTTACAGACCCAGATTGATCAATAATTAGGCTGGGTACTCCCTGGAAACCCCTAAAGGACCCCTGGGGTGCCCTGGACCCCAAATTGAGAACCAGTGATCTAGAAAATATGGTAATGTGACTGCATTGTTGCATTCTGTATATCTATGCCCACAGGTTAGCTAAAAAATAGATGTCAGACCTCATCAAACATCAGACCTCAAAACAAAACATGCCCTTCTCAACATGAACTCTAACAATAGCTAGAAAAAATAAGCTTTGATTTCTGTCTGCCATCTTGTTCAGCCTGCTTGTTTGCCCAATGTGCTGTGGACATTCAAATGTCATTTACATGGACATAATGACAACTGTACTGTACACTCTTCTACCAATCGACTATGCAGCTTTATAACAATGTCATGAAACTGTCTCCAGATATGAAACAATAGTTAACTCCTGTTATGTAATTATATTATGCAACATATGTCATCTAAAAAGTGTCCATTATAAAACAATAGTTGGTTGGAAATGAAGGTGCTGTGACTGTGTAACAAAACACTTTGATTGTATGTGTACTAATTCTTTAGATATGCCAAGTAGGGTGAATGTAAGATGCTAATATAAGCAGAACTGCCTTCCTTGAATCAACATCCTTTAGAAGATGAAAGTATTTCATTTCCTTCATATCCATGTATACTATTATTATATTAATAATCTAATAAAAACCACTGAGTCTGACAGAAGCTGCCGGAAATATCCCAAAGCTCAGCAAAACATTGCCCAACATTAATCCTAATGGGGTATTCTTCCAAGAAACCAACAAATCAGCTTACTGTAAGCATGTAGATCAATGCCAACTACTCCCAATCACTAGGCTATATTCTGGCCAGGGGTGTCTGATTAATTTATCACATCCCTGAAGATGAGATGAGACAAAGCTGCTTATAGTAACCAATACGCACTTACTAGACTTACTTAGACTATGACAGACTAAGACCCCTTATAATACACAGTGGTTCATAGACTTTCTTCATAAGTCTTGCTCATAAATTCTGCTCATATCTTGTAATGTAATTACTGATACTGGACAGACAGACAAAGAATAAAACAAGATAACCGTTACAATGCA
>NC_139940.1:30200822-30220822 GCF_963454915.1 Gymnoscopelus microlampas | reverse complement strand
GCGTTGAATTCGCCTCCAGGCCGGTGGTCATCTCGTCTTATCATCTGCTCTTCAAGGAACGGCCGACGGCATTTGAACGCTCATCACACAACTATAAGATAACACGTAAGTGAGACACAAAAGTTGTCTATCTGCGTGCATATAGACATAGGCCTAAGCACTGAATAAGCAGTGAAATCTTAGGATATTTTGCTTGTTTTAGAAGCAACAGAGTGATTTATTTCCTGCAAATTGTATACTGTAGTGTGTATGAAATCACAGATATTGACAGACGTGCGTCATCACTATGTGTATCCAAAACGCGATCTGAGTGAGTTATCCGGGTCTAACGATTTTCTCTCCGCGGTCATCACTAGGAGTGAGCCGTGAGCACTTTTCCGGATCATCTTCTAGAATAACCCACGAGGTATCTGTATTCAGTCTAAATCTAGAATAACCCCCATTTCATTCTAAGGGGTGTTCGGTCTAGATTGGATGAGAGTACTCTTGGGTGTTCGATGAGAAATCCGTTGGAACGTGGTGAAACTGAATGTGTTTATATTGTATGTTTGTGCTTAATATTACTAAAAGATCCTCACTACCGTGAGCACCTTTCCGGAGAAATCCGTTGGAACGTGGTGATAGTGTATATTAAGATGTGTTATTAAGGAATGTGTGAAGTGCGATTCAACCAGTATACAGCAGTGTAAATAACGCTCGAAATAAGTATGAATGATAATCACGGTGGTTGAGAGACGAGGTCTGTTTTGGGACAGTCGCGTGGACTGGTGATTTCTGTATGAATCTATGAATGAAAGTACAGTGAATGTGTGTGGGGATCCCCAGGGAATATGTGTATGTTCCTGTAGAAGCCTATGAGAGATTGTGAGGAATGTTCAGTGGAATATATGTGAATGAGAGAGAGAGAGAGAGACTAAGTGCGTGAGTGGATCTGCCTCTCTGTTGTGTGACTGTGAATGAATAAGATTTTCAGTGTCTGTGTATGTCCTCACGAGTATAGGAATACAAGTGAATGTGTGTGTGTGTGAGGACTGCATGTGTGTGCCGAGCAGAGAGAGATAGCGACTGCTTGAGAGTGTGGAAAAGTAACTGAGTACATTTACTCAGATACTGTACTCAAGCGTGCGTGTATGCAAGATGGGAGAGAAAGCCCCTTACCTGTTTACAGTAGCCAGTCTAAAGCAAAGTTTTATGCATGAATAAAAGCCCCAAATCGTATTACATTCATAATTAGACTTCCCAGGTAGCAGTGTTGTTGGAAAATAGATATAAATATACAAGCCACACATATATCTATTTCCTTTTTAATCGTTGCACATGGCATACTGGTCTCCTCGCAGTACCCCTAATCATAGGCAAATATTAGCGCGCTCTCAGGCGTGGACAATGCCCAGCACCGGGATGCGATATGCAGGTCCTCCTGTGCGTGATTATTCGGTCCCTTTCAAGCATGCAGGATATGACAAGAGATCATGGGCATTTAATCGACATCTACCCATCCTATTAATGGGAGACAGCAATTTGGCTAGAATACCGAGTATTCCTTATTTTAACATGCAAGTCGAAAGTTTCGCGGGAGGGAATTTTCATAATGTATGTGAAATGATCAAGAGGTCCCATAGAGATGTACATGCAGAGATACTGGTCTTATCTTTAGGCATTAATAGTAAAGACCAACCAGATCTGCTACGTAATAATGCACTGTTGGACGCTTTACATCTCAGTGCCAGGGAAACGTTTCCAAATGCAATCATCTATATGCCCTTGCTAAATTATTCCACATCACTGAGTTGGCTACAGCAAGAAAGTCTCTTATCCCTTAATTTGTTCATCGAAACAAACTATCGGCACCTGACACCAATCCCAGCGCGTGATTTTCAGACAGTGGGAGATCATGTACATTGGACTCCAAATACCGCTATGAGTATACTTAATCACTGGGCGTTACAGCTTCAGATGTAGTTTACTGTATAAACCATTCTCAAGAGTGTGAGTGTGAAAGTGACTGAGTACATTTACTCAAGTACTGTACTTAAGTATCACATACGTGTGGGGGGAAGAAGACAGAATGGTGACTGAGCAAATGAGTAACTCCCAGAGAGTAAAAGTATTTTTGTGGTTGGTATGAATGAGTTACAGCGAACAGTTGAAATGAGTGTATGTTGGAAAGTAATTGAGTACATTTACTCAAGTACTGTACTTAAATGCCAACCAATAGGGTTGCTGTGTGGTACTGTGTGTGTGGGGGTTTAGAGGAGTCTGTGTGCACGTGTGTATGTGCACGTGTGTGCGGGCTGTGTGCTAACAGAGCGAGACAGAAAGACAGTGATGAAGTGAAAAAAAAACCATCACAAAAGGCCATAAGTTCTAGTGATATTTAGGAGCCCTTATCAGTGAAGTTTGTGCAGTTAAAGCTATTAACCAGCTCCCATATAAGGCCCATTTTTCTGTTACAAGCCCTTTGTCTAAACTCAAATGTTAAAGATGTGTTATGACTTCTGTTCTGTTGCGGTGACATTACATTGAATTAAGGCCTGTGGGTGGTTTACTCTGGAAGAGTGATCAAAGTAACATGGGCCTTTGCTTAATGATATTGAGCTCATTGCGGTAGAATATGAAGTTTTTAGTAAATTAGCGAAGCGAAGTGAACCTTAAATATTAAGAGGGATTAGTTCCAAGTACCCCAAGCTAGGAATGTGCACTGCAGGGTCAAGGGGCATTACTGTCCAGAGAAGTAGCGTAGAGGTTTGTGTGTCGTGTCCTGGAGTGGGGGTTGGGGTTGCAAGCTACTGCAGGGCTGCAAGTCTGAATCCGCTGTGCCATGGAGTGGCTCACAAACTTTAAGTTTATTAAAACTGTATTCAATCAATATTTTTGTTTTGATTAAAATTGAGTCAAATGGCAGGCAGTTCTATTTTTGAAAGTGACATTTGTGTCTTAACTAGCAATGGAAATCTTTTTCCAAAAGATGGCAGATCTACAAGCTATAGAGCAGTTGTTGATTTTAAGAAATACTCAATAATGAAAAGTATCATAAGTATTAGAAGACTTATGTAAAGTTACCCTATGTCAAAACTGACACTTCGTACATGTTTGAGAATCAGTAGTATTCATAGTTTTGGCCCTTTCCCTCTCCACATGTAAGAAACTAGAGTATTTCTACTCAAATTGTGGAGTATATCATGTGAAGACATTCTAATCTCAGCCTGCAAGATGTTATGGGTAGAGCAGTGACTACCTCGTCCCAAGCCCATGGGAACGCTTATATAAAAAAAAAAGCAAAGGAAGCGAGTTCAGTTCTCATGGAACTTATCTTTCATTTGTTGTGTCTTGATACTAGTGTGTCAAATTCCTATATTTGAAGTACCCAAGCAGTGTTATAAGGCGATTGTTTTATTTTTTTATTTTTTTATAATTATAGTGTCTTAATGCAGTAATTGAAATATATTGAACCAATCATCTGAGTAATGGTTCAACAGGAGGGATAGTTGAAGATTATGAAGCATATTCACACTATATTCACACTTATATTTTAAAAATTCTGGTAAAAGCCATACACTGTAAAAATGAATTTGAAGACGTTACAAAGGTCAAAAGAACTAGTAAGCTGCCAAGATTTTATCTCTTCCACAGGAACGATGGGACTGCTTATGGTGATGCTGACCAGGTCATCAAGTGTGAACTGAACTCTCCGTGCTAGGAGGGTCCATGCCCGGGTCACGTCAACATGCCAACTGCTGTGAGATGCAGTCCCTGGTCAACATGTCACCTGATGTGAGACGTGTGGTTTGTCCAATCCACACAAAAACATTCGCAAGTTGGTGCAAACATCATCGAACATTACGTAAGAAGGTGAAGAAGGCCGGCTTGTGGGGTGGAGTCTCACATATAGAGTGATATTAGGCCCTAACCGGTGAAGAATCCACTTAGAATAGTAACCCCCCCCTCACCTGATTACACTTAGAAGGACGATGCACCACACCACTTCCTGTCTGTGTTTTTATTTTTATATTTTCCTATCTATGTTATTGTATATTTTTCTATGTATCTTTTGTCTCTATTATTAAAAGTTAAGCAGGGGAAGGCTAAAGCTAAGATAATTATGATTGTTATGTTGCATATATATATGTCTACATCCTACATTTCCTGTTGCAGTTAACTGATAGTAAGTAAGCGCGAATCCAAACAGTGAGTGAGCCTTGGGTCAAGCTATTTGCCGTGCAAAACGTATGATCAGTTTTAAGCACATAAATAAGAGCTTTTATGTCACTCTGAAGCGGACTAAGTATGAAGTGTGAGGAGGTTAAATGCATATCATGGAGTGTAAATGTGTTAGTGTGGAATGAGGGCGCATTTAAGACAACCTCCGAAGGGAGGGGCGGGATAACCGACCAAACGGTCATCATCTGGGCTAAGCCACACCCTAACATGCCATCAAACCCTCTCCGAAGCCACATACTAATGATGCCATCAAAACACCGTGACACCACTGGGGATCCAGTGGTCCTGGTGAGAAGTACTTTTCGAACAAGTACCTGTTGTGTTTACATTTCAGATGACATTAATGCTAAGGAGGCCAATAACGCGATGTCCAATCTACGTGCCCTTCAGAAAGCTATGAATGGTAACATCACGATAAGGGGTGGTTTTTCTTGGTTAATGGGAGGGGGTTGGATTCAAGCTCTGTGCAAATTTGAAACAATGGTACTCTGTGCTTTGGTGCTGTTTCGCGTGTTATCGGTCTGTGAGATCCCGTGCATCAGGACCTTAGTGAAACGCATGGTTGCTGACACGTTCGTTCAAACGTATACTGCGGTATCCCAGACTGGGCAAGACTTAAAAGATGACGGGAATGTGTTCTCCCTTCGAAGCCTTTATGATGAAAATGACACAGACATTTAAGCTCTGTTAATATTTGAAAATGAATTGTCAGTTCATAATGGTCAAATTAATGATACAAACGGTTGAAGGTTATTAGTGTTACAACCACTGCTCACAAGAAAGCCACACATTTTGAGAGTGATAATGTCCTTTTTCCTATCCGTTGGTTTTTTCAGCATTATCTACAATCGTTTATATCATTATTGATCAGGATCAATTGACATTCTAATAGTCTCATCATGTGCCCTGATAACAGCTTTGTGCTATGCTCTGTATGACAAAGTGCGAAAAGCGGATAGCTTAAGTACCAAGGCCACTGAAAGCAAAAGAGGCAAGTGATTCCTGTTATGATGTCCATTTTGAAAAAGCGGAAAACAAGAAGAATGTGAAGATTAATAAATTTGATCAACAGGAGGGAAATGACAGAGCCGATTCTCAGTTCTATGTAATGTGGGTTTATAAGTTCTATTCATATTGTTAATGTGTTCAACTAATTAATCATTCAATTGAATAGATGATGTATATTCTTCTCCTTATGTGTGCAGGAGCCAGAGACTGCATATTAGGTGGTTTGTTATCGTTACAGCTACAGATGTTTACATAGTTTCCTTATCTCTAAGTCCAGCAGAGCTTGGTGTCTCTGTATCCTCTGCTCTGCCTGCTAACTTCAAGTACTGAGTACTCACAGTAGTCTAATACTTTTGAGTACTTCCTAAGCCCTGCCCCCTGCTTAACTGTATCTCCTTCACGTGTTGCTATATAAACCAATGTAAAAGTATTTGTACTTCAGAAATGATTCAGGTCAAGCTGTACATTGCTCCTTGCGCAAGTAAAAAGAAGGAGATCTCCGTTGTGTCTGTGTCTATCTTATTCCAATGTGTGATCTGAGCCTAAGGTGTTTGTAAAATGATAAAGCAATCTATCAGCTATATATATATAATCTAATCTAAAATCTAAAATGACACAGATGCGGTTTTAATGGGTTAATTCCAACAACTTATGCTGGAAAAAAGCTTCCTATTACTTCACAGACAGTACATTTTCACTGGTGACACAATAGAAAGAATAATGAAGATGAGGTAGGTAGGACCGAGCTAGCAGCTAGCTTATCCAGCTCCCAGTCTAAACAGCTGCAGAACGTTGCTTTTTTTTCTTTTTTCTTTTGCTGAATTCATACATTGGACTTAAGTACAGTAATCCACCATCATTACAAGACTGTAGCTGGCTGCCCCATTCCAAAAGCTGAGTGCAGGAATCCATTTTCAATGCAGGGCTGGAGAGATAAAGTTTAGCACTGGGGCGAATAACTACATTTCCTGTCATTCTACTGGTGTTGTTGGCATACTTAAGTAAACATTAGAATAGCCTTTGGGCTATTTGTATATTTGAAGGAGTAAGGTTACAATTAAAAAGTGGACAAACTGCGGTCCGTTTAAGTTCTTTCATTAGCGCACTTTGACACAGAGATTTTGGGACAGAGCCTAGAGAATGTGCTAGAGACTAGAGGTGATTCTAACAAGCTGATTGTCCACAGTGGAGCCAGTGAAAGACCTCTAGCTGGGAGGCTAAGCACAAAAACTTGACGTTGATTGACAGAACCATTGTCTTGCTGCTCAGTATGACTGGGCTGCTTCTCTGTTGGACTGACAACACTGCTGAGTGCGCGTGTGTGTGTGTGTGTGTGTGTGTGTGTGTGTGTGTGTGTGTGTGTGTGTGTGTGTGTGTGTGTGTGTGTGTGTGTGTGTGTGCGCGTGTGTCTATGTGTGTAAGTGTGAGAAAGAGAGGAGGAGAGGCAGAGTGTGTGTATGACGCACTGTGCCTGTGTAGGTGACAGTGTGTGTGATGTTCTGTTCGACGTGTGAGAGAGTATATTCATATTCCAAAGCATGTGTGAGATGAGTGCTGACATGTTGCTGTGTGTGTGTGTGTGTGTGTGTGTGTGTGTGTGTGTGTGTGTGTGTGTGTGTGTGTGTGTGTGTGTGTGTGTGTGTGTGTGTGTGTGTGTGTGTGTGTGTGTGTGTACATAAAACAGTGCACTGACAGAAGAATAGACGGCTCTGTTGGAGAACATTCACATACAGTACACTCACATCAAAATGTTTGATAGTTTACAAAACACACGCACGCAGACGCACGCACACACATAGATTTGTGGGATCGCTGATCTGGAAAACCATCCTTGGACACCAACTCCACACTGCCTCGTACCACCAGGAGGGACGTGGTCAGGACAACGCCACAAAGCAGGAAGTACAGATGGAGAATCACAAAAACAGTAACATTTTATACCCAAGAGGGTGTCCACAAGATTTCATTTTTTTTTATTAATCATAACATATATCTCATAAATCATCCATTTCGCTTGCAAGATTGCTGCCCTTTAATGACCTAGTACTGACTGAATTAGTAAGAAAACAGTAATACTGATGATGTAAAAAAGAACACATGAATGAACCTCTGAACCTCTAAAAAGCCTAATCCAAGATTTATTTTAGATATTAAATATAATATACTGTATATATTTCCAACCCAGTCTGAGGTGAGTGTGTCAAAACACCAATGTTTTTATTTTTGGCCAGTCAGGGGAGAGAAGCGGGTCCCGAAAAAAATCCCAACATAACAAAAATATTCCAAATGTAACAGCACACATTAAAATCCTCCGTGTTAATGTATCCATTTGAAACTCTTGAGAAATGTAATCAAATCAAATGGAACCACACAGGCCCATTTGGTTACATTTGGGTCAGATGCCGATCCTGATCCAAGGTAAATGAACACTGACGATTTGACTGTGTAGGGTCTGTGGGAATCCCCCAGGATAACGTGGATACACAACAGTCAATGTGACTAAATGGCCCTCTTGTCTCGGCTGCTGGGTTCAGAACAGGTTGAATGGGTGCATAGTCTGTGGTGTCAAAGTGGAAGAGTGTGGCACCAGACCGGGGTCTCAAACCAACGTTCTTTAAGGGGATTTAATGTCCAGTCAATCACCCTCTGCCTCTCTCTCGCTCTCCCTCTCCCTCTCTCTCTCCATCTCTCTCTCTCACTCTCTCGCTGATATACTGTGAACTGTGAATGTCAATCTGTCTCAAGCCAACACTTTGGATAATCTATGAGGATATGCACAGTGAATGTGACTTAAAAGCCGTCTTGTACCTCAGCCATATATGCTTAACTGTATAAAAAGGGTCTTTTAGGGGGGGTTTCAAAGTCACAGCCAGAATCAGGTCTCTAAAAACATCATGTGTAAAATGACTTGCATTCACAGACACAATGTACAGTATTTCTCTCTCTCTACCATCTGTGTGATAAACAGTGGCCATCAGTCAATCACACACACATTTTTGCTGAATTTGATAATTTGTGACAATAATGCCGAGCCCAAAATAGGTATGTCAGGCTGAAAGTGGTTAACATAACGCTAGCACTTACAAAGACAAGGGTGTGATAGTGAATGAGGATATTCCACAGGGCACAGGGTTCAACCCCCCCCCCCCTCCGTCAACTATGCATCACTACACTCCCATTGAGGCCCATTCATGACTTCAAAATGGTTCTTTCCATCCAGCCATCCATCCACCATTCACCCTGCACTATGAAGTGCTTGTTTTTCCACAGGGTGTGGTTAGTATGCGCCATAAGAGGCCTCTCTGTCATAATAACACCATCTCCTACTCATTCTTTCATTCATTTATTTTATCCATCCATCTTCCCCTGCGAGTGCTTGTTATTCCAATGGGTGTGGTTTGTAGATGCCTAGCGGAAGCCTCTCGCGCCATTTCAACAGACCGCAGAAGGAAAAACTCTCCACACCCCTCCCATCTAACGTGGTTTGGTCCACACTGTGTGTGGAGAATACACGGCGGAACGCTCCATCTCTGCTCAGTGGAGGGGTGGTACAACATATCACTAATACCACTGTTGAAGGCACAGGGACGCGTATTGTTAGATTACATGGATATGAGAGGGAGAGTAGGAGAAAAGACAAGTTGTGTCTGTGTGAGAGAGTGTGTTTATGCTTGACACAGGCCAAAATAAACAAGAGAGAAACAAAGGGGAGAGAAAGAGAGGGAGAGAGAAAGAAAGAGAGAGGCATTGGTACTAGTATCCAGGTCATTTGTCTCAGCCCCACCCGTATCACTGGCTTTTGATGTGGGCATCAATCGCATCATAGGTGTGTGTGTGTGTGTGTGTGTGTGTGTGTGTGTGTGTGTGTGTGTGTGTGTGTGTGTGTGTGTGTGTGTGTGTGTGTGTGTGTGTGTGTGTGTGTGTGTGTGTGAGAGAGAGAGAGATAGAGGTCCAACTCACTCTCTACCCTGTGCCCTTTCTTCTGTTTGCACACCCGTCTCTTCTCTTCCTCCTCTCTCTCTCCCTCTCTTTCTCCTACATCTGTTTCGTGTCAAACGTGTCATACCTCTCTGAAAGCTGAGGTCAATGACTGAATATGCCAATGCTGTTCATTTTGAAATCAGACGGTCCGTCTGTGACAGCAGTTAGTCAGTGGTGCTCTGTAAAAAGTTTCATCTTAACTGTGAGAGTACACAATGGACCCTTATGTGGTACATTCAGGGTCTTACTGTGTGGCAACCCCAAGCCAGAACTTAAGTGGTGCTTTTCTTTCCAGTAGAAACATTAATGTGGCTGTGTTATCTATTCCATGTGTAAAAGAGACTTCTCACAGCAGGCTACTTACTTGATGGGGACTCCTCTATGTGTGCCAGTTACCATGGAAACCTCTGTGTGTGTGTGTGTGTGTGTGTGTGTGTGTGTGTGTGTGTGTGTGTGTGTGTGTGCGTGCGTGCGTGCGTGCGTGCGTGCGTGCGTGCGTGCGTGCGTGCGTGCGTGCGTGCGTGCACTTGCTCCTCTATAGTGTTGCTGGGCTGAAAACCTTCAACTTGCTGTTGTTTAAGACTAAACTGATTGACAGCCATGCACTTCTGCAAAAAACACTGCAGCCAGCATGCAAGCCAGCCAACACGTGGAGGCCAATAAATGCACACCTCACAGTGGGGTGTGATGTGACACACAACAGCAGGTGGTTTTTCACTGCGGTTAATGAAGAAAAAAATGTAACAGAACTTGGGATTACAATAAGTGCAAATGTTCCTGTGCAATGGTAATGAGAATTCAGGTCAAGTGGATTTTAGGGGTACAAAAGTTAATCAATTAATCAAGAAAATTAATCAATTTGAAATAAATAACAATATCTTACAAGCTTACAACTCATTGTTGTGGGGGTTGTAGATCGCTATTTTCGCATTTTGTGACACCATTGTACAACTAAGTATAAATTAGGGCTTAAGTGTGGAATCAGACTAATTGATTAAGTCGATGATAAAAAACTATTGGATTTTTTTCATGTTGATTAGTTGATAGAAAAAAAGGGGGGGAGGGACATCTTCATTATTCGATTACGCAATGAAATAATCAACACAATAATCGCTAAGAAGATAATGGATAGCAGCAGCCCTAGTGGATTTGAAACTAGGCTGTATGTATGTTGTGTTTACAACATTTGACTGTGCATTACAACGCTGACTCCAGACAAAGTACCTACTAACTCATAACTACATGTCTACTGGTCTGTCTGACACCCACTGACCCCTGGATGGAAATAGTTGTGCATTGGTAGCTGCACCACACACACACACACACACACACACACACACACACACACACACACACACACACACACACACACACACACACACACACACACACACACACACACACACACACACACACACACACACACACACACACACACACACACACACACACACACACACAGCTCTATAGTTGCATCCCTCTGGTGTGTGCATGTGTGTGGCATAGCTGACTCACTGTCAGTAAAATAGTTGCTGTGTGTGACATGGCTGCTCAGAAGGCTTGGGATCATCCTTGTACCACCAACTCTTCAAGCTCAACTCACCAACACTGTAAACTAAGATCCTCACTGTTCATTTAAGACATTGGGTAACATTTGTACACTTAGAAATAGAGTCCACTCCAAGGCGATACACGCACATCCAATAAATATTTCAAGAGCTGTTGGACAACAATACATACGTACGTAGAAAATAAGAAGGGATATCCCATCCGCACACTGTGGAGCAACTTGTAATGCGGACAATGGTTCAACCCAAGCAGGTCTTCATCAGGTCTGTGACAAATATGCAGTAGGCATGTTTAAAGGCGTGTTCGAGTATTTAAACATTGTGACAGACCTGACAATTCTGTGTTTGTGTGTGTGTCATCGAGAGATAGACAGTCCG
This sequence comes from Gymnoscopelus microlampas, assembly GCF_963454915.1. Lineage (NCBI taxonomy): Eukaryota > Metazoa > Chordata > Actinopteri > Myctophiformes > Myctophidae > Gymnoscopelus > Gymnoscopelus microlampas. The sequence goes on along the minus strand of NC_139940.1, from coordinate 30,209,666 downwards.
ACAGACAGACAGACAGACAAAGTGTGAGGCCATTTGCAACTAAATCTATGTCCTCAAGCACTCTTTACGCCTGTTCCTTGGAATGTCACACTCCGCTGACAGGAGCAGTGTGTGCACGTTGTAAAATGTCTGACCTTAAAAATAGGATGGGCATTAATATATAGGTTAAGGAATCACCACAATGATTGACAGTCCATTCATAGTATTACTTGCATCGCCAGCATACGAGTTACAACATGACATGACAGCTGTCACATACTGTATAATGGGACTGTCATTTAGGCTTTAGGTCACCTCACTGGCGAGATACTGTACTGCTACCTAGGATGTTTCGCCCGAGGGCAGGACGTTATGTAAAAGCATACTCTCCATTACCCTGAGAATAAACGTGTAGGGAGACACATTTTCGTCCTATTGTCTCTATTTATGTAACAGGATTCCATTTCAGGTTGCTAAAAGAATATGATACTTGAGATGTGCTGCTATGTGGCACAATCAATAAGGAGACAGAATGGAGTTACGCCTTGTACAGTTCCAGGAAACAGGTATAGGCCTATAAGACAGAACTCAGTTCTAGAAACATTTTTGTGAAAATGTGGCCCATATCCCGTCCCCACTTTTCCTGTTAATAATAGGCCTCTGACTATTTTAAGGACAGGCATGTGTAACAAGTACTGATGTTAATGTACTTTATGTGTGTGTGTGTGTATGTGTGTGTGTGTGTGTCCTCCCTGAAATTAGATCAATGGTCTATTTCTAGTAAGCCCAACAGAGGAACACATCTGGTACGCATTAAATGCATGCGAACGAAGGTCTACATCGCCACAAAGACCATAGCGAGATACGTAGGGGGGCAGTGGAGGGGAGGGAGGGGAAAAGAATGAAAACAGTGTCCACTCTAGAGTAAAGTGAGCGGTCTATTTTCGGCACAGCCATCCACCTTTTCTTTCCACCTTTAAATAGCTTCTGCCTTGTCATTACACAGGAGGAGGAGGAGGAAGAGAGAGAAGGAAGGAGGGAGTCTTCGAAGGGTATACGAAAAAAAGAGGGGGGAAGAAAGAGGGTGAGGCAAGCAGGTCCGGGCGGGGTTTTAACATCTCAATCAGATACAGGCTTGGCTAAGTTAAACCTCAAACGCTGTGTGTATGGTGAACAGATGCTCCCTGTCAACCGAGGGCTAGTGGTTTACACTGATAACAGACTGTACAGCTGGGCACACATACACACACACACACACACACACACACACACACACACACACACACACACACACACACACACACACACACACACACACACACACACACACACACACACACACACACACACACACACACACACACACACACACACACACACACACACACAGCTGGACAGGGACATGGCGACCTGTTCACCAGCTAATTAGAGAGAAAACGCCAAGATGAGAGGGGCACAAATGCCCACGCGCACATGCACACAACACAAACACACACACACACACACACACACACACACACACACACACACACACACACACACACACACACACACACACACACACGATTGCAGTAACCAAATTGGTAGACATCATCATGCATGTTTCCTTCGACATCCGTTTTTTACTTCCCAGATAACCACATCTCAAGATCTAATAATTTGTGCCATTTGGTGAGGTAGAAAAGTGAGGTGAATATGACATGTGACCTCTTTGGGGTGGGGGGTAACCCCTTAAAAAATAGGGAAACACCACCATGAAGTCAACAAGGGCCACTGCCTTTTCACCCCCCCCCCCCTTCAAACTAGAATGTGTCAGGTAAAAGAGCTGTAAGACTCAATGGAGTGGCAGAGCTGTGAGTCAGCTGTATACTCCATTCTGACTCACATACTGCTTTACATTCCATTAATGCCTGTTTGCAAGACATGACAGATGACAGATGAGACACACACACACACACACACACACACACACACACACACACACACACACACACACACACACACACACACACACACACACACACACACACACACACACACACACACACAGTTACTGCCACAGCTGAGCAGTTGGCACACTTAAAAGTGCCACCCACGCAGCATAGATACACACTAGTAAGGCTAGCATTTCTTCACCACCCCCCCCCCTTCCCCCTCCCATTTAATTGCCCCAATTTTACTTTACAATTGCCCATGTTTACTGTAAACCCCCTACCCATCGCCCACCCACCACACCCACCCAAAGAAGACCTCCTTGTTGAGCAGGTGCCCTGACCAACTAGCAAGGCTCAGCCAGGCTGATAGGGGGTCTTTGCAGTGGAGGGTGGAGAGTGCTTTATCTTTCTGCCACCCAGACACACACCCACGCTAGCATTGTACATTCACTCACTCATTCTGCTCATCATCACTCCCCCAAATAATAACTCCCCATTTCAATTATTAGAGCAGGGGTCTTCAACGTTTTTCAGGGCAAGAACCCCCTTAGTTGAGAGAGAGATGAAGCAGGGACCCCCCCACTACATATTGTATTCATGTTAAATGTGTGTTTTCAGATATTTAACCACTTAAACTCTCAATACTTTGTATTGACCGTTGACCGAACCTCTTTGCCGAAAATAGCCGATCGGCAAATGTTCCCCTAAGAATAGGAATTAGTGTAAAATAAAATGTTCCTATCACACAATTTGGCGGCCCACCTGTAGTACCTCTGAGGAACCCCTAGGGGTCCCGGACGCCCTGTTGAAGACCCCTGTATTAGATCCAATCCACTCAGGATTCCAACTTTTAAACAGGTTCAATCGGTTTGTATGAACCTGGAGTAGGTGAGATAATATTTGACCCGATTAGAACTAAATAAAGACTAAATGAATGGATCATTCAGTGTGGCGGTGAGGTGATGAGAGGTGCGTGGCTCGAACAGTCTCCAATAGTCAATGCCTGGAATAGTCTGGTCTGTTTTTGGGGCCTGCTGTGTTTCCCTGGGAACCAAGCCCACCTCCTAATCCATCAATACTGTGGCTGCTGACAGACAGTCAGCAAGTCCGTCTGCCCACACTTCCCCTCCGCAACACATGGACGACCAGTACACACACGCATGCATGGACATGAGGCAGCACATGCGCACGCACACGCACACACACACACACACACACACACACACACACACACACACACACACACACACACACACACACACTCAGAATTGTGTGATTGCAGTCCAAGGCAGCTGTCGTCCAAAACATGTACTGTAGCAGCAGGAGTGGAGCGGAGACAGAGAGAATTATAAGGATAGACAAAAAAAAAAAAGACTAGTATATAGGGTATATAGGGATTAAGTGGTTAACATGCATGCATCTGTGTGGGGCGTCTCAACTTTGCTCCGGTGATTGGAAACCACTGGACTAAATAACTGTACAGGTGACTCTGTGTGACGACTAAGCTATGTTTACATAGAATAGTTTAGTTAACATCAAGGCTGGTGATACTGATCGCTCTACATAGCCTCAGGTAATGAAACAACAGATGCAGTAGGAGAGTGTAACTCACACGCTCGGTATGGAACCAGATATTGTCAGCGTGGTGATTATTGATAGAATGAGAGTTAGTTCCAAATATGACACCGAACTTAAGACATGTCAAGTGATACTAACTGAGGAGTGACTGGGCAGATCATGGGAGCAATACAACAACAACAGGTGACCTGACGGACATTGGTCAGGGTTTGCCGGCCTCCCCGAGTATGATGTAAGGGGAAAAAATGGCCGCCGTGTGAATAATCCACTGAGGTCAGGACAACCCTCGGCTGGGGATTTGTCATCTATCTGTCTCTGAGCAGACAGTAGCTGACTGTTGAGGAATTGTGCCGTAGCAAACTAAATTCATGAACGCTGGCAGTGGGCCAACTCATTTAGTGACAGCACTCACTTGCCTACAGTACACACATACACCAAAACGCATTCACACATGTGCGACACACACACACACACACACACACCAACAGTGATGAACACAGACAGTCTACCTTGCAGAAACCTACACATCTGTCCTCAGGCTGGCTTGATCTGTCTGTTATAGAGGGAATGACACAATATCACATAACGGAATGAATGACACTGAGGAATATGAATTTCTACTTCAGCTTCCAAGCAGGTGTCTGTTAACGTGTAATCTATTGCATTTTGAACATAACCTATCCCAGCTCTGCTTGTAAACTGTGTCAGTGTGCCACCGCAATGCAGTGCAATGCAGCCAGAATACAGATGGAGACTCAGTGGTATCCACATATAGACCTACTTATCCTCTCTCTCTCTCCGCCCCACCCCCCCTCCTCCCTCCCTCAGCACTCCTCTTGTCATCTCACCTTACCTTACGTAATTGTTTTACCTCTCTTCCTCTTTACTGTTATCATCTCTCCTTTCTTTCTTACCTTCAGAGCATTGCTTATTTGCTTAAACCATTATTTTATACGTTGTCGTTGGCTATTCAAGAATAGCAGATATACAAGCTCATAGCGTGCCGCGCTATGAGCTTGTAGATCTGCTATTTTTGAAAAACATTTGTGCAAATCTTTGAATGTATACATTTTTAAAGCAAACATTTGTAACTCAAATCTTTGCTTCTGGGGGGTCCCTGGAACAAAATATTTTGAGATGGGGGGTCCGCGGCCAAATACATATCATTTTGGAGGTCCTTGACATGAAAAGGTTTGAGAACCATTGATATATATATATAGCAACATACGTTTTTTCCACAAAACTGTTAGGATTTAGAAGACATTTTGTAGAATCGGAACCTCAGGTCTTAATTTATAATCCGTCGCTCTACGGTCTATAAACCTGGCTTAAGGGTTAAAAAAGGAAAAGGAGCCATTCATCTCTGGCTCCAAACACCTCCATCAACTAGCAGGGCAGGGTTCATTTCCATCAACTCACAAAATGTTGCTTTCCTTGGCACGGCAGGCGGTCACATCCAGGCTATTAAGAAATGATCTTTAACCACATAAACCCTATATACTTCGTCGAATGGAACACCCCAGGGGTCTAATACTTCTGGCATCCCCAGAAGAGGGATGCCAGGGTTCAAGTGGGTTAAAGGAATAACGCCTCATTATTAGCAGACAAACGTGTTTTTTTATTGATATTTTAAGCAGATCACGGTGAAGAAAACTAACCCCATCCATGATTTTCTCCCTGAGGCGAAGCGCTGTACATAGCGCCTGCAGATGAGAAACTTGAGATGTTCAGATGCATGAACTGAACGGAGCAGACGCTGTGTTGTATGTGTGTCAGTATGCCGACCGCAGTGCTGCAGTATGAATACTAATGAACACTCTATACCATCGCCGCAACTTTCACTGTTTACATCGCATTTACTGTACGAGTGAGCGAGGAAGAGATAGAGAAAGACAAAGATATCGTACAGGAGAGACTAAATGACAGCAGGGGGAATGGGAAGTAGAAATACTAACACTGTGCTGTCCTCTCGTATTTCCTGTGCTTATGTACGGGTTACAGTACAAATTAGGAGACGCGAGAGGATATAAGAGGTCAGGAGCAGAGAGGAAAAGAGGAGAGGAGAGGAGGAGAGGGCTTGTATGTACAACCTCTGTGTGCTAGTGTAGTGTGAATGCTAACGAGGCCTTGAGGCTGGGGGTAAACAAGACAAGCTAGCTGACGGCTGTGTCCATCAAACTCCCTCTCTCTCATTTAAATGCTTGCGGAGCTCCCTCTTCCTTCCCCCTCTCTCTCTCCCACCCATCATCTGTTTCACCTCCTTCTCTCTTTTTACGTTCTGCCTCTTCTCTACGCCCCACATACTCTTTCGTTCACCGTCTCTCATCCAATCCCCACTCTCCTATCTCCTTCCAGCCTCTTTCCTGTCTTTCTTGTGCAGTGTTGGTACGTGAATGGATGCTAAAGCGACAAGTTGGAACCAATTAAGATAACAAGAATGCATTGCTCTTGTCTGCAAAATGCTGCTATCCTTTCTCCTGTCATATTCTGCTGTGTGTGGACCAACTAAATTATTTCTTATCTTGCACCTGGATTGCGTACTGTATGCAGCCCCTTATTTACAGAAGGAAAAATGCTTTGTGAACACAATTCATCATCATTAAACCATGATTATTCCGGAGCACACTTATTTTTTGGACTAATATCTTTGCACATCTCCTGCACATAGTATGTGCAGGAATATACAATATTATTGCACATACTTGGACAGTATCTAAGTGAAAATTGCTATGGTTCAGAACATGAATGTGTATTCTGTATATGATGGTTGCTAAATCATTCCACCATTTATATTCTGTATATTTTATTTTATGTATATTTTCCTGAAACATAATATGTCCTATTTCACTAAACATAGGAAGATGCAATTCCAATACTAAATGTTCTGTGCTGTATATTCATACTGCTTTTTGCACACTTATAAGGTTATTATTGCCAGGCCGAAGGAGTGGCCGAGATGTTTTCACCCCTGTCCGTCCGTTTGTCCGCATGTCATTCCATCTGTGAGCAGCTAATCTCCGGCACCGTTGGACCGATCGGCGTGAAACTGTGCACACACACACTCCCTGGAGGCCAAGTAAAAACCTCTGCCCCAAATGTTTCACATCGGCCTGTTATAGCGCCACCAGGATATTACTCCTACAGATTCAGTCCAAACATCACGCAAATCGGTACACAGTATCTCTATAGTCATGTGATCAAGATCTATGAGTCATAGATCCATTACCATTGACTACGACTGCCTTCCAATTAGTTCCAAAGTTTGCGTTAGGCAACTTGGCCTGGCGGTCAGTGGCGGAGACCTGTTCTCCTAGGAGTACACTTTTCTAGTTTCAAATGTTCTATACTTTACATACTGTACACTGTATTACTTGTTACTGCTACTTGCTAGAAATACTGTATATCCTTATTACCTACTACTGTATATTATATCTTGTTTTTTTGTTATTGGATATTATTAGCACAGACTGGCAGAGCATGCCACACCAGTATCTCACTGCACATACACTTGTGTAAGAGGGTGACAAATAAAACTCCTTGAATCTTGGTATCTGTCACAGGAACTACACCAATGGCAGAGAATATGTACCCTGACAGCTACACAGTCAAATCCAGTGTTGATTTAACTCTGAGAGTGTTCATGTTTTTGTTTGAACAAACATTTACTATTTTGACACTTTTTCTCGTTAACACATCCGATTTTACACAAATTATTTTTTCGTTGGTTAGATGATTAGAATTCTCTCTTGATTTACTGAATACGGTATTCTGGTTTAATTGTTTAATAGGCCTATGTGTAGAAACTTGTGTAGAAATCACACAGTCTCGCTGATTGAGCCTTGCAGAAAACTGCAAAGCTCAATCAAATTGCTCAGACTTTATTTACATCCTTCAAACATGAAAGAAAGGAAGGAAAATATTATTCAGGTCAGAGAGATTAGCTTGCAAGTTCTGCCTGGAGATTGAGAAGATGAACCATACTGCTGAATGGAGAACTATAGTATGTCATCTAGTATCTGGGCAGAATTCTCTGTTGCTCTTGTGCAGTGGTGTAACTACTGTAAGTAACTAAGTACATTTACTCAAATACTGTACTTTTAAGTACAAATAAGTACAATGTATTGTACTTATTTGAGGTATTTTTTACTTTACTGGAGTATTTCCAATTTTCAGTACTTTTACTTCTACTCCACTACATCTCAGAAGCAAATATTGTACTTTTACTCCACTACAATTATTTGAAAACTTTAGTCACTAGTTACTTTTTTTATTATCATTACAAAACATACATTACCACTTCAGCCATATACATTTCGGCCATTTGAAAATAGCCGATCTACAAGCTCACAATGTGTCACGATGCGACGCATTGTGAGCTTGTAGATCTGTATAAATTGTATACATTTGAAAACTTGTGAAACGGAACATTTTGCATAATGAGTACTTTCTACTGTTGGTACTTTAAGTACATTTTGATACCAATACTTTTGTACTTTTACTCAAGTAAATGTGCGTGTGTGCGTGTTTGCATGTGTGTGTGTGTGTGTGTGTGTGTGTGTGTGTGTGTGTGTGTGTGTGTGTGTGTGTGTGTGTGTGTGTGTGTGTGTGTGTGTGTGTGCATACCCTTGCCAGTGAACAGTCTCCAGGCAGAAATGATATGCTAATTTATACTTACATTAAGTGAATTACTTTGCTGTTACTGTTACAGTGCTGTAGTGCAGATGTTGGCATTAGCTCATGATCGCAGCACATATCTAGGTCAGAGAGGAATTTCATAGCCTCCCCGTTTTGTGTGTATGGGGGGAGGGCTGAAACATTTCTCTCTGATCTCCCTCTCTCTCTCTTGTTAGTAGCAGTTCTTTCTCTCTCTGATCTAAGTCCTCTTTTTTGATTTATTCAGTATTAGTGGCCCCTGTGATAGCTTTGTGTAAAAGATTAGTTCTGACCTCTCCCTGTGTATTTTGTACCACACTGTGACAGGGGTAACCAGGTTAATCTAGTCATTAAGTAGTTGACCAACTTAGTGAGGGGTGATGCCAAGGATTAATGGGAACTTTTACAGGGGACTAGATAGTCTCCAGTGACTAAAATGAACAATCTATACATGGCATGATCTTTCCACCTGAAATACTTTGTTGTTATATTTTTGTAGTTTTTCTGTTTTCTTTTAACCTCACACAAATGAATTATACCCCACTCTGGTAGACACCAACTGACAATCTTTGACCAATCTTTGGCAACAGCAGCGTTTCTGTCAAATCATAAAGTCATGATTCAACCTCATAAACTTTCACTGTCCCACTGCTACATCCTTATTGAGCAACGTATTGGGTAATGAGCGCTGACCCACATC
>NC_139940.1:30125822-30195822 GCF_963454915.1 Gymnoscopelus microlampas | reverse complement strand
ACTAGGTGGAGGCCTGACTGTTTCTCAAGTTCGTTCTTAGTATTGCTGTATGGAACAAAGGCTGCTAGTATTGAGTCAAAGACTGGCTGGGGATCTGATCCATCTGACACTCTTGGGTGTTAAATGTTAACCACTACTGAGACCTAAAGCACACACATGCACGTAACACAAACATACACATCTAAGCATGGACTTGCATACGAACAGTACATTACATACGTTAAATATAGACCTGCAGGCACATATTGTACAACACAGAGACAAGCCAAAACATGCAGAATTACCCCCATATCTCTCTCTCTCTCTCACACACACACACACACACACACACACACACACACCGAAAGGCCACTCTCTGTCTAGACCCAGAAGAGGCTGGTTAGATTTCAGCTTTTCAATAGTACACACACACACACACACACACACACACACACACACACACACACACACACACACACACACACACACACACACACACACACACACACACACACACACACACACACACACACACACACACACACACACACACACACACACACACACACACACACAAGATGTTATCTGTTCTTTTCCTCCTTATCGCTCTTCACAAAGCGGTGAACATTCAAGGAAATGTCAACAACTCAGACTGAGTTCAGCCTATTAAAAACGGTTATTTGGCTTAATGGGTGGCCAAACAAAACATTGGCCTGATTCATTACCGCTGTCTTTGTTCATTGTGTCAGTAACAATGACAAAATACCACAAAGAAATCAAGATAATTATATCATAACCACCATGAAGGTCAGGTTTCACAGATTAGTTTACGCTTGGCAGTGGTGGAAAAAGTACTCAAATGTTTTACTTAAGGAAAACTATCAGTACTGCAATGTAGAAACACACTGTTACAAGTAAAAGTCTGTTAATCAAAATTTACTTGAGTAAAAGTACAAAAGTATTGACATCAGAATTAAAGTACCAAAAGTGAAACTACTCATTATGCAGAATGTCCCATTTCACAAGTTCTCCTGTCTATCATCTATTTTTAAATCACCAAAATGTATGAACTATCGGGCTGACGTGGTTACAGTATGTTTTGTAATAATAATCAAAGTCTACAAAGTAACTAGTAACTAAAGTTTTCAAATAATTGTAGTAGAGTAAGAAGTATAATATTTGCCTCTGAGATATAGTGGCGTAGAAGTAAAAGTATTGGAAATTGGAAATACTCCAGTAAATAAAAAATACCTCAAAACTGTACTTAAGTACAGTACTTGAGTAAATGTACTTAGTTACTTTACACCACACTGACGCTTGGTAACAGAATGAGAAATCTCTGTTAACCAGGTGTCCTGGTGTCTCAGGGGAATAAGACATAATGGACTGAAGGCACATTTTTACATTGCCATACGACTGCGTCACAAGAAGGCCTATAGGTTCATTTGCCAGAGATGTGTGTTTTGAATCAGGCTTTGCATGCCTGTCAGATGGTGGAACAGAGAGCAGAATCCAAAGCTCACTCGTCTAACCAGGTCTATGTTTAAACAAAAACAGAGCGCAAACAGCGCAGACACACTCCAACATGTGCGTGCGCATGCATACAGACACACACACACACACGTCACGCACACACATACACACACGTACACAGTCAAGTGCACCGAGAAATACTCTCATTCGCTTTCTGTCTTACACAATGCACACCCACCAGCAGCACTTGTTGTCGTGTTCTCACTGTCACTGTCTCTCTCAATTTCAATGTGCTTTACTGGCATGAGGGAACATTTATAACATTTATATTTACCAAGCAGTTCCAAAGTACATTAACCCATTCATTCCGGGAACACAAATGTCTTTTTATTATAGCAACAAACAGTTTTCTGAAAACCGTATTGCTATAATATCAGTGGTGCTCAAACTTTTTCATGTCAAGCACCCCCCAAAATGATACGTATTTGGTCTCGGACCCCCATCTCAAAATATTTTGTTCCAGGGACCCCAAAGAAGCAAAGATTTGAGTTACAAATGTTCGCTTTAAAATATATACGTATATATTCAAAGATTTGCACAAATTCTCATGATTTTTTCAGAAATAGCAGATCTACAAGCTCGAGCGCCGTGCTATGAGCTTGTAGATCTGCTATTTTTAAATAGCCAAAGTATAAAATAATGGCTATAGCTAAAATCTAAAACGACACAGATGCGTTCCCGGATTGAACGGGTTAACAGTGATCATCAAAACAAAAAGCATTAAACTTTACGCATTACTGCATTAATTCCTTTCCTGTTATACTTACTTACACACATATAATAGTGTTCTGCTTCTCCAGTACATTTTCAAGGGCATTTGAGACTTGAGAGTTTGAATTTGTAATCCTAACGAGCAGATGTTCAAATAAAGGCAACGCAAAGGCAGTTGAACCTTTAAAGATATCCCCTCGTTTATCTCTATGCAAATGGGTTTTATAGCTCAAGCTACACAACTAGGCTAGTGAATCTTCCAAGTGACCTAACCTAACACAATGGCCTATAAATCCTCTTGTAAGAGAGCGAAGGACAAGATGACGGTGCTAAATCTTCCTAAGGAACCTAGAGTGTGTGTGTGTGTGTGTGTGTGTGTGTGTGTGTGTGTGTGTGTGTGTGTGCTGTATTATATTAGGATATAATACAGCAAAATGCAGAGAACACTATCATTTAACAGAAGAGTGAAAAGTAGAATATTGCAGCGCAGAACAGAAGAGAACAGAGCTTAACAGAGAGTGGATTGAGGGGGTCAGCCCTGGGGACAGGATCTGGGGTTACGCCGTGAAAGGCCAGCGACTGTTCTGTCAAAAGGCTTGGGGATTGGACTGCAAATGGCAAAGAATACAGGGTCATTTCAGAGAAGGGGTGCAAAGACAGAGGGTTTGTTCAGGGTCCCGCGTTTGCTCTGTGACGTTGAGGCTAGGCCATGAATTGAGAGAGAGAGAGTAAAGGACCTCTTCTGTGTCGGTAAGGTTTTTTTCTTCTCTTGGGGTTCTGTACAGGCTATAGAGCAGAGAGTCTTCTGAGAAGAGATTTAAATGTAGAATTAAGTTAGAACAGTTAGCCGAGTTAGAATAGAATACTGTCAATGCAGAATAAGTAGAGAATGCTTCAAGTTATAAGGGGAATGCCAGTCAAAGCCTTGGTTCTGCAGGATCTTTCTGACCAGCAAACTATATCAGTTTGTCTTGTTACCTCTGACACTGCCATCTCCAGGGGAGAGTTCATTCTTTCCCCTCTGCATGGCAGAGGGGGATAAAAATGCATGTTAAACGAAACTGTGTTGCACCAAGGTGAAACGTTGTTACGGCACGTTTAATAAACGGCCCTACTGAAATAGGACAAAGTGAACTGCACTACAGTGAACTCAATAACACTCCTCAGGTTACTCATTGACTCTAATGGCGCTTTTCTATTGCATAGGACCAGCTTAACTCTACTAACTTCATTTCCCACTAAACATAGGACCCCCTCAATAGCTGGTCATCATAGCAACATCCAAACCTCTGCAAAGGAGAGTGCTGTCCGGAAACCATCTGTATTTAACCTGTACAGTCCAACAAAGACAGTTTCTGATACCTCCTACCTAAAGGTTGGCTCCCCCACCTCAGATCAAAGTTAGGCACAGGTCTACAATACTGTAGACCTGTGGCTATCTTTGACTATTGGTCGAGCTGGTACCATGCAATGGAAAGGTGCCATAATTAGAGCTGTGCAGTAGATGTAACAAGTAATTAACAAGTCTTTGGAAAGTTCCAACCCCCCCCCCCCCTCCCCCACATTCGATTGGTCACTCTAATATATGCACCAAATTGTACAGAAATTCACACCCACACAAAATCAGTTGCACAAACAAACCAGCTTGAACACAAACACACACACACACACACACACACACACACACACACACACACACACACACACACACACACACACACACACACACACACACACACACACACACACACACACACACACACACACACACACACACACACAAATTACAAAATCCCCTCTGTGTCCCTGTCCTCCCACTGAGACAGAATGCCAACTCAGCATCGCTCGGTCACGACAAGCCTAGCCACGTGCACGCTCCCATGCTACTCACATTGACGTGCACACTCACTCACACATCCCGGCGTTCCAGTTCCCATCATGCATCATCTCTGCTGGGCCCCTCATATTCAAGTGCACTCACAGGCATACTACAAGAACTCTCATTAGGAAACGAAACATTGTCTCGCATGTACACTGTAAAATCAGGAGTGTACTTCATTTAACGCTCAAAGAGAGAAATTCTTCAGAGTTAAATTAGCGCTTATAATTTTGCTGTGTACACTTTGTAGAGCCATTTGTTTCACGTCGCACTGCACACACACTGTCCTCTCTAGGATTCACGTCGCCACAAATTACCCTCAATCTTTCATACGCCTGCTCCTTTTGACACACTGCCCCCTCTGTGCAAGACCATGGGCCTCAACTCCACACACACACACACACACAATAAAATCCTCAGTGTTCATTTATCTATTCGCAGCTCCGAGAGTGTAAAAATGTAAAGGTCCATTTGGTTGCATTTGTACACTCTCTGAGTTAAATTAACAGGAATTTACTGTGCAAGCATTCACATTGTGTAATCAACCATCGTCTTTCCACATGCACGCTCTATGGACTAGTTGTGTGCTCAACCACCGTTTTTCACATGTACACTCCGGAGTCCGGACCCTCTGCTTCACATGTTTGCACACCAAAGTTGAAAGCAAACACAGGGTCAAAGTTACTCCAGTGTACATATATACAGTATTGTATATACATGTGCAGATCACTTCACAAAAAATGTGAAACTAATGAACACTTGGAGAAATGCCTAACTGGGTCAAGATGGAACTAAAATATTCTTAGCATTAATCGGCTTTTGGATAAAGCGGGAAACTCTGTTCATTGCAAATTATAGATCAATCGCTTATATAATATTACAAATATTAGTCTCTATAGTCTTCTTTTTCTTTTCTGTTGTTTAAAGGTGAGTGGGGCTGTTCACTCCGCTGTACATTTTATGATTTGGGACAGAGACAGACAATATGAAAACTGAGAGCAACAGGACAGTCTTAACCACATGGGCATGTCATAAATAATAGGCGAACATTCGTCAAAAATAGAAAAAAGGAGAGGGCCAAAAGTACAGAAACCTGGGGGACCCTGGTTAAGTAGGGTTTAAATGATATAAATGAAATAGGGGGGGCTTAAGTTATTTTTTCAAGCTTTGATTGCTTTTATTGATAGTTACAGTGTAGAGAGACAGGAGAGTCAGGGAATGTCATGCAGCAAAGGTCCGCTGGGCCCGGGAAGTGAACTGGGGACCCGCTATCAGGCATCAGGGCCTATGTGGTATGTGCCTTAACAACTCAGCTGTTGGGACCCCAGGATTTAAATGGTTAAAGGGGAATTCCAGCAGGCCAACAAGGGCATGGCTGATCCCTGTGTCTTAACCAGCACACCATAAACAGGGGCACTCTATTTCAGTTTCTAATATTAGGCATCCTATATCTTAGACATTTGGCTGAAACGCTGGTTCCATCCTATATCCTAGACATTCTGCTGAAACTCTGCTTTCTTTGCTTGCACTTTCCATGCACTGAAAAATTAAAAGGTGTGTTTAACAGTGTTTTCATATACATTCAACAGTGACGGGCGTGGTTAACAAGTAGCAGCAGAAGAGAGCTTATGGTCCATGTCAGTGGAAATGACTGGAAACCTTTGGACGCTCCAATTAAATTACCAGATGACTGGAAAGACAAGACACTAAACCTGTCCCTGAGACAGCTCAGCTGTAAAGCTTAGCTCATACTACCACTGAAACAAATAAAACCACTACCAAAAGCATCACCATTACTTGACAATCTGATTTTTTTTAACATTTTTTAAATATATTTAGTATTTATTAATACATTTTTTAAATGGAAGGCAACTCCTTGATACTGTTTCTTTTTACAAACAGAAGATGTTCACGACACATGAAACATTTCTTAACACATAACAGAAACCTTTTCTTGTCTTTTAAGGGCATTGTAAAGATACAGTTAAGTGCAAGACTATGCAGTAGTTTCTTCCAATTGTCTGTGGGATACAAAGCCTTCTTCTGCATGCATGTCACTCACAATGACAAGGTTTGTGCACATATGTGCGGACTTCTATAATGTCAAGTTTCAGGGTCATTTTAGTTTTCAGTGTTTAAACGTAACACTCTACAGCCCGTTCAAACTCAAAGAGGATCCACAGATGTACGACTAAATGGGCCACTGCCGTCAGGTGCTGAACTCATTACATGAATGTGAAGGAGGCCTCAGTGGAACTAAGTTATTCCTTAAGGAGGGGAGGCACTTCAGGAGAGGACCAGGTCTTTGGGCAAACTCTGCTGCTAAATGGATGCTATGGATGGGTCAGACAAAAGTATAATGCGAGGTGGGCTGCGTGTAGAGGTCAGGGAAAAACACTTAAAGATACTTAATCACAACCAGATGCAAGATGGCCTGTAGGCAATGAAGAAGTAGGAAAAAAACACGGCCTGGCCGTCTGGTCAACTAAAGTGCCACGTCACCAAATTACCTGTAATTGTATCCAAAGAATAGCTTGGAATGCTTTCAAGCTGGGATTCATCAGTCCTTTTATTTTTCACCCCAATTTAGTCATTTCCAATTCGCCCGATTTGTATGGTGCCTGCAAGTGCCAACCCCTCCCTACCTGCTGGTCTTAGGGAGGGTGTAGACAACCTCTCCAATACATATGAAGTCACCAGCTGCTTCTTTCCAACTGACATTGAGGAGTTTCACCGACACGGCCGCCTAACGGCGTGCAGAGGAACATGCCATACCTCTCAGTTCTGCTCCCCGCGGAACAGGTACCCTGACCAACCTGTAGGAGTCACTAGTGCAGTGACAGAGATCACCTCCCCTGCCGGCTTCACACCCGCTAACATGAACAATAGTGTTCACTGGAACTTTACCACTACCCGGACGGCAGATGTCCTGAGATTCACCTGAGATTCACCAACAACAATCCCCCCCCCCCCCCAGGCTCTCTATATGTACAGTACAGACACTGCATACAGTGTCAACATGCAACATCTAACTTTATCTCCAGTGGTGTTGGAGAAAAGCAGTGTCTAGTGTAGCAATGCTGTAGTTGCCGTGAACTACCTCTAGGGACCTTTTGCTGAGATAAATAGACAGCCACAGCAGCCTGTATGAAACAACATAATCTTTCCTCAAGTCAGACAGTGTAAAATTCATTTTCAGAAGTCTTTTTGGCGAAGCCATTTTACATGTATGTGAAATGGTTGGTTACAGTGAAAGATATACCAATGACATATCAAAAATAACTTTTGTTTAATTGAATTTTATTTGTAAAAATGCATATTTTCCCTGGATAGTAGACATTGTTTGATTGTGCTATAGCCATAGTTGACAGGAACAACAACTGGTACATTAACATTACCTTTCCACACTTCCAACCATAACAACATTTTACAAGGTTAGTTATAGCCTTATAATATACACAAGTAATAGATGAGTGCTTACTGAGTATTTCTATAAATTATTCATATAAATGTCCCAATCCATTATTGATTTTAACTGCTGGCAAACAGGTCTGTCTGCATTGTGAAATACTGTTGGATTACCACATCACTAGCACATTGATTATAGCTGGCTGCCTTCCAGACAGACAGAGGATGTAGGAACTGGTTTGTCCAATTCACACTGACAAACCATGTATTACCTCAACATACTCAATGTCAGCAACACCTCCACAAACAATAGCAGTATATATGTCACATACAATCAGATGATTAACTGGCAGAAAGACAGTTGCTGTCATGTAGTGAAGAGTTTGTAGGAATATTCCTGTTAACTGTGGGACAATGGGCTAATAAATTGAGTTCTTCTTGCATGTGATGTTGTATGAATTTTGTCAAATTTGGCATAATGTAATTAGGAGCCATAAGGTCATAAAAGTCAAATCTTAAAATCAATTCTAAAACTCATAGGCAACCAGTGTAGAAAAGCAAGCATGGGTGTAATTCATTGAATTGGTTAAGTTTATCAACTGGGTTTTGCACCAGTTGGAGATTTTGATGCATTGGCACAATGATGCAACCACCATAACCACAGCACAGTAACCTATGATTATTATGGTATGTTCTTTTAACTTCTACAATTGTTTACATCGTTAGTGTGTTGGTCAAACACAATACAACCCGCCCCCCACCCCCAGGTATTGGATCAGTTTAACATTTTAATTGACCAGCGCAAACCTGCAAATGTGAGGTAGGCTATGTTTCCGAGAGATATTACAGTAATTCACAAGCTGTATGTACACAGAAGAGATTTCCACTACTCATTAATGATTAACTTAAATGTCAGGATATTTGAATTGAATAGTCAAATAGTTAAGTCAGCAAATAGACATAAGCGTACGTCTCTGTTACTCTACTCTGGGTCCGACTAATTCCAACAGGTTTCTACGTTCTAACTCTGTGTGGCTGGTGCCTAGTTTGTCCCTAAACAGTCAGACGTGTTCAGACAGCCCCAACACTGGAGCTGCTGACAGAAGCACTGGGATTACCACACACACATACATATGTACATCCATGCACATACTGTATATACGTGTGTGCGCACACGCACACACACACACACACACACACACACACACACACATACACACACACACACACACACACACACACACACACACACACACCCCCCAACTGTACATGTTCAGACAAAGCAGTGGCTTGACACCTGTCAGCACACACAGCTATTTTGAATCATGAGAACAAATCTTATTACATTATGTCTGTGCGTGCGTTTGTGCTTGCATGCGCAACACGCACGCACGCATGCACGCACGCACGCACGCACGCTCTCCCTCTCTCACTGGGGTGTATACTGGTCTCTGAAAAAAGAATGCATGTCATCTCCAGCCTTTGTGTGTGTGTGCATGACTGTGTGGGTTTCCATGTGAAGGCAGAAGGACTCTGACATGAATGTAGATTGCAGTACAGTACAGTACAGTACAGTACAGTACAGTACAGTACAGTACAGTATCTGGTGCTAGTAAATCTGGAACTGGAGGCTACATATTTACTGATGGAGGCAAAGACATTGTTCTTATAATGATAGAGGTGGTGTGTATATGTTGAGGAAATGTACCAAATACACATCTAAAACACTGCGCTAATGATGTTTGGAAACCTATAGATGCTATATTACCTTAGATACAAACGCAAAGCAGCAGTAGCTGGCTCAAAAACTCTCTACACAGTAGTCTACACAGTGAACCGACATCAAGTTGGTGTGGGGACACTTTCACTGTGTATCTTTGTGATTTGTACTGCTCTGTTCCACTATTTTCTGTCTTCTTCTCCTTTTTATTCCTTTCCTTTCCTTTCCTTTTTTAGCGTGTTTCTCTCTCACTCTGTTCACTCATTCCATCCCTCCCTTCCTTAATCCCTCGTTCTTGTCCTCTCCTCCCCTCCTGTCCGATCTGTTCCATTTCCCAGTGAGGTGACCTCATCTCTGAGCATGGTTCTGCTTGTTTCAAGTGCTGAAACGCACACACACACACACACACACACACACACACACACACACACACACACTAATCTTGGCAATCATGACAAAGTGGCACATTGCATACAGGCATGAACATATGTGAACAGTCTGAACACACATATATATGCATACGCACACGCACGCACACGCACACACACACACACACACACACACACACACACACACACACACACACACACACACAGTCATAATGAACAAATTGGTACACAAATAGACACAAGTGCACAAAACTAAGACATGTGAGCACACTGTTAGTGCACAGACACGTGCACCAACAGCCACAGAGGACCATTATACATTGATGAGGAAACTATGATCTGATGAAAAGCAGAGAAATGGATGGATGTCCATGAACAGAGGATGAACAGAGTCTTTATGACTTGAAACAAGAGGGAGGATTATTCTCTCAGTTCTTTCTCTCTTCTCTTCACTCCTCCTCTTTTTTCCCTCAAGTCTTCTCTCGTCTCCACACGGGGCTCAATGGCATAATTGCTTCACAAGTGACCAGCGTCATTCTGAGTTTACAGAGGAAGGGAATCCTAATAGCCCTCAAATGTGACAGAATACAAGCAGGATGAAAGTAAAAACAAATGTTTTTAATGATTTTAGATTTACCTGATTTGAAGTGTGCGCTAGAAACACAGGCAATGAAGTATACGCAAATACTGTAGGGCCTACTGTATATCTTTCTCAGTTAACCACAAACCTTTTTTTTTTTCCTTACATTTTTATCCCACGATTTTTGTAACCCATTTTTTCACCCAGTGCCAATTGCCTAAGCTGTAATCCTGGGCGCTACTCTCCCTCTGCCAGCCTGGGGAGAGCCCAGAAGTGAGCTCATGCTTCCTTCAATGCATGAGTTGTAAGCAGGCCGCTTCTTATCACACTAATCCACACTAATTCTTATCACACTATCACCTGACAGGGGGGAGTTTCCCCGGTTGTACGTAGCGCATGGAAGGATGGTTATTCCAACCAGTTCCATCAGGCGCCCGGCTGACCAGGGGGAGGCAGTATAGAGACCAGGATTACTGCATGTTTTTTGTGAGGGTACCTACCCTAGGGGACACGGGGAGAACATGCAAACTCCACACAGAAAGGCCCTTTCGCCAACCCCACCTTGTACGTATGGGCACTGATGATGCTACTTAAACCTCTTTAACCTACATACTTAGTTGACTGGAGTCCTCCAGGGTTCTATACTAGGCTCCCTCCTATTTAGCTCTACACAAAAACATTTTCCCAAAAATAGCTGATCTACAAGCTCACAACACGCTGTCAACTTGTAGATCTGCTATCTTTGGTAAATGATTGCCCCAGAATAGGTACAATAGGGTTCATGAGGTTAACTGGGCACTGTAGTAAAAGTACAGTATGTCTGAGTTAAAGTTTAATCACATGAGTTCAAATGTAATAGAGTCGCTAAACCAATTGAAAGTAAACACTGTCATGCTGCTCTCAGGTACAAAACAACTCCTGTCTGCGTTCATGGGCATGTGTGATGATTTTCAACAAACAACAAAAAACTCACTGCAGTATACATAAGACTTAAGAGACAATTTCAGAAAAATACAGAAAACAGCAAAGAAAGATTTTCTGAGAAAGTGACAGAGCGAGGCGGGACAGAATGACAGACAGAAAGACCGAATGACAGACACTGGTGTTTTGGAGTTCAGGTTCACAGTTGATGAGTGAGTGGATTAGTGTAAAGACAGCCAAATGGTGTAGGATGTTTTAAACATGCAAAAGAATGTGGGCTAATCCCCTGTCGCTAGCATTGCCATGGGCAGGACAACTTCAACATGCAAATAAAGTCTTAAACATTCAGTCGAGTCTCATCACACAATTGCTTAAACATCTTGGCCATCTCTGTTGTTCTCAATCTCATGACATGATGACACATGTCAGCTCACTCACTGTGGCTAATATAAACAAGTGCGCACGTACAGCCGGACGCAATCGCACGCACGCACGCACACACACACACACACACACACACACACACACACACACACACAGTGACACACACACACACACACACACACACACACACACACACACACACACACACACACACACACACACACACACACACACACACACACACACACACACACACACACACACACACACACACACACACACACACGGGTTCTATCATGGTTAATGTATAGCATTGACAGAGGTGTGTCTATGAACAGTTTTACACAATACTTTTTGATATCCTCTCCATTATCAACAAAGGACAACCAACCAGGGTTTTTGACTGGGATACCAGTCCGACATTCAAACGTCCTGAGATTGACCTCACTTTTTTCTTTTTTCTTTTTACTTTATTTTGTATAAAAGATGTGTAAAACAATGTGTAATAAAGGTGCTATTGGCTTTCATGGCTATTTACAGTTTCCAATCCTTAGGTTTACGGCATGAAGAGTCAGACAGTTTTGTACAAAGGTACATTTATTAAACTATCATTTCACATTATCAGGGAAGATTGTTATGGTTTGCACTATTGCTATTGTAGTATGCTGCTGCTGCTGCTGCTGCTGCTGCTGCTGCTGCTACTACTACTACTACTACTACTACTACTACTACTACTACTACTACTACTACTACTACTACTACTACTACTACTACTACTACTACTACTACTACTACTACTACTACTACTACTACTACTACTACTACTACTACTACTACTACTACTACTACTACTACTACCACCACCACCACCACCACCACCACCACCACCACCACCACCACCACCACCACCACCACCACCACCACCACCACCACCACTACCACTACCACTACTACTACTACTACTACTACTACTACTACTACTATATGGTATTTGTCTTAAAACCAGCAGAGTGGGAAAAATAGTAGAGAGAGCATGGGTGTATACTGCACTTAAACTTGTGAAGCCACCCGATCAGCCCTGCAGAACAATACCTCATCTGAATAATGCCTCTGTCCTGAAATGATCCCCACAGCTGTGAATTCCCAATTCAAACTCATTTTGCATAATGTATTATGGGTCAAATTCCTTCCTCCATGGGCTACATCTGAATCAACAGACATAGATGCCATCCATCTATAGTGACTCAAAATGGAGTACATACTGTATGTCAGTGATATAATGTTAACTGATAACGTCAGTCGTCAGGACCTGGAAAACAGGCCAGCCTGTCAACATTAGTCATGACTTGAGAATGAGAAGTCTCATTGGAAAACACTTGGTATCATTTATCTGACGAGGAGCACATTTGTATCTTGAAAAAGAAAATTGGCTGTGCAATTACAGATGGTTTAGCTTCAAAATACATAACATTGGAAGTCTTGTGAAAGATCTGCATGCCTGATTTATATTTTAATAAGTCTGATTATTATCACGTCAGTGGCTTCCAACATCCTGAACACGCAGTACATTTCTGAAAGTGGACTTTATTCCAAATTGGAAACCCTTTGTCTTCAGCTGTTTCATATTTCCCGTTTATAATGACATAATTAAGCAACAATTGAAAGGCAATACATTCTCATGCAATACTGTCATGGGAGTTGTTAGGCATGCTGTGAAGCAGGATAATGGCACAACAAATGCATTCAGTCACACACAGTCAGAAATGGTCTTTTGTACACCTTGGGGCAGTGAAGGGAAAGCCCCTTCTTGTGCGCCTTTTTTTCCCAGAGCCAAATAAAGTACATCCTAAAAATGAATTATGATCATGTCAGCAATTTGAGCACTGATTGACAGTTTTACAGAGAGGATCAAATTAAGAGAAAGAATATTGAAAGAACACTTTTCCAACTGCACCTGTCCAGCCAACCAGTGTTATTTTGGTGGAGTGAGTGTCTAGCAATGGAGATCAGCTATTCAAAGACTTACGGGACTGCACTCCATTACCTGAAAGTGGGCAGTAAGTCATAACATATGTCTTAACATAAGGTCTACATCAGCCAGCTCTAAACTAAACTAGACTCAGTTCAACAAGTATGGGAATGTCACTTTTTCTATGTAGGCTAACATCAACAATAAGCACACTGGGAAGGTAATGGTAAAATGTCACCATATGCTTGTCAGATGGCATACATCAGGTTTAAAATGTTGCTCAGCATGCCTCATTCTTGGCATGCAGTGTGTGCATGAAGGCAGCTCTGTTTGTGTATCTTGTTGCCAATGTCTTCCATTCAACCAATATTCAGAGTTATTGAAATTACATTTTGGGGCAAAACTAATGAGGAAAGATGTTAACATTAAATTGCCATCAAAACATTTTAATAGAAATGGGGAGAAAATAGTATTAGGGCCTCAGCATTTCAGGGGCTTTACAGATGAAATTGAATGCTTTGGCATCAGTATATATTCTTAATAACTTGTAGTGTAATGTATTTATTTTTATTCCAGTTGAAACGCACGTGAGACCTGATAACAGGAAGCACTGGAAAAAAAACGTTTAAACAGCCCTAACAGAAGCTGTATACTTTATGATCATACATTTAACCCATTCAATCCGGGAACACATCTGTGTCATCTTAGATTTTAGCTATAGCCATTATTGTATACTTTGGCTATTCAAAAATAGCAGATATACAAGCTCGGCACTCGGTGCCGCGCTATGAGCTTGTAGATCTGCTATTTTTGAAAAACATGACAATTTGTATATATATTTTAATGCTAACATGTATATTTCTGTAGCAAACGGAGCGTGCATCACTCTGTATGAATGTTTCAGGTCTTTCAATATTCTGATCATACTGCTACCAGAAGCACTGGTAGTATCAGTGTGGCTTTCATCTTCCCAGCTTTAACTACAGCTGGCTCATGTTCAAGTCTTCCAATCTATAGATGATCCCGTAAATCTTTATGGGCAGGGCGATCAAAGCTTTGATGTTATCATAACAACCAGGGCAGGGTGAACTTTAAGATGAACAATATCAGCCTGCCGTTTCAAAGGCTGTGGATCAGGACTAACAAAGTGGGTCACAGGCCTATATTAGTTTTGGCGGCATAACCTTATTTTATCGTGTCTGTAGGTTCCTCCAGGTAGGTATTTTTAAAAATCCTAACTGCTATTGACACGTGTTTCACATGTGTCCCTGGAACAACATTCTTTTTTAGATGGGGGCCCGCGGCCAAATACATATCAATTTGGAGGTCCTTGACATGAAATGTTTTGAGAACCACTGATAGAGAAACATATGTTTTTTCAGAAAACTGTTAGGATTTAGAAGCTATTTGCAGAATCGGCCTCAGGTTTTACTGGTTTTAATGCAGTTAAGGGCTCAACACCAGTATGGACATTTTTGTGTGAGCAAATAGCAGCTGGAAACAGGTGTCTTCAAGGTGGATAACAAACATTTTACAATATTATAGTGTTTTTAAATGCCCCTGTTTAACCTCTGGACCCATCATTTACTCTATGTGTTGTTTATCCGTTTGTTCATTAGCATGGTCTGTTTGTTACTTCTCCTCCAGCCCCTTATCCCTCCACCATCACCGATCTCCATACCGTTACCATGGAGATAGCAGGTTAGGACTTGGAGACACTTAGGAAATCAGGAGGGGGGGGGTCAACAACACTGATGACGAGAGACAACCGCAGAATGGAGGCAAGGGAAGAAAGAGAATAGGTAAAAGAAAGAGATCAACAGTCAGCAGGTACTGGATAACCTTGTATAGCTAGCCCGTGTGTGTGTGTGTGTGTGTGTGTGTGTGTGTGTGTGTGTGTGTGTGTGTGTGTGTGTGTGTGTGTGTGTGTGTGTGTGTGTGTGTGTGTGTGTGTGTGCGTGCGTGCGTGCGTGCGCGCGCGTGCGTGCGTGCGTGCGTGCGTGCGTGCGTGCGTGCGTGCGTGCGTGCGTGCGTGCTCATGTTTGTGTATGCCTAGAACTACTGTACAGCCATTTGATCTCTCTCTCTAAGCCTTGCAGGTGGATTTCAACATCAAAGATGCTGTAGCCACACACACAGAGGTGTCTCATGATTGAACAGATACCGGGCTCTTTCATTTGCAGGTGAATAATAGAGTAAGCTGATATCTTCACCAAGTAGAAAGTCTGTCACCCAAGGCACTCTGTGAAGTCCATTACAGAACATGTACAACAACTAAACACTGCTTTGTAGCTCATTTTCTAAGCCATACATTAGTGATATATGAGTCCACAGATTTTCATAATTCTGCCTCCTGGAACCAGGTTTTTCAAAAGGACCAAACCAATGTCAAAAGCTTTATTAACATGTATTTTCTATTCTATATTTCTATGTATTTCTATTATTTGTGTTGCCCTTGTCCTCACTTAAAAGTCCTTATACTATATCATGTGAGTGATTCTGACAGTAACAGGCACCTATAGGCTGTAGGCCTCTAACCTACTGGATATAACACTAATCTCCACTCAACAGAAATATCCTGTCTGTCACAAGGAAACCTTATAGATTAAATATCCTGTGTGAGGAATGACACTCGTGAATTCTTCAATGTGATTTAATAATTGTTAAAAGACATTTCCACTTCATTAGTTTAGAGTCCTGGGTCCCCTCCACACACAATACACATGCACAAATCTTCATCTGAAGTAAGACATACAATAGAAAGGAAAGGAAAAAGACTACAGTTTGAGTTATACTGTGTTTAGTTTACTACAGTGATGGATCTCTCTCTCTTTCTCTCTCTCTCTCTCAAACATATGTTGGCCATTATGACAGCAATCAGAATGTTTCTGATGCATACCACATTCAAAGGTTTTATTCTCTGTGGAAAATCAAACAAGCATATCTGCAGGAAGACCATTAGTTAGATAAGAGTGTGTGTGTGTGTGTGTGTGTGTGTGTGTGTGTGTGTGTGTGTGTGTGTGTGTGTGTGTGTGTGTGTGTGTGTGTGTGTGTGTGTGTGTGTGTGTGTGTGTGTGTGCGTGTGCGTGTGTGTCTCTCTCAGAGAGCTAGGGAGAGAGAGTCTGCTATGAAGAGCCATAGAGAGATGCCCTCTACCTGCAGTTGACTGACTCAGCTGTATACCTTGGCTGTTGGCTCACAGCCTGCCATCGCCACACAAATTTAAATGATAACCTTCTCCTCTTTCTTCTCCCCCCCCCCCCCCCCTCGCTCTCTCGCTCCACTTTTCCACAGCCCCCACCGCACTCCCTCTGTCTTTTTCAGTGTGTGTCTGTCTCAGCTCCTATTAATAGAACATAGCAGGGTTGGAGGTGTGAAAGCTAGACGGGACAGAATTTCTCTCTTTCACGCATGAACACACACACACACACACACACACACACACACACACACACACACACACACACACACACACACACACACACACACACACACACACACACACACACACACACACACACACAATGACACAGCTAAAAGCACAGACACGCTCTGTGTGTTTTGTGTGTAAGCACTCACTTTCTCTCTGTTCCCCCCTTTCTCTCTCCATCTCTCTCTTTGCATTTAATACCATCCAAATGGCATCTGTCCATTGTCAAAGTCTACCTAGGTTGGACAGAGATCAAACTTAAATTCAGCCTCCTCATGGATATCTTTTTTCTTAACCTTTAACACACACACCACACGCACGCACGCACGCTGCTGGGCAAAGCCAGCGAGGCCAGATGTTGCAGGATTGAGGGACGGGGGTGTGTGTGTGTGTCTCGGGGGGGAGGGGGATAAAGGGGTGCAGGGGTAAAGAGGGGTAAAGAGAAAACCATTGGCAGAGCTTCAAACAGTAGCCTGACAGATTTACTACCCACCCAGAAGAGAAAACAAGCACACAGACAGAACATAGTGTGGAGAAGAGACTGAGCTCACCGGCCTGTGATGAGCACACATCGTCCACTCAGGGACTCTGATAGAGCGTGACTGAACTGATGACTACAGCATGGCTTGTCAGCGGCCATCTCTGCTGGCACATACACATGCCAATGCAGCACCGGTGACACACAAACACACATGTATTGTTGGTCTTGTGTACACGCATGCGCGCACAAAAACACACATCCTGTCAGGTGCGTTCATAATATATTCCTACCTCGTGAGTTGGTAGCCAGGTCTGCTACTTTCTGGAAAGCATCCAGGAAGGCGGCCGCGGCAACCACCGTCGCCCTGTCAACATAATAACAAAGATTACAAATCAATCAACAATTCCTTTATCTATCCAGGTATGTCTAACAAAACTTTAGGGACGTGAAACACTGAACAATAGAAGGGCTTTGTCCCTGAGTTTCACACACACACACACACACACACACACACACACACACACACACACACACACACACACACACACACACACACACACACACACACACACGAAACGAAAACAGAAACTTCCAAATGAAAAAATGATATATAAAACGGAGCCAACAAACAGAGCAGCAAAGGCAATCACACATACAGGTACGCGCACGCGCGCACACACACACACACACACACACACGCACACGCGCACACACACACACACACACACACACACACACACACACACACACACACACACACACACACACACACACACACACACACACACACACACACACACACACACACACACACACACACACACACACACACACACACACACACACACACACATTGTACAGAAAAATTCTTACTTAAGATTTACATTAAATCTTAAGAGTGTCGTGGCTGGTTAGATACGGCAATATCGTATAATTGCTGTCCAGCATACATTACCCAGAGACTGAACATAATGAAGTTATCTGAGCCTTCATTGCTCGTTTTAAGAACTGTATGTGTTAGTTAAGTATTTATTGTTAACGCAATGAATGAATGTACGTTTGTCAGAATTAACAACCACAAACAGTCTAATCACCTTGTACATTTCCATCATTAGACGGTTACTGAGATCCATTAGTTCCTATCTCAGTTCGACAGGCAGGTTTCTATTTCCATCTGGATAAAGACTACTCCTACACTACTCAATACACCACTCAACCACTAATGGCCCTCCATTATTGGAGATTCTGTGTGTTAATAAGTTACAGACATAGAGAGAAATTGTTCTCTTGCACGTGTATGTGTGTATGTCCGTTCCTGTGCCTTAATGACAATAAGTGCGTGCCCACAGTAACCACAGATAAAGTTTAAAACTTTATCTTAAATTCACACCTGTGAAGGACAAGGTCCTTGTGGGCTGAGTGTGACTGTAAACACGGAGAGAGAATAAGGACTAGCATGTATGTCTCCATGTGTGTTCCCATTCTGCTATGTGTGGAATGTCTATGACATGACCCCTTGGAGGTCCTGGCTGGCAGACCTGGAATCTGCCCATCTCATCAGGGAGAGGAGCTGTTTGGCAGAGTCTGGCAAACTCACAGGTCATTAAAAGTGGCGCGATGGTGGTATGTGAGCTATCCATTTTAAACATGAACAGAGGGGCAGTCAGGGGTGAACTCACACAAGATCTGGTGCTTGACTACAGATTCCAGCATGCTGTTGCAACCGATCATTCCCATTAATCATCACTATCACTCTGCAATTCATCCGAGCCAATAATTAAGAGCCGTTAGAAATAAACTACAGCCATAATTATGAGTGAAATTTCAACAGAAATAATATAACTAAACAGAAAGCAGATAGACGGTACGCACACATGTGTTTGTTATCCGATCTAGTGAGACTACTTATCAGCTGTGTATGCTACAAACAGAAAACAAAGCCAAGGGCAGCATGCAACTATAAGCACAATTGTCTGGTGTGCAAAGTAAGTTTGTGGATGACTTTGTGGGTTCAAGTTGAGCTCACAACTGATGTTGCATGTTTCACCCTCTGCTTCTCAAACCCATCTTTCTTCCCCTCTTTATTTGAACAGTATGTAAGCGACAGCGTGCATTACAACATGGGCTGTTTTAGGTAGGTCAAGTATTTTTCCATTCCCAAAGACCTGCCTGAGGAGATGAGGCTGCACAATGTCGGTGGCAGGTCTTAATATGCCAATAGGAGCTAATGTTTAATGGCGTACTTGTTACAGCGTTACACAAGGGTTGAACAATTCCTTTTTCAAACTTGTCTCTTCATACTCTGCTAACTCAGACACTCTCTGTCAGGAGGACAACCTGCAAAATGTTTATTGAAAATACTGACAACATGCCAGTTACTGGCTTAATTGGGCTGTTTAAATTCGGCAAGTGCATTCATTTAGAACACTGAGGATTACATCCAATACAAGCTGTCAAGTTACAGCATGCTGATTTAACTGACAACATCCACCTTCACAGAGGAAATGTGATGTACATACACCAATATAGGCTACTGTAAATATGATAAACATAAATGTACAAACATACAAAGTACAGTGTTTTGTGCATCAAAATACAGGTTTTGCTGTATTACTTCAATGTTTATGTACTCATGTTACATCTCCACAACGTACGCAAGACTTCCATCTACAACAAAAATCACTATGTAAACGTGGTCAGTAGTGAGATGGTAGTGCTTCATCACAGGCTCTATACTGCAGTTATGAAATGTTATAAACATATTTCACTACAATACACAAAAATACCTTTAATAAGAGGCCAAGAAGAGCAACTACACTTCAATGCTGCTATATATTCAATATAATGTTCTATTACAACAAATTGCTCTAATCTAAATTAGTCTATTAAGTTAAGCTTGAGTCTATATTCCCATATAGCTAGTCTACTGTAGTGAAAACGTTATTAAGTTAGACTTCCATAATTGCTAAACTAAATACATTATCAGATTCGAACATGTGACCGTTCCTGATGATTATAGCATGTTTTTTAAAGAACAACAACGTTGCAACATGTTGTGAGTTCGGTGCTGCTGAGGTAGGAGGTTTAAGGCTCTCCAAGAAGAAAAAATACCTTTAATGACAGCCATTAAAAGGTAAAGGTTATTTTTATCTGTGAACCCAGAGGCCAGAGATAAAAACTAGATATTAAATTGGCTCCTGCAAAGGAAAGACACAAAATGTGTACACAAATATAGTAATAGCATTGCAACAAAGTACAAACAGCCTTATCTCTTTCTATACAACCCTTTTCTCCATAAAAATAACTTTTTCTTCCCTCTATCGTGAAACTCTTAACATTAGGAAACAAGGAGAGCGTAAAATGAGAGTCTGTGTTGCATATACTGTACTTGAATGCACTTACGGTATGTATGTCTATATGTGTTTTGTTTTTTAATGCAAGTTATGTCTGTTAATGCACTAATATAATTGCATGCAATTTGATGTAGCAGCCGGTATGTCCAAAACAATTTCCTTAGGGACAAATAAAGTAACCTTGAACTGTCTCATCTTCAAGATCTTAAATATCCTTCTACAAGCTGTCTACTCTCAGTCTCCACCATGATCGGAGGTGACATTAATCTGCGACACTGACACCATTAAGACAGGATAAATCATCTGATCTGTCAACATAAAAACAATTTCCACATACTAATAGTAAACAACTGGTCAGCTGAGAAATAGCAAAAGCCCTGAGCCAAGATACATAATTCTATGAAGATACTATCTTGTGCATGTTGTTGAAGTCAAGTGACTCCCAGTTCAAAGCAGATTGACAATGAATGGACAATATGTGTCTTTATCACAGCACTAATGTAATAAGTGTTTTAAGCATTGTGCTGTTGTGGGCTGGCCCATGAGACATATGGGTGTGTTCTGCTGATGGAAAAATAAACACACACACACACACACAGACACAGACACACACAGACACACACACACACACACAGACACACACACACACACACACACACACACACACACACACACACACACACACACACACACACACACACACACACACACACACACACACACACACACACACACACACACACACACACACACACACACACACACATTCCTTTCTATTTAAAGCGCAGTGTGAGCACCAGGGAAACCTCTGGGTATGTTTGCCTAAGTTGTACTGCACATGATGAGATTGTTCAGTGCAGATTAGATCATTCTCTGGCTTATGTTTTACGCCACCTGCAAAACAGCCTAATTAACATAAATGTTAAGTTATTCGCCCAATATTGTTTGCTCAAGGACACCCCAGGAGCAAGGAAGGAGAAGACAACAATGGCTCCAGTAAAGCTGTGGCTTGAGTGCATTGTACTAAAGTACATTGTAGAAACAACACCAGCAGGCGTCATTTATTGATCCACATTCAATGAAGCAGCACTTTCAGAATTTGCTGGACTCATTTGCAACTCTGATCTTATCTGCAGCAGCAGTTGATGGTTCTGTGAATCAGCCAGATGAGCTATCTTTGCTTTAAAGAATAACCCAGAAATTTAACATTATGTCCTGCATGAGAGAAACCTATTCTGTGGACAAAGCCGCCTTGATACAATGTTCTAGCTGTCATCCAGGACTCTGGAGGGCAGATGGCCATATTGCCAAGAAAGCCCTAAGTCCATGCTACGTACCCTGCAGAATTTTGAAAACTGTTGCAGCAAGTCTTAGATCAGTGCAGGTCATAACTGGAACTCTTGAGCTAATAGCAGCTATTGGTCTGCAAATGCCTCTGTTATGCAGTCAAGACAAATGACTTTAACAAATCTGTTCCATCACAAAAGGCCATGGCCAATCCTGCCTAAACTCCCTATAGACGCTGCCTTTGTACTGCAGAGTGCACTACCAGACAATGATGCATTCATCCCAGCTATCTCCATCTATTCTTAGTTTTAACATGAACTAGAGTATCGCCGTAGTAACTCTGCATGGGGGCTCTGTGCTGGAAAGTTAGTTAGAGCAAATTATTAATAAAATATATATATATTTAAAATAATTAAAAGATTAATTATTTCTATCCATCCATCCACATCATCGTCTGTCTGTCTGTCTGTCTGTCTGTCTGTCTGTCTGTCTGTCTGTCTGTCTGTCTGTCTGTCTGTCTGTCTGTCTGTCTGTCTGTCTGTGACTGTCTGTGACTGTCTACAGTCTGTATACATCCATCCATTCATCCATTTACTATCTAAACATCCATCCATCAAACTATATACTACCTCCAAACGTATCTATCGCTCAATGAAGATGTTAAAGTAGATTAATTATGATGTTCTTCATATCCATTTGATTTGTTTTGAACGAGCTCAGGTCTTTTGAAGATGAACTTCAAACTGTAAAGAGGTGCAGAAGTCTATTTGTGAGCTTAGCTGCGGCACAGCTGCAGCAGCCACGGCTCACCAAACAGACCAAAGACTGACAACCAGTTAAAAGGAGGATGTGATTAGAAATCAGCTAGCCTATATTCCATCCTGCCCTCTCTCCTCAAAGCTCCAGGGTGTGTGTGTGTGTGTGTGTGTGTGTGTGTGTGTGTGTGTGTGTGTGTGTGTGTGTGTGTGTGTGTGTGTGTGTGTGTGTGTGTGTGTGTGTGTGTGTGTGTGTGTGTGTGTGTGTGTGTGTGTGGGTTGCTAAAAACTATTATGGGGAGCCAAGAAAGACCATATTTGAACCCAAAAAACCCAGTCTGAGTGAGTGAGCAGTCTAAAGAAGACTGTAATTGCTAGACTTCCTAGCTGCTTTGGGAGAGGTTGAGCAGAGGGGCTAAATTACAGAGTAGTCTGCCTTAAGCCTAATTTATACCTTGTCGCGTGACAGTGTTGTTTGTAAAGAATTATACATATATGACCGGCTCTGTGACACTTGAAAAATCAGTAATTTTTGATGAGAGACACGGTCGACTAATGGAGTATGAATTAGGCTTGAGGACATCATTATTACACACAAAGAAGACATAATGCTGCTGATGATGGCTGGGCTTCTATCTATGCCAGGGTGGGTGGGTGGATGGGTGGGTGTGTTTGTATGTCCCACAACCCAGCCCATCCCCAACACAGATTACAGGCGACTTGGGGGGTGGGGCATGGTACTGTAGGTGGGGGTTGGGTTGGGTTATAGCTGAAAGGCCTGGCCCTACAGTAATTGACCAAACTTTTGAAGTGGCTGGAGATAAGTCAAAGTCGATAGAAAAAGCATGAAGCCGCCTATTTGTAGGTCAGCACACGTACGCCTAGATAAACTGTTTTTATTAGTAGCACAGCAGCAAGGGTATCATTAGTGCCAGCCATATGCTGCACCCACTGCCACTGGGGGTTAGAGAGGTTGGGACCAGTATGAATTGAAACATAAAAAGGTATTACCCTTTATAACAGAGCATTAACAAATTGACATTTCAGCTTCATCAGAATGGTTTCTATTCTGATAAAGCCATTTGGCTAATGAAATGTCATCTTTTTATCTTCTGGAAGAAAACAAAAATTGCATGTGGGTCATGACAATGTAATATCATGTTTTTTCGTTTGTTTTTCATTACTGCAGCTCATTACTAGTCGTTCCACTGCCATGATGTGCTCAAAGGCAGACATATGCTCATCAGTGTGTTCCCAATTCAAAAGCCAGATGCAAACCCTATGGATAGATGAGCCGTTAGTAACAAAGCATAAGTACAAATACCTACAGTATATGCCCAAATTACCAACAATTACTACTAGTCTATGTATGTATTTTGGCGCATATACACACTACATGGTACCGACTCAACTGTACTCACTGACATACAAAATATGAAGAGAAAAGGTTAAGAAAAAAAAAAAGTGTGGGCCTTCAAAAAAACTTTTAAAATAAATACAATTTTAAAACATTAAGATGCCCTGGACACATCCCACGGCCATGGACCCCTGGAGGTCAGCAGACCCATTTGACAATTGCTATTCTAGATGGCTATGGGTCCCTGCAAACTGTAACCACATCTGTGCACCAGTGTACAGACAGAGACACCCAACTGCCAAACATCCATTCACTACCAACATAGGCATAAACACTATTCTGAGTTTTAACACCGGCACCGCTGGGTCACATATTTAACCTTGGCATGACGGAGACACTTGAATAACATATCACCATTAATCAGTCCTAATACTGACTAAATGGGGAAACTGGCCTCTGCTAGTCATGGCGAAGTCATTGGCCTTTTATGTGGCTGTCAATGTTGGTTTGTGGATGCTTAAAAACCAGGAGTTGACATGCATTGTTAACCAAACAATAATTTAGACTGTCAGCACACAAATTTACAGTATTTGCAGGACAGTGAGCTTTTATGTGAACTGTCAGTAGTAGTTTGCCTATTGGCACGTGGCCATTTAAAACCAACTAGGAAAGGTGGCTAACATTAACATCCATTGTTAGCAGGGGATTTGAGAGGAATTTGGGCAGTAGGTGTGAAAACCTAACAGTATTGTAAAGACAAAGCCCTCTGTAATGTAGAAAAACAAATCCACCTTAATGAAGAGTGAATGGAGGAAAAGGTCACTGAATGACCTCTGGTCAACATTATGAAGACTTTTATGTAAACTGTCACCACTATTTAATTTATAGACACATGAAAAGAATGTGCATGCACACACCGAGAATAAACTTTGGGGCGGGTGCTGAGCATAATTTACAGTGCATAACAGAAATACTAAACAGGTTGAGCACTGCAGGGCTTCTGTAGCACGATGTCTAATGCACCAAAGAAAAGACTGACATTTCGGGCATGCAAGCGAAAGTGACATCTATAGACAAACGTGGCATCTAAAAACTGCTTAGAAAAGCAATGACCATAGTGACAACCATTACACAAGACCAGTAGGACTACCAAGGATTGTTGACAGAACATTACAGCACAATATGGGCTGTCAACAGTGTTATGCAATGGACATGAAAAAACAAGTTTACGGTTAGGTTAAACTACACGTTTGTGCAGTATCTGAATCTAATTTTGTTCGATTTAACCTCAAATCATGAGACAGGGAGATCTAAATTTAGCCTAGGGGTTTTGTCATTGGACACCATAACAATCCCAAATGCATCCACTTAAGGCCAGTGTGAAGGGAAATGCTGACTTCACCAATATTAATGAAAAACACAAAAAACACACCTATAGGGAGCTAGCACACACGCATACACATGTGCACAGACAGACAGACAGACAGACAGACAGACAGACAGACAGACAGACAGACAGACACACTTTCTCACCTGAGCTGTGACTGCAGCTTGCCAGCCTTGGTGATAAAGTCCTCCCAAATTGGGTAGCTGCTCTGTAGGCACAAGCAGACAGAAAGAGTGTTGACATATC
This sequence comes from Gymnoscopelus microlampas, assembly GCF_963454915.1. Taxonomy (NCBI): domain Eukaryota; kingdom Metazoa; phylum Chordata; class Actinopteri; order Myctophiformes; family Myctophidae; genus Gymnoscopelus; species Gymnoscopelus microlampas. The sequence continues at coordinate 30,170,053 of NC_139940.1, read as the reverse complement.
AGTATTAGCACAGATATAATTATTCACAGAGTTACACAACCACTTGGCAAAGCCACAAATATGAGGCCAAATAAACAGCTAACCTTCAGAGCCATTACTCCAATTTCCATGACAGCGGGATGGGCTACTCAAATCTAATAACCAAAAAAGACAGCTCATTATCTTTGCCAATTTGTCATCTGCACTTCAGTGTCAAATAAACAGTGTTTTAAGAGTATGTGTGCAGCATACATGCTACCTAGTAAGTTCAAAAACACGCAATGTGTGCACAGTATACATCTTTTCAATGAAGAACATTCACTTGAACTCATTGTTTTTGCCTGTTTGAAAATATGTAACTCTAAAGCCCTACACTTGCTGGGACCAAAAGTGGGTTACAGGCCTCTTTCTGAAAGATCCTAACATAACAAGAGTAGGCTACTAATCTCGTAATGAGCCTGGGTCCCAAAGGCAGACTAAATTTACTTAATTTGGGTCTTTGGCTGAAAATAGTTAACCTTTAATGTAAGCGTTCCCAGAGAACCAGTGACATAAAGCAACAAGACGAGCTCAAACTCAGAGACATGAGTATAGCAGCAATCTGAATCATGACACGAGCAGGAAATAAGAGATTAAGTGATGATGAAACTACAACAAGGGAATGTTTGTCGATGATGTGCTACTAGTGTCAGCCGGGTAAGGAATGTCTTCACGTGCTGTGGAACATCACACCCAACAAGAGCCTAATCTCTACTCTCTCTCTCTCTTGCCCTCGCTGAGGGTGTGTATAGTAGAGTTATAAACCTATGGTTCAACCCATAAAAGCTGAAGGGAAATGATGTGTTTTCTAGGTCTCTTTGGAGTAGAGAGGCTTGTTTTAATCAATCGGCATGCAACAAACTTTACACAAGCATCAGGTAGCCTCGACTGGAAATCATGTAAACCATTGGTTCTCAAAGTGGGGTCTGGCGACCCCCAGGGGTCCTTAGGGGGTTTCCAGGGGGTCCCTAGCAAAATGTGTTAATATGGCATCACAATCATTTTAACCTTTTATACTTTGGCTATTCAAAATTAGCAGATATACAAGCTCATAGCTTGGCACCAAGTGCCGCGCTATGAGCTTGTAGATCTGCTATTTTTGCTACATTTGTGCAAACCTTTGAATATATATATTATTATTTTTAAGTGTAGTAGTAACTCTTTATTTTTGCATCTGGGGGTCCCTGGAACAAAATATTTGAGATGGGGGTCTGCGGCCAAATGCATATCATTTTGGGGGTCCTTGACATGAAAAGGTTTGAGAACCACTGATGTAAACCATGCAAGCAAAAGCACACACAGACCATGGTCCCATCAAGGAGTCACAAGTAATTACAAGATATTAGGATATTTAACATTTTCATCTAGGTGGTCGTGGTCAGGCAAACATGCAGGGGTTGACAGATAGCCCCTACACCGTTGCTGGATACTGAGTAGTAGCCTACTGAATGTGTTTGAGCAGAATTTCATATGGATTTTGGTGATTCTGGTCCACATAATGACTGGCAGGTCATTTGACCTACACATGTCAAATCCTACAGATCCTGTAGGTCTTTTTCAATCCTACTAGCTACATTCCCTGCATTCTTAAAGCCCAACAACAGCTGGGAAATCAACTAGTTGTCTCATCAGCTAAGCTCTCTCAAAAATAACCTCAAAATGACACGTTCTACTTTTGTGACCAATTGGCCTATTTAGCGTCCCTTTTTTAGCCAGCATTCAACAGAGTGGGTTAAAATACCTCCAGGAAAGAATGGAATAGAACACACAATCGTAGGAAACAAAATTAGGAAGAGTGAGAAATTACAATCCTCGCTGTAAAAATAAAGAATTCATAGTTTGCCTTACTTTTTAGCAACACAGTTCAGTAGTTACCACTGTAAGAATAGTAGGGATTGGCGAATAAAAACACTGATGCAGAATCAGTCTTGTTTGTTTACACAAAAAAGTGAAATGTTGACCCTTGGTAACTGGTTAGCTATACTAGTGAGGACATTGGTTCTCACAGTGGTTCTCACTGTGGGGTCCGGGGACCCCCAGGGGTCCTTGGGGCGGTATCAGGGGGTTCCCAGCAAAATGTGTTAATCTAGTGTCACTACTCACTATCATTTCATCACTTTGACCATATTTTATACCTTGGCTATTCAAAAATAGCAGATATATAAGCTCATGAGCTTGTAGATCTGCAGCCAAATACATGTCATTTTGGGGGTGAGAACCACATGAACAAGTTTGAGAACCACTGGCATTGGTTCTCCAAGTGGGGTCCAGGGACCCCCAGGGGTCCTTGAGGGAGTTCCAGGGGGTCCCCAGCTAAATGACGGATAGTGAGGAACCATTTGTACACTCTCAGAGTTAAATTAACATTGATTTTACAAGATAAATTGGAGTCCCAGAAATAGAAATACCATTAAATGGGGGTCCGTAGCCATAATGCATTTCAAACTGGGGGTCATTGAAATTAAAATGGTTGAGAATCACTGCTAGAGCCGTAAAAATCTTCTCTTATGGGAGTCCGTGGCATATCTTTTCAAATGGGGTCCACGGGCTAATAAGTGTCAATTTGGGGGTCCTTGACATGAAAAAGTTTGAGAACCACTGCTTCAAAGTACCTTTTCAATACCAATACTTGTGTACTGTTTACTCAAGTATTTTTTTAATTCTGGACTTTTTACTTGTAACAGAATATTTCTACATTGCAGGAAAAAAACAATGTGAGTACTTTTTCCACCACTTGGTCTTACTTTCATGTCTCCGATCAGAGTCTGGAAGAGTCCTCCAAGCGCACTGCATTCCTTCTCGATCACAGCCTCCATTTTCAGGACCACCAGCTCCACTGGTCAGTCTCAGTCCGATAGAAGGCAGCCAGCTTCTCTCTCTCCAAGAAAACAACCGGCGGCTACTTCAAATGCTATTTAATAAACAACAACAAATAAAAGTGGTGTATTTGATGCTTCCCGAATTTATTCTCACATTAAGCGACACTCAAAAAAAATCAGAGCTCAGTTAAGAGAGTAACGGTGAAAAAATGTCTACTTTTCGCCGTCTTTAAGTCAAAGGTGCTTCAATGGGACGAAGAGGTGTGAAGGGAAAAAAACACGTTTAAATCCCCCTTTCTTCTCCTCCATGCCCCCCGATTGTTATCCACATGTTGGCAACTGATGATAACATAGCGAGTGGTAAACTGAAAGCCATTATAATCCTGCAGAGCTGTGGTGGAGTTGGTTATCCTGTCTGTAGATAAAGGTACATTCCGACACACACACGGTCCAGTCTGAGTCTAGAGCTCCAATGTTTCTGTTTCTCTCTCTCTCTGCTGCACCGAGGAGTGAGCGGTGAGGGACAGTGTTGCCAGATTCTGTGAGAGAAATAAGAAACCAGGTCTAGGAAAACAAGCATAAAAGAAGCGAATATAGGCACTTTAAAATATATACGTGAATACATCGGCTATTTGAAAGCAGCAGAACAAGCTCACAAATTCACAATGCGTTGCATCGCGACGCGTTGTGAGCTTGTAGATCTGCTGTTTTAGAAATAGAATAGTTGAATTTTTTTTTTGGGGGGGGGGGGGGGGGGCATTCTAGGCTACTATAGCAATACAAATCTGGTACGGGGCTTCGTTAGGTAAAAATATTTTAGAACCACTGGCTTAAATAATAATTAAAACAAATGTAGAAACAAGCCCAAATAAGCAGCTACACTTTAGAAACAATCCCCAAAAAAACGCAACCAATATTTACAACATTTATAGTAAGCAGACCTGGCAACGCTGGTGAGGGACGAGGACGAGCGCAGGCTGAGGAAAGCGCGTTCACGAGTTGCTTTGATGCGCCCCGCCGCTTTGCTTCATATTGTGCGTGTGTGTGTGTGTGTGTGTGTGTGTGTGTGTGTGTGTGTGTGTGTGTGTGTGTGTGTGTGTGTGTGTGTGTGTGTGTGTGTGTGTGTGTGTGCGTGTGCGTGTGCGTGTGCGTGTGCGTGTGCGTGTGCGTGTGCGTGTGCGTGTGCGCGCGTGTGTGTGTGTCATTAAAAATCATTAGTGAAAGTTGATGGTGAAATATATCGGTAGGCTACTAGGCTACTCTTTGCCTGGCATTGTGCACCGAGTATATTATTAAATAGGCATAAAGTAGTCTATATACGTAAACATGAGTTATCAAACATTAACACTCAAATATGTGGGCCCCTCGAAGTCCCCTCCTATATAGCTATCAGACTAATAAGTCACAGAGTGTTTAAAATGTTTTATTGAATTTTTTTACATGCAAATAAAAATCACGTAAATGCCTACTGTAGATTTAATTATAGGCAGTAAAGTGTGTACAGGTGCTTTCTTCACTCACACATGCCTTAGGCCTACAACTCAACAAGTATAGCCTAGTATGTTTGTGTTTGGCTAGCATGGGGTTGGGGTCCTAAAAGATATTTGGCCCAGGGGCCTTCTCCTTCTCCATCCCTGCCTATATGACATCAGTATGACGTCAGGACTGGCTATATCATTACCCCTCACAACAACCTGTGATATCCTCATCCAATAATATGTAGTGATATAGAATAGGTTCAATAGCCAATGGTTGTTTTTTTATTATCGCCATTCAGACAAAACAACAATGGCTAATTGGCTCCCTCCCTGGTAAAAGAGACTTCAATCTCACTGGGACTTAACCTGGTCAAAAATGACTCTGCCTGTATGACAAATACTGTCAGCAACGTAAACAGTGGCCTTGTGATATACACAACAAGAACAATTTAATCATCAGATCTGTACTTCTCCACTACTGCCAGTGTGCATCACTGAAGTCATTAAAGTTAACATTGAGTCATGGGATACTGGCAAAAGAAGCAGGTAGCCCTAGCAGGCTGAAGAACTCCATTGTGTAACATGTATTTAAAAGTCCCAAAGACTTGCTGAAACTGAGCGCTGTGGTTTCCATAGTGTATGCATCCAGTTCAGAATAACATGACCTTTCTTGCCCTGAGCAACCTGGAGGCTGCAGCTTTGCATCAGGTGACGTACCGGCTGAACATCCCGTGCACAGCCTTGTGTACAGTCCTCTGAGCCGCTCACTCAGCCAGATGCTGTGGTTCTCTGCCTTCATGCTTCGTGGGGGCGTGACCTCTGTTCAGTGGAAACCTGCAGAAGCCTCTAAACTCCAGACTGAGCAAACCCTTTACTTGGGTTCATAAACATTTCTGTTGGTGTGCTGTGTTCTGGATTTGCAGCTGCGTACAGTACTTTGAGAAGGTACTGAAGGGCTCAGGTATGTCTCTGTGGATGAGGAACATCCAGATGTACCTGTCTGGCATCATGGTCACCCTAAATGGCGTTTACATGACAGACGGAGACAAGGTCCTCAAGAAAGGCCTCTTTTTCGGTTACACACCATGGGTGTGCTTTGTAGTATTCCTGTTCAGAGAGAGTGTGTGTGTGTGTGTGTGTGTGTGTGTGTGTGTGTGTGTGTGTGTGTGTGTGTGTGTGTGTGTGTGTGTGTGTGTGTGTGTGTGTGTGTGTGTGTGGTCTATATACATCAGTGATGTTAAATTACACAGACAACATCAAGGAAGGCTTCTCTGCCACTGTTGCCATTGTTCTCTTAACCGTGGCTTCGGTCATTTTGTTATGCCTACAGATAATGGTCACCTTTGCTTCTTGAGCCATGCTTGTCCATCTACCTGTAGAGGCTTCAATCCAAAGCAGGACACATCCAAGTTTTCCAGACTAGCCGTGCGGAATCCAGACAGAAATGTATCATGGTTTGAGTCCTTGAGCTGTGCATGCTCTTTTAACACGGGACAAGATCCATGTTAAGAGGCCTTAAAGAGGTCCTACAGTGGGGCATTTCAGAGCCACTCGCCTTTTACTTTCAAAACAAACTGTCATTGGGATTTGCTATGAATTCAGTAAATAACAGAGGACAGGGCAGCCTGTGTTTGCATGTAGGTTTATCCACCTGTGACGACTGACGACCCTCTTCCACCCTGTCTGTTGTGGCTACTGCTGGGGCTGATTGGCAGGGTAGTGCTGGAGGGATCATCAGAGAGAATGGGGCACGCCTAGGCCTGGTGTATCCCATCCCAGGCATTTTTTTTTACGGTCTATCCCAGGCAATAAAAATCTGTGCCTCCCTTCATTTACTGTCTCTCCTCCTATCCTTACAGGTTGCTTATGTTTTATGTTGGTCCTTTTCATTTACAGCCATGTTGCACATACACTCCCACCCACACACTGCTTGCACATTGATGCTCACCTACATCTTTTGGTTCCCATTACTCGCTTATAATTTATAAGACCTTTGTGTTACACCTTCCACTGTGCCTGTGTCTCCCCTTTTGTTACAAAAAGCCAGCGGTAACACACGTATAGTATACTCTCCTGACATGGTACCACCCAAATTCCACCCGCAGGCGAGTGACAAGATAATTTTAAGAAAACATTTAAGCTATTTTATGCCACATAAATTAAGTATTTTTTATTTATTTTTATGTTTATGCCAGAAAGTTGGCCCTTTTAATTAGTTGTTCATAAACATGGGAAGAGACTCTGCAGGCACTGAAATCAATCATTATCTGTCATGCTCGAGTATAAAGATTTTGATACACAAATGCCTGCCAAATATGTCATACTGTGGTGAACACAGAACTATCTCTTGAACAGCTCCACATCTTCAGGCAATCATTTTGTTGAGGCCCGTTACTGAATTGGGGATTGCCAGTATCTTTAAGGCTATTATTTGCCTACAATCAGATTCATGAGCCATCACCTGGCTCATAGGAATGCTTGTGAAAGACAACTGATTGCATGTTTATAAGATAATTTAAATCTTTGTGAGTATCTGTTTTATCAAGTTTTTACAATGTCCATTTAGGTTTGAAAGAATTATTTAACTGCCGTCATTAAACAATGATGGATAATTACACACAGTGATGCCCAGTTGTGCTGGGTAGCTCAAGATATATTGTGTTTACTGAAACACACAAAGTGATATATTGTTCTTTTAAAGTCTTAATTTAGGCTAGTTATGCACTAACCTCTGTGATTTACACTTATTAATTAATATTCACACACAAAAGTGTATTTATTATGCATTAGGTCAATCATTTTAAGCTGTTCCACAAAATATACATTTGTGTATAACCGGTGGCATCTAGTGGTCAATATGAAAAACTACATCAACAAAATCACTGCAGAGAAAATTGAGGGAAATAATTATATAATTTACTATTTGGTGATTTTGCATATGACATCATGTCCCCAGGAATGACCTATCAGATTAAACTATTTACTAAAATATCTGAGTAAATTACACTCATTAGTTATTAGATGGATTTATATAATTTGTACCAAAACAGTTCTTTCTTCAAAACTAGTGGCTGCTCTCTTTGGTTGCTTCAGACTGTCTGTGTGGTCTGACCTTAGCACTGACCACCTGTGTTTTAGGCCCCCTGTTCAGTCTTTGCTGCTATATCTAGAAATCTAGATATAGCTAGGTATAGATATAACTTCAACTTACTTGATGTATCTGTGCTTCTCCCTTACATGGGTTCAAGTGATTAACTTCTGCCTACTGAATCATTTTCTGCTCTTTTCAGCCTTAAAAGCGTCCAACATGTTTTTAATTTGTATATTGTCCTGGTAAACACAATTAACATTTACATGAAGAAAATAAAAATACCCAAATTCTAAAATTCTAGAAAGATATGTAGTACAGTCAACATTTCTACTACAACGTTTATATATGCCCTGACACATTAACAAGCAGTTTTGACTTTTTTTCTGAATATTTATTCCTTTAATTCAAGAGTGCATTAAAAGGTCAACAACAGTGGTGCCATAAATAATAATAACAAATGCCTTCAACTGTTTTGTTTTTTTAAAGAATATAAAAAACATAATAGATAATAATGCTTCATTAGAAATTAATGTATGTAGCCGTTATCAATTTGGGCAAATTAAGTATGTGATGCTTTGATAAAGATACTTCACAACATGGATCAAACACTAATACATATTATTTGTGAATAGAATACTATGTGGTCAGTCTATAAAAAGGATCAGTCAGATTCAGAACTCAGTATGTAACTAAAGATTTAACTTGGGTTGTGGGAAATATCTATTGGGTCGTGCAGACGTGCTATCATGTACAGCACAAGATGGCAATGTAATTACATGAGCAAAATCATGAAAAAATAGTTTGAGTTAAATGTTGACTTATACTGTATTATGTATTTTCTACGTTTTTAAAATGAATTTGCTCATCATCTCTTCTTTATTGATTATGTGTTACATGCATTTGTTATGTATGCAACAAATGCATGTAACATGTTTGCCATGTTGTTTGTGACTAATTGTCTCTTCATTTCACTTTCTTTTTTCTTAAGCTTTTAATTATTAAAAACTTGACTTTGTCAGCAGTCAAACAAAAATAAATACTGCATGAGGGTTGGTTGTGAGTGACAAGCATGGATCAATCATTATGTGTCATTCATTGCTGAAAACGGTTGTGCACCCCTGGACTAGGCTCACTAGAGGTTCTTTTTGTTATAACATTGTATGGTGCTGAACAGTGAGCCCTCCCCCAGAGAGGGGAGTTTTTAAATTGATGCCAGTGTAATATTTAGTATAATATTTGTAAATACTTCTACATGTATGTTTTCCAGGAGGGAGGGATTGGCAATCAGTAATCCTTTCTGTTATTTACATCATAGCTACATGTACAGGTACAGTATGTAGCATTATTTGCACTGTCCTGATGCAGTACTCAATGCCTTGGAAATATTAGCACTTTAACACAACACGTAATACGTTTTTTTTTACTCACAGCTTTCCTCAGAAATGTAAAATAGTAACAAAATATCACATCGCAATTATGCGGACGCATTTTCAAAGATAAAAAGTGCTCACAACAGGAAAACTTGAAAATTCATCAGTACCATCAGTTCAATTGAGGGAGAAAAAAAAATATTATTTAGAATGTAAGTTGGAGCATAACAATTGTTCTTACACTGTCCAGTGCCCACCCCACAGGCGGAACCATCACATTATGTAGATTCCTTCTTTATGACCTAAATGTAATGATATACAGGGACATTTTACAGGTAATGGAAAAGAGATATATAACTATATGGTCTCCAGAAACGGGCGGACAAATGTAAAATTGGGGGGAAATGAATAATAAAGACAGCATGAAGGAATAAAACGACAATTAATCAATTATGGTTGGTTTGAGTTTTCCTTCAGGAAACAACATAGCTCACACTGGCCTGAACCGAACAGTACTTAAAAAATGTAATCGGAACAGTGCAACTGAAGTTGAAACAGTCATAACATGTTATGAACAAGTTGTAGGAGTTGTAAAAGTACTCAGTGAATCCTTAGTGTTTATTTAACTCCAAAGTGTGTACAAATGTAACCAAATGGACCCAGTCCTTTTGGATACATGTCATTCAGACTTCAGACTTTAACATTAACACTGAGGATTGTATTAGTCAACATAAGTCCTCCTTGTTCTAGGTCACATCCTCCATCTCTTGAAGCCCATGAACATACTGCAGCCGTAGCATAAGGTCACCACAAATGCAAATATCTGCAACAGAAAAGCCATGGAGAGAATAGATACGGCTGTTATCCAGTTTGTTTGTGAAGCTTGTAATGTCCTACAGATTACATTAGAGAAGCTTTAACTGCCAATTACACTGGTCATGGTTTAATAGAGCTAACATCTTCTCATCATAAATCTCCACTTGACAACTCCTTAGGACTACGTTTCATCATGGTGGAAGAGAGTCATGTATGTTCTATATATGTAATGTACAGAATGTATTGCAAACTATTTCAATTGTAGATTTGTTGCTAGAGTGGTAGACACAATGAATAAATCCATGTACTGTATATGAAATTACATCCCCAGAATAGGAATAACATCTATCTGATCAGGTTTCCCTGAGGGAAGGCATCCTGACACATGTTCACCATGACATGAGAATGGTCAGTGCTAAATGAATGTAGCACTCTTAATCTGAAAAATGTCTGTTGTAGCCTGAGAGTCTGGGAGAAATGTTCACCTTTCTCAAAACACCTTCAGCAGGACAATGGGTATTGTACAAGGAGTCATTGATTTAAAGTGTAAAAAAAAAAGCTGTACCCTAAATTCTAATGTATTATCATAAGTATCAGGGTATATCTTCACTGTCATTCCATTTTATTGTATTGCTTAGTATTTTATTTTATCTTCATTATATGCACAGCAGCACAATCTGCGGGACAAATCCCAAAAACATTTTGCTACTTAGTTGTACCTGTATAAGTCGGTAACAAATAAAACTTCTTGAATCTGGAATCTTATCATGTTCATCTTTTAACTTGACACTAGATGTCAGTAGAGTACACCATTATAGTACTGTGGCGCGGTAGTGTATTTTACAACTCAACATGAACATAAACATGAGAGTTAATCTTATCTGAGGTGACATACTGTACAATACTGCCACCTGTTCACCTGCTCAGGGACTACAGATGGTAGCTAAATCTGGTACAAACTACAAATCATCTTTTTTTCCCGCTTGAGATTAATGTATTTTGTAAGTGGCCCCTGATCAAAATGAATGAAATTAAATTAAATGTAATGAAATGCTGTGTGTGCACACACTTATACACACACAAGGGAAATGAGGGATTTTTTTTAGTTGAAATAAAGGTTTGGAATGCAATTATATTTTTGTACTAAACGTGTATGTCACGCATATACAGTACTGTACATAATAACAATGTGCAGTAGCCAACATTCTTAACGGAAAATAAATAATACATACAGTATATTACAAATTGCCCCAAAAGTAATTCAATTAATAGAAAACGAATGGAAGACCAAGACCTAGCACTCACCGTTGCTGCCACATTAATGCCGTATTGCCTCTCGTCTAGGACAGTGAAAATGTTGCCCCGGGGGTAAGTTATGCACATAACTGTGTCAGTGCTGTTAGCAGTTTGTTTAATATGGGCTCCTCCGTTAGCTGCCGTGGTAGCTGCCTCCAGCACAAAGGCAGCAAAGTAGAAGAGGACAGCTGTGAAGTGGTACACCACATCCTGGGAGAGGAATGACAACAAATGATTAGGAATCAATAATAATGTGCGTGTGTCTTTCTCGGAAAACATTCTGTATCCTTGCAAGACTGTTGCGCCACCATTTAAGAGGTATTATTTGGACAATGTTTTGAAAACAGAATTTGTTTTCCACCATATTAATTTAGTTCCTTGGCGAGCTGCAGACGAGGGTGAGCACCTTCAGCCAGAGGCTCACTCCACCAAAACAGAGTGGTACAGACTTTCCTTTGTGCCAACTACCATCAGACTGTATAACGCAAGAGAACTCTCTCCCTATGCCTATGTGGTTCTGATCTCTGTGGTTCTGTGTCGTTTTGCTCATGTGTGACTGATGTGCGCGGATGATGACTGTGGTAGGAATGTATGTATAAGGCTATGAAGGTGTCTTGTGTACTGTGTGTGTGTGTGTGTGTGTGTGTGTGTGTGTGTGTGTATATATATAATTAAAAAATATATATATATATATATACATATATATATATAAATGTATTTATTTTTTTATCACACTATGCAGCTATAACACCTCAATTTCCCTTCAGTGATCAATAAATGATATCTCATCTCATCATCATCTCAGACACAAAACATAGATCTGTGTGTGTGTGTGTGTGTGTGTGTGTGTGTGTGTGTGTGTGTGTGTGTGTGTGTGTGTGTGTGTGTGTGTGTGTGTGTGTGTGTGTGTGTGTGTGTGTGTGTGTGTGTGTGTGTGTGTGTGTGTGTGTGTGTGTGTGTGTGTGTGTGTGTGTGTGTGTGTGTGTTCGAAAAAGATAAAGTGAGCGGAATGAGAGAAACAAAGAAAAACAAGAGTATGGCAAAGATTCAGTGTAAAAGAGTGAGAGAGACCAAGAGAGAAAGAGAGAGAGATCAGAGTGTCAGAGAGAAAGTTAATGAGAGTCTGTGTTGTTGACATTGTGGGCCTGGCGGCCCCAACAGGCAGGTCTTTGTTGAGTTTTGGTGTGAGCTCATCATCCATGTCACTCATTGTTCAGTAGAATACAAACGATGCCACATGCCTGGCTATTCCCAGGAGCAGGGACTCCAGCCTAAGGCAAGGCTGGGTCTGACAGCCCAGACCCAATAGTAGAGCACTCCAAGAACATGTAACAAGAGAACACAAACGTGTAATTTCTCACATGATGATATCATAGGGCAACAATTACCGGCTTCACTCCAATGACCCAATAATAGCGCTCTGTATTGTCGTTGAAACCTCGTATGTCCAAAACTATTACTTTTCAGGAAATGGAAAAAAAATCCATATGGAGCCAATGTAGTTATTATTTAGACACGCGATCTTAATACTTTGCATTGGTAAAATATTTATGAAACCCACAGTCACCCCTAACCACTTTTCACATTAAACAAACACACAGATCTACAGCTACTTTTGTGTGACACTGTAGTATGACAAAGTAGGGAATTCATGGATGCAAGGTTTCTGCCCGACAGCAACGATATATTAGGGTACTGCAGTATTATGATGTGCAGGGTACTGTAAACACAATGCTTCATGATTTCAGTGTACTGTATATGTGCTGCACTATACTCTGGCATGCTGTAGTAGTTATACGTTTTACCTGCCTGTACACAGTAACGTACAGGACCTGTAAGGGTGCATTATTTGGACTATTCTTACACTCTCTCTGAGTTAAATGAACACTGAAGACTTTACTGTAGCCTATATCCACAGCAGTGCACTGAATCCTACCGACTGTCTCACTTAAGGGATTACCTGTGTATCTTGGCATCTCCTTAATTCATTTTATGCAGTATTAATAAACTAATGCCCTATTTTATATAGTTTGTCATATGACAGCATCGCACAACAGTAGCAAAAGTTTGTAATATTTGTGCCTATAATGACATGCCAGGTATGTCTGTGGGTTTTATAAATATTTAATCAATGAAAAGTATTAACAAGAGCTTGTAACTAAATAATAATCACATTGGATCCATTTCCTGAAAAGTAACGCTTTTTGACATAAAAGGTTTCCACCCCACAGTGGTGATATGCTACTGTATGTTAAAACAACATATATCTTTTAATGTCATTATTTATTTAGGCACTTTATGGTACACTGCGTGCTACATATTTAGTTTTAGTAAAGTTATCTTCCAGTCTTGTATACAGACTTTCACTCTTATGGCACCAGACTATCACTATAACTTAGCTAGTTGTACTGTAACTCAGTGCTGCAGTACCAATAGTGACCTTATGGGACCTACTTATGATTTAGGAAGAGAGACTAATAACTCTCTAGGCCTCCTGGTCTTACGGAAGCAGCCTCTTGTCCTGGCTGATCCCCTCTTGATGACTTTGAACCACTGCTTTCAAGCTAGTAAGTCCTTCATATCTCTTTTGACACACTCTGGTAGTAAGTCATTAGTGGTTAATGTGTATTTAAACAGTCAATAATATATATCACATTGACAGCTTGTCTGAGTAGTGTGCCCACACCAGCCATACAAGGTCATAAATGTCTACAATAGACGGCTTGTTTGATTTACATAGTTACAAGGAATTATGACCACTTCTCAGATAACAAAGCCAGAAGCTTTTAACAGCGCCATAAATTCATGGCTCGCACAAGTGGCATGGTGTGCAGTTACAGTACACTGCACACAAAATTAGATTTCCAAAGAAAGCAAGTTTCATGACAGTTTCTTGTCACTGCCCATGATACTATGACTAAGCCAGTGATAGTTGATGATAGATGATGATGACAGGCAATGATAGATACCATTTGTAATATTTAATACATACAGAGAGTTTGAGTGTGAGTGTGAACTGCCACATTTGAATTATAGCTACGGTGTACGTGTGCCAAATATGATCAGGGGCAAGATTATGTCAATGTCCCTCAAAGTGAAATATTGCGAGCAATATCTGCATGAAGCCAGACTTAAAAGCTCTAATATTTTGTGGCCGAGCATAATATATTGGCCAAGTTCGGGGCAGGGAAACCAGATGCGGAGGATGATCTTTGTCACTGTACGTACTCCTACAGGCTGGGGCGGCGCCTGAACGTTACGGGAGGAGTAGGATGAAGGCGCTACATCCTCCCGGTGGGGGCTCCTCATTAGCAGGTGAGCCAGTAGGGTACAAGAGCAGTGATAACACAGAAATGTGTGGACAGGAATTAATTAGCAAAACAACTACATTGGGGAGAAAAGTGGTAACAATAATTGGCTACTCTAAATTAATTTAATAAAATATGAACAACCATAACCTCAGGCTTCCTTCAAGTCAGCCAGAGTCAAGCCACACCTTAAGAAACCACATCAATCAAGTACCACGTATCACCCCTTACCTTTCTTTACAAAACTCTTGAATGTGTTGTCTCTAACCAGCTTGCGCTCCATCTTTCACAGAATAACCTGTTGGATACCAACCTAATTCAAACCAGTCCACTCCACTGAAACTGCACTCGTTGCAGTCACAGAGCAGTCCATGCCGCCCAGGCTGACTCCCATTCTGCAGTCCTGATCCTTTTAGACGTACTGTATAAGCAGCAATTGACACAGTGAGTGAACCACCATCTTCTCCTGGACACCTGCCGTCCCAGTGACCTTGCATCACTGGGACGGCACAAAAGTGGTTCTCCTCGGACCTACCGGGTTTCTCTGAAAGGTTTGCTTTTATACCCCCGTACCCTCCTGTGTGCGGTCCCCCAAGGATCGGTACTTTGGGCCCCCTCCTTTTATCCCTACAGTACACCACATCTCTTGGCTCTGTCATCTCTGCTCACAAGCTCCCCTATCCCTGTTACTGTATGCTGATGGCACTCAACTGTTTTTCTCCTTCCCCCTATCTGCCACTCAGGTTGAAGCGCGCATCGCTGCATGCCTGGGCTGACATCTCACAGTGGATGTCTTCCCATCACCACATGCTCAACGCAGATACGACTGAACTTCTCTTCTTCCCAGGTTAATCCTGCCCATGCAATATCTTCACTATTTCCATTGACAACTCCCTGGTTGCTTCTGTTCCAACTACCAAGAGTCTGGGTGTTGTACTGGACAGTCAGCTGTCCTTCAGGGCACACAATTCTGCGATCATTCGTTGTAGGTTAACACTTTATAACATCAGACCCTTCCTCACCCAGGAGTCTGCCCAGCTCCGTATCCAGGCCTCAGTCATCTCAAAGTTTGACTACTGCATCTCTCTCCTTATTGGCACCTGCCATGCTCACTTAAGCCCCTCCAAATGATCCAGAATGCCGCAGCACGCCTCATCTTCAACCAGCCAAGATTTTCACAGATATCTCTTTGTTGTTCATACATACGCTACTCATGTTCATTGTTTGCCTGGTATCAAATTTCCTCTATTATTTACCTTGTTAGTTTAGTAGAGGTCACGCTTACTCTGCTTATTCTGATTTTGCACTGGATTTGCACTGCAAATTCTCTGGATAAGAGCATTTGCTAAAATGTCTAAATTGTAATATGAACTGATGCCCGACACTACATACTACAAAACAAATTTGAGCTGGCGTCAACGGTTTCAGCGCTCCAATGATACAGTCAAGCGTCAATCAGCATGTTGTTTGTTCACCATTTCCACTCCCCTTCGCTCCCCACAATTCCTACTCCGTTCTGGAAGAAAAACTCCTGACTTGCGCTTAACCAGTTCCTTGTGCAATTTACCCCAACCCTTTTCATTTACGCAGTGTGGCTTGAATACACTTCAACTGTGAATCGGCAAATCTTACATTTATCTGGCCACAACTGGTCATTTTGTAGCTATTGTCGTCGCGAGTGTGAATGCAGCAACACTCACATTAAGTTTCTATGTTAAGTGTAATTGCAATTGGACTGTTCTGTGAATTAATGTCTTTGAATGCCACTTTACAGAGGACCATACAGCAGAAAAAAAGGGTCATGATCAAATATTCTACAGCCACACACATACGCCCTATATACTTTGTCGTACAGCGAATAGTGAAAATAGCTTATCTACAAGCTCACATCTGAGCGTTGCGAGTTTGTAGATCGATGTTTTTTAATTTCCGCCTATAATGTCATGCCCAAAATAGGGCAGCCAGGTTTAAGGTGGTTCAGTATAATGCCCTAATGAACATGTGAATACATGCTTTTAGTTTTCAATATCTTTTTTACACTGAGCATCCAGGGATATGTACTGTAGTCTACGTACAAAGTAAATAAAAAAGAACACTTGCTCAAGATCCAATAGGCATACCAGGAAATTCCAGTCGGTGTTAATGCGGTCAGCCAGGCCAGTGAGGAGGAGAGCCAGGTAGGTGGAGGAGAGAAAGAATGTGATGACAGAGACAAACATCACCCAACCCTGGAGTAGAGGTACAGGGACATTGGACGAAGCCACTAGGATCCATACAAGGCCACCAAATAACTGTGGATAGAGAGAAACTGTTGTATTACCAACAACAATTGACAGTAAAGGTGAATATTGCATGTATAGGGATTTCATTTTGCGTGCCCATAAGCACCAATCCTAGTACTGATGGACATTTGTGTGCTGCCAGTTCATTGGTGGTAGACTTGATCAAATGTATAATCAATAGTATCAGAAAGAATGCCACTTATAATACACTATAATGACTCGAATACATTTTTGAGTGACTGAATAAGGACATCAAAGTAAATACTGTCCATCTCTCCTGCCTAAAGATGTGACCTATGCACGACCTTTAGGACATGTGTTCCAGTCAACAGATTGGCAATATTATATCTAATATTATGCATAATATATTATGTATTTGAGATGACCATTGGCCAATACATTCATAGCATTTTTTACAGACCACCGAATAATCTACTATTATCTGCAGTCTTCTATTGACAATTACAGTACAGAGGAGAATGCAACAACATTGAAAATTGCAACATGGGTTAAAAACAAAAGTTTATTCAAGTCAATTCTAGCTGTATATCACATTTCATACAAAGTAAACTCAATGGGCTTCACATAAAAACAAGTAATTATGCACAAAAGGGATTACACCAGGTGCACAAGGCCCTAATAGAAGAACATTGACTAAATATCATGAGCTTGCGGAGGTGACCTTCATGGTAAAATGCCATATACATTTAACTAAGCCTGCTGCCATGTTTGATCTGATCAGGCTCCATAAGCACCCTATTGTTGTTAGAGCCTATATAAACAAAAGGGATGATGATGCCACAGTTGTTTACTTAAAGTTGTTTAAACACCTGTGACATTCATGCATCTATAGGCTATTTTGATCTGCACGTGTAGCCTACTACACAATAGCCTTATCGATCACTATGGCAACCAACATAGGCCTTTAATGAACTTTTATACATCATAGGCTACATAACCAGGCTGTCTTTATGCCCAAAGAGTTGAAAGGAAAATAAACAGAATCAATCATGCATATTGAACGAAATCCCATACAATTCAAATAGCAGTATTGTTGTTGTGCGTCAATTAACTTCCAAAAATGAAACACTTACAATCTCTAAGCATATCAAAGCTCCAGAATAGGTCCTCAGTATTTCCAACCCCAAGGGAAGAGTGATCGTGGGCGCAGGGAAAGAAGTCACAGCGGGATTCGGAGTTGGTTCCGACATTTCTTCTTTCTCCCTCTCTCTTTCTCCCTCTTTCTTTCTCCCTCAGCGCTCAGATCAACAAAGGGCCGAGAGAACAACGGCACAGCCAGGCACATTCCTCTGGAGTCATGTGTCCCTGAAACAGGTCGGACAGGACAGGTGCAGCAGACACTCCCCAGAAGAACAACCTTTTCTTCGTCTGTTCACCTGAGTTGCCATGTCCGTTTATTATAAGCGACTTTGTGCTTGTTTTTCTGTGAAGTTGCGTGTCAGGTAACCGGAACACTCACCCCCAAAACACGCTCGCCCCTATTCTTTTCGCGGACCGCTCGCCCCCATTGGATTCTTGTATTTGTTTTACTGAGGATATATTAGAAATAGGTTTAGGGATATTATTATGCATAGTTTTACTGAGGTTAGGTTTAGGAATAATGTTTTTTGCCACCGTTGGCGTTGGGAGTGAGCGTGTTTTGGGCCGAGCGTTCCGGTTACCTTTCATAAACTTGGTTGCTTATTTCTCTCGCTGAATCTGGCAACATTGCTGTTCACCTGGTAAGTTCTTTCCTCCGAAGTGGAAAGAGACTGGTGACGTGAGGCTAGATCAGTTCAGTGTGTGTGATAACTGGCAACGATTGTTTGGGGTCGAGATTGGACGGAGTAAAAGTAAAACCGATCGATTCCTTCCGTTTTAAAGTAAAGCAGGAGTCAGGGTTAACATACAATAGTGACGTAACTGATTAACCTTCACACAGTGGTGGAGATTTAGAAAGTAAATATTAGCTTGAGCTCCCTCTAAGGAAATTCCATCCAAGGTGACAGGACGACAGCACGGCCAGTGATGGAAGAAGTACTCACATGTTTTACTTAACTAAAAGATACTGCAATGTAGATATACTCTTTTACAACAAGTAGAAGTCCTGTATTCAAAATGTACTTGAGTAAAAGTACAAAAGTATTGGCATCAAAATATACTTAGAGTAGCGAAAGTAAAAGTAGTCCTACTCATTGTGCAGAATGTCCCATTTCATGAGTTCAGATTCAGAATACAAAATCTTTTGACAATAGCAGATCTACAAGCTCACAATGTGTTGCATTGCCAGTCATATGTATGCAGTAGATATGCTCTTTTCAAATGTCCGAAATGTATAGGGCTGAAGTGGTTAATGTATGTGATTTGTAATAATAATCGAAATCTACAAAGTAACTAGTAAGGTTTTCAAATGATTGTTGTAAAAGTATAATATTTGCTTCTGAGATGTAGTGGAGTAGTAAAAGTAGCCTACATAAAATTGGAAATACTCCAGTAAAGTAAAAAATACTTCAAAATTGTACTTAAGTACAGCACTTATTACTTAGTACAGTAAATGTATTAGTTACTTGCCACCACTGCCGTTGAC
This sequence comes from Gymnoscopelus microlampas, assembly GCF_963454915.1. NCBI lineage: Eukaryota > Metazoa > Chordata > Actinopteri > Myctophiformes > Myctophidae > Gymnoscopelus > Gymnoscopelus microlampas. The sequence goes on along the minus strand of NC_139940.1, from coordinate 30,150,988 downwards.
TCTATCAAACTGCACCTGCTGCTGCAGAGATGTTTTACCCAAACACAGGCTTAAGTTTCATTATGTTGGCTGCTTAGCGTACTGTTGGTTAACTGTCAGTCTGTCACTGTCATCATATAGGCTTTTATATTTAGTTAAAAATACAAATAATAAATGTTATTTCATACAACAATTTCGTATGAGCATGTCTGGTGCTAGACCATGGTTAATGTTTAGCTGAAATGTGTTTTAAGTGAACTAATGTTGACATAACCTCACAAAGCAAAGGGCACCTGTAGCATGTGTGGTGCATAGTTCAACTAGTGGCTACAGAAAAGGTCTACTATATAGCCTACTGCAGACTGCATAAAAAAAGAGTAATATAAAGCTTGCACAGGGGAGCAGAATCTTTATAGAACTTCTAATTTAAAAAAATAAAAAATAAATAAGCATCTGAGAACCTGTCAACCAAAGCAACCCCACGTGGTACAGGACGATTTCATGAAAATTGGGAAGACATTGGTACATACAGGTCTCTGACCCTGTGGGACTGGAAGGAGTCAGAACTACTGTCTCCTTGCAATATGGACTGCATTGTAATATGTATTTAATAAACATAGCTATATTACATCTAATATTGCATTTATGAAATGAATATACTGTATTGATAGATCAATCGAATGTTTTGATAATTTTGGCTTAGTCAATCTTGTTTCATATTTTATTATCTTTGAAAGCCCTGAAAACATGTAATACGCTACGTAAATTGACTGGGTCAAATAAAATCAATCAGTAATACTTTTTTAATAATATTTGTTTTGTTTTAGCAATAAGTCAAAGTGTGATCATTGCACCTTAAGTTGTTGCATACACATAGTATATATTCATAGCTTAAATTGATTTATGGAATACTTTATGAACAAGTTTGAAAACAGTATAGCAGTACAGTTAAAAAGAACAGGCTATGCTAATAGGATTACACAAAAAGCCCCGGGTCCATTGTACTCAATCAAGACTACTATATATATATATATCAGGCATATGATTGATTGAATACATGTATATTTTCATACCTCTTCGCTGAGGGTTTTCGAGTGATTTTATAAAATAGTTTATTGCAGAACAAATACATTTGGATCAATTTGAGACATGCATTGCAGAAAGATGGCAGTTTTCTTGTTCAGATCATGGCATCCACAGCCACATTCATATCAACATCAACTCTTGAGAGTTTGGAAGTCTGATATGTAAATTATTTGTTTGCACTTGTGATGGAATTTTACACCTGACCTGAATCTATGGGCTGCCATCTTTTTGCCTATCGTCCGTTTGATCCTATTCCTCACAAACCCAAGAATATTTGTTGGAACAAGGCACGTCATTCCATCCTTTGCCATTGCGTGCCAGCTCAGCACAGTCCTCACCATCATCAGCATCATTAGGTTCCCCGTTCCGCCAAAATCCTGCACCTACCAGATCAGTCCCGTCCACCCATGTCCATTTTCCCTCACGCTCCGTGTCAGAGAGACCAATCCAGGTTCTGCTATTAAATCTGGTGATAAAATCAATTTCCTTTCTGTTGTCTATAATGACGAGGTTAGCTCCTCTGTCTTCACAGTCCTTTCTGCTCTGGTCCCAAGTTTTACTCGAAGTGGAGACATAGTAGCAGCTGCCATTGAACTTTGTCCATTCTTGCCGACAGGGTTTTTCTAGGGATTATAATTATATATTTGGATCATTAAAACCTTGTCGGACCTCATAAATAAGTGTTAAACAAGTGAGAAATGCAATAGGCTTCTAAAAATAATTCCTCCTTTAACCCATTTAGACCTGAGTCCGATTCTAAAAACGCCTTCTAAATCCTGACCTAAGTTTTCTGAAAAACTTAAAATATTTATTCAAAATTTACAATTGTATTGTATGTATGTTGTTATGCTATACTGTGCATAACAACAGGAACCCCAAAAGGGGTTCCCGTCCTGAAAGGTATAGTTACAAAAAGTGGTTCCCATGTTGTTTAAATAGTATTTTGCTTACCTGTCATATTGAGAGAGAGCATGTTGAACTCCTCCTGTATTCCATCACGACTTGCAGCTACAAGTTCAAAACGCCTCTGTAACTCCTCTTTCTCTGCTCTCAATTGGATTTTCTCGTTCTTCAGATCATCTCGTTCCTTTCTCAGGGATGTGCGGCGGGTCTCTGAATCATCTCTCAGTTCTGTCAGGGTGTCGTAGCTGATCTGTAATTGGTCTCTCTCCCGTGTCAAGTTGTTGTATTTGGTCTCTAACAGCTTTCTGTCTTTTGTCAGGTTGCTGTAGTTGTTCTGTAACTCCTTTTGCTTGCTGGTCAGGTTGTTGAATTTTGTCTGAATGTCTCGCATTTCAGAATCATGAAGACCGGCAACCTTGGTGTCTGCAAAAGGATGTCAGATAGAATCAAAGAGTATATATACATTTTCATTATAGAATCAGAAACTACAAAAACATCCTTGAGTCCTTGAGTGCTCTCATTAGCAGCAAGACAGGAGTCTACTCACTGTGGACATGAAGGCTTATGATCCCACCCAGCAGCAGCAGACACAGTAGACCCAGGCAAACAGCTGCAGTTTTAGATGGACGCCTACACATCTGACCACAACCTGAATCAAACAGTAACATAGGTGTATAGATGACATTTCAAGTGTAATGTCAATCTTGTAAGCTTGTATTTTGAATTTCCATCCAGGGACCAACAAAGTAGCAAAATCTTATCTTATTACTATTTAACATTTTTATGAAACTGAGACTTTAGTGAACCTGTCTGTAAAACAAGCCCATGTCTATAATGCATTATAAACATACTTATAATGCATTATAATCTGCTTATAACACTGTATACTTATAGTTAAAAGATGTTATAATGACTAACTTGGCTTAACTTAATTACATTCCTGAAGGTATAGGAAACCTTTTGTGTTTTAGCATAGATTTAATGCTATTTTTCACTCAATCACTAGCCTGCATGGCATTGCCAGGCTGATCATACCGTGGAGGAACTTGTGAGTGATCCCACCACGAGATTAGTCTGGCAATGCCAGGCTATTCAATCACCACTTATAGTGACATAATCACACTATAATGCATTATATTAGTGATCTTAATGCAATATACAATTATTGTAATGCATTACAACTATGAGAATTATAATATACTATGATCCTGGCCCCCCAAAAAGTGTAAATTATGCAAGCATTAGTTATGAAGTATTTTGATACCTGACCCTATACAGTAAGATATTATAAGAGGCTTTATAATATGTTATGATTGCATTATGCAATGCATTGTTACAATGCATTTATACTTCACCTTGTAAGTCATTATAAAATGGTTTATAATGCATAATAGACATGGGCTTCTAAGGAAGTGTTGTACCAAACTGTCAGTTTTGTGTGAATAATAAGGTGTGTTCTTACCTGAAGGTTCATCTCCATAGGGTCTCATCTTTAGATTCTCATCAGCAGCTATTGGATTCAGATAATCTACATCCACCTGCCCTAAACTGCTGTTGAATTCCACTGACATCGTTCGGTTCAGGTCAATGGAAGGGTACTGGAAGGACCTGTGTCCTTGTCTTCCTTTTCAGTAAACACTTTTAAATTTGTAAGACTTTACTTTGCTGACTCAGCTGGCAGAATCTGTCAGTTGATTTAAGGAAAAAAGATACCAACAGATTGCAACAGTGAGGGTGAAAAGAATATTTTAAAGCACCACTCCAACAATTTGCACCAAAAGTGCCTTCTGTGACATTTTTATTCTGTGAACAACAATCCATATTGAGTTTTGTTTGTTATGTTTCAGCAATAGTTGTGTCATTGAAAGTATAAAAAAAGTGAGATTTGTGTTGGTTTGGCATAGCTCTGGTAATTAAGTATCATCCTTTGGATGAAAACTAATTTCAGGATTAATATTAAGAACAGTATTAAGGACAGTATTAAGGACTGGATCTTTAAGGGTTCCAGCCGTCTTCCACAGTCAGCAAAACTGTACTTCCTGTGTAACAGGAAGTACAGCTGTGTGTGTGGGTGTGGGTGTGTGTGTGTGTGTGTGTGTGTGTGTGTGTGTGTGTGTGTGTGTGTGTGTGTGTGTGTGTGTGTGTGTGTGTGTGTGTGTGCGTGCGCGCGCGCGTGCGTGCGTGCACACACCATATAGTTAAAAATAAGGCACACGCATGGACTTCCACCCATTGTTTTGTATGATTAAGGTTTGATTTACATGCTATGCTTTATGTTTCAATCATATATCCATATAAACACATCACTTTTTTTGAAGAACATTTATTTCACCATCACAAAACGTGTATTAGAATGTCTTTCTTTCTTTGTTTGGCCTGTGTTTGCTAAAAAATCTAAAATGTGCAGACTGTTGTCCAGGCTGACAAATCACAAGTTTTGACAAAGTTATATGGACTGTGGAGTAATGAACTATTGGAAGATAGTGAAGAAGAGAGGACAATAAACAATCCACAATTATGTTAACCATGTCCATAATACGGTTAACAGAATGTACTACAGTATATGTATCTCAGACATACATGAGCCTTTAAACCCAAGCATGCTTTGAAATATTTCACATGATCTCTTTTAAACCTCCTCACCACACTGACAATCTGTATATGTACACATATGTTTAAAGATGCTCTGTTTTATGTTATTGCATGCTTGCAGAATTCAGAATTAAGAAAAAAAGGTAGCTTTTAAAGAAAATCATGAAATGTTGACATTTATTAAGAAGTCATTTACAGTGTAATTTGTTTTGAAAGTTGCAAAGTCATAGCCCATACAATTTCTTTTTCAAGAATTTAGACATTTTCATAATTAGGCTGTTAATATAGTTCCATGATCAGAAGAATCTGCCCCATATTTTACTGGTTTTCGGCCAGACTGGATGTTACTGTGTTCTTTAACGAAAAAGGGAATTAATCTGGCTTTGTTTTATGTCATCAAATCTATCTCTTCCCTGTCTGTAAGGGACCAGAGTTGGTCAGCAAGAGATACACCAGGAGATGTATTGTTTCTTTAAAATGTATTTTTTATCTTTAATTTTATCCATAAAAATAAGACATTAATTCTAGGCCCAAAACAAAAGAGGACAAACAGAATTGAACTTTCCATCAAGGGTGCGTTGGGATATATAGCACTGAGCGCACTGGCCAATACAAACTAATAAGTGAGTGCGCTCCCGGTGCGCATTTCCGAACGCACCCCAAAGCTGAGCTCACTATAGTGAGACTTGAGGGGAACATATATAGTGGGTGATCAGTCCACTCTTGACACAAAGGGGAATAGACAAAGAATAACATTAAACAGACTACAAATAACTACAACATAATCCACTACAGCACTAACTCATATTAACTAAATAAACTAGAAAAAGTGCTCCTCGGAGCACAGGTCTCCGCCAGGTCAGGTAGGTTATTGTGGCCTCCTGGTGGCGCTATAATAGGCCAATGTGAAAAGGGTGGCATTTCTTCCGCGGCCTAGTGGGAATGTGCGTATACATTTTTACGGAAATCGCACGCCGCGTTCATGATTTGAGACATTTTGTTCAAAACGGACCAATCCTGCAAACTTTGGAAGCCAACCTTAGCCAATCAGGATGGAATATGAAATATCGGACAGATGCGTCTTGATCACATGACTATAGAGATACTGTGTACCGATTTGCGTGATGTTTGGATAAAATCTGAAGGATTAATATCCAAAACTGTATTTGACATAAGTCGGCCTCCTGGTGGCGCTGTAAAAAGCAGATGTGAAAAATGCAGTGCAGATGTTTTTCCTTGGCCTCTAGGGAGTATACGTGCAAAGTTTCACACAGATCGGTGCAGTTATACTTAAAAATGCAAATTGGCCTGTTATAGCGCCACCATGAGGCTGATTTGAAAAGTTTTAAGTGGCATTTCTTCCTCGGCCTAGTGGGAATGTGCGTGTGCAATTTTATGGAAATGGCAAGCTGCGTTCATGATTTGAGGCAGTTTGTTCAAAACTAACCAATCCCGCAAACTTTGGAAGCCAACCTTAGCCTATGGGAAATTGAACAGATCCGGGTTGATCACATGACTATAGAGATACTGTGTACCGATTTGCATGACGTCTAGTTAAAAGCTGTAGGAGTAATGGGGAAAAAATGGGTTTTGCACACATCGGCCTGCAGGTGGCGCTATAACAGGCCCATGTGAAAAATGTGGGGCAGAGGTTCTGAATTGGCATCCAGGGAGTGTGTGTGCACAGTTTCGCAGCGACCGGGCCAACGGTGCCGGAGATTAGCTGCTAACACACAGACAGGACGGACACACACACACACACACACACGGACGGACGGACAGGGGGCAAAACATACTCTCTCGCCATGCCTTTCGGTCTGGCGGAGACAATTGCACAACTGAAATATCAAAATACATTTCTTCTCAATTGTAATAATAAATTCAAACTCATATTAAACCCCTGCCCCTCTCCATGTGCACAGGGGACATGGTGCAGTCCATCACACACTCCCTCCCTTCGGAACTCTCACGTCTGAGGTCACCTTGAGTCCACCAGGATGTGCTGAACCGCAAAACGGAAGGGTGGCCTCACTGGCCTGGCCAGTACCACCTTGTGATACGTCCATTGGGGTTCTTCATCCACTGCATCCCCGGGAGGATTATAAGACGTTGCTTCTGGTGTGCCGACTCTTCCCTCAGACGAGCAGTCCAGGACTCCTGCTCATCCATGCGGGTAAGAAGAATGCCAGCCAGGTCCGTCAGTGTTGGTTCTCTGCTGGTTTCACCCTCAGCGCCCTGTCTAGTCTAGTGGCTCCATGGGCTGTGCCATCTGCTTGCATCTCTGGATCCGCCTGTGGTGGTCCTCTCCCTCTGCCACAATCCATTGTTCATCAGTGGAGCAAGGGGGGAAAAAATGAAAAAGAATATCCTGCTCTCTACCGGATGATCCCACCACCACTGCCACCATATGTAAGGGACCAGAGATGGTCGGCAAGAGAGACACCAGGATTTTTTTTTAATTCATTTTTTTCCATAAAAATAAGAAAAGCCACTATGGCCCAAAACAAAAGAGGACAAACTGAACTTTACATCAAGACTGAGCTCACCAAAGTGAGACATGAGGGGAACATATATTGTGGGTGATCAGTCCACTCTTGACACAAAGGGGAATAGACAAAGAATAACATTAAACAGACAACAAATAACTCCAGTCCGTAACTTTATCACCAAACTTGCAATAAACAGTGTGTCATTCAACCGGTTGTGTGTAGTCCTTTATGTTTGTAGAATGTAGTGCTGAAAATAAATATAAACTAAATTAATAAACCAAAAAAGACAAGTGTCCACCATGTTTAATCAACTTTGTGTGGCCATCACATGTGGCCATCACACTGTCAAATTGCCCATACTGTTTATTACACAGCCTGATTATGGCTAATCAGATTTGTTACACTGAATGTTTAATGTGTTTAGTAAAAGTCCAACACTCACTGTCTAACGGTCAAAAGAAAATGTATCTGTGTCTAAAGCAGAAAGAAAATGAATAGATATATTGGAGTAAAAAGCTATTGGAAGAGGGTGATGAACACACTCCACAATTATGTTAACAATATTCTGTTGAACACTTACATGCATGAGTTTTACATGCATTAAACTCAAGTATGCTTTGAAAATAGTTTGTTGACATAATCAGAGAACATGATGAAATAGTTTGCATGCCACCACCCCTCCCAACACTTCCACCCCCAACACCACCCTCTGAAGTTTAAAGTGACACTGGTCTTTATTCTTCAACATCTAAGTTACATTCAAATATGTAAATTAATTCATAATATGATTTTGTTTCTTGTTTCTTGTTCTAACATACAACAGTTGGCTGTTTGGACTATAGACCACACCACTAGATAGCACAATATTATATAGGCATTTCACCTTTGTGCCCTCAGAAACTTACAACACCAAAGGTCAAGTGGCCTTGCTCCTAAAATGATGAAATTCCAGGACTGGGTACAATATACTACATTAATTTGGTACCTACCATCAAATATTTTATGCCTAGATTATGCCTGCGTGGCAACCTCTCTTGAGTAAATGTTCAGAGATCATATGATAAGACCTAATACTCATACTCATTGACATTCAAATCACACAAATATTTTTTTTGTTTAATTTTAAGAATATAGATACTCTCACCAAGAGACTGACATGTAGCTGATCTGGTGTGAAACTCTTGATTTGTCATTCGTAAAGAGGATGTAGCAATAAGAGTAGTCAAGGAAGTAAGGAAGATCTCTGTCAATTGCTCAGTTATTGTCAGAATATTTTTATGAATTATCTGGCAAAAATAAACAAACACAATGATATTAATAATAAAATAAAAAGGTAAACATTTAAAATGCAGAAAATATCACAAATCAGTCTGATCCTAAACTTTCATATGAAAAAAGAAAAGCTCACATTTTTTTAACATGTTAAGACATTAAGAACAGGAAAACCCTAATCTGATGGATTCTGCATTCATTACCGTAAACACATTTACCCTGGCATCACTATTTTGGCCAATCTACAAGCTCACAACGCATCACATCATGACACATTGTGAGCTTGTATTTGGGCTACTTTTGTTATTTGTGGCACGATATATAATATCAACTAACTATGCAACACTAATTACCATTATTTATTTATACCTTGGATAAGAATGTGACATGTTGTATGTGAATTGACATTATTTTTCTGTGCATATGACAACAAAAATACCTGTGCATCTATTCTATTTGTGGAGGCACTGTAAATAGGAATAATATATCTAACCGAATGATCGATATACAGTATATTGTTTCATGACCTTTAAGTGAAAATATTCAGTTATTCAATACTGCCCAATGTTGTGGGAGGCGCCACTTCACCTCCTCTCCCTCATCCTCTCCTCCTGCTCTTGGGGAATTCGCAGATATAGAACATGTTGATGTCACAGTCGATGTGACCCCAGGTGCCTGTGCTGTGTAGCTCCACACAGCTAGAGTTGATTATAGGACCTAGGCCAGGGTTCAGCTCCTCCCCTTGACTCCAAGCTGCAAACTCCCGCAGAGGGGTGGAGTCGGTATATACATGGTCCTTTGTTCCATCCTGAGTGGAAATGGCACAGTGACAAAGAGAGAGAGAGACAGTAGAAAGGAACAATATTTTAACAGTAATAATGAGAAAATTACTTAAATCATAAAAAAAGGGTTCTTATAAAAATCATGGCAATAGTGAAAGCTAGCAATTAAAATGCCTTACTTAGTTACTGCATTATACATACTTAGTTAATGTTGTGTGAATATGCATATGCATATTGCATATGAATCGTGGGCATCGTGGACTCGTTAGCACCTGCAATGTGCACATGACCTGCACCTGGACTTACTGTGTCCTTGGTCTGAGCATGCAACCCGATAAAAACTCTTGTCAGTCCAGCATTATTGACGTAGTCTGCCATGAGGTGGTTGGTGTGTCTGGTCTTGGGCATGGCCAGGTTGCCTCCTCTTAGCTTACAGTTTATTAGAGCTTCTCTGAACCTCCTGGACTCCTTCACCAACAGATAGTAAGTGTCCTCTGTCTCCTTTAGCCCTAGGATCACTGAGAAGGACAGGTGCGAGGCTTGAAATGTTATTATGAGGATGTTTTTTTTGTTTTAAATAATCAAAACATAAACACAATCAGAATGAATGTGTCACAATTAGACATGGATCATGCCCCTGTCCCCTGAGACCACCAGATTCTGTTCAAACAGAATGCTGATCATTTGTCTCCCCAGTATATAATCACTTTACCTTTCTGGACTTACCATCCTTTACAAAGTTGACAGCATTCCTAAGCTTCCCTACATTGATGTCCAGCTGTCCAATCACCTTCCTGTATCTGCCACAGTCACACGTGGTGCCTGTTTGATCAAAACGTTTCGTATTGTAAGAATCACAGTATGTTGGCAAAACACCTATAGTAATAACATCATGTAGGACCATTATTCTAGTATTGTACATGTTAGTCACATGTACTGTAATGCACAATGGTTTTAGTTGAGGTGTAGATATATATATATATATATGAACACGATCATTCTATACACAGGTTATCATGAAGTAAGGCAGAGTCTAAAAGCCCTGCTTGCCAACCCTAGAGGTAGTGGCGCTCTTTACACCCCTTGTAGTTTTCAAGATATTGTATCTGGTTTGGGACCAATGTGTTAGTCACAAACTAGGGCTAAAAGCCCTTTAACAGCTTTCTGTCTCTCCTGTAAATCAATGATTGACTCGTAGTATACAGTTCCATATACTGTTTAACTGTAATCATAAGCTAATCCTGATTAACTATGATTTAAGCTATATAGGGGGAAAACTGTAGGCCTATTACAGTAGGCTACATGTTTAGCCTATGACAAATATTCATGAAACCTTCTTCAAACATACATGTACTGTACTGTATGGATTGTCTCCTTCAAAGATAGTGTGGATTAAATGTAATGTTTTGTAGGAAATTTTTGGGGCTTAATTTTAGGGAACAGGATAACTGATGGTCATAAAAAGAATGCTAATTTAACTGAGTGTAAAAATGGACTCATAAAGCTCCATTAAAGCGGCACTATTATTTTGGACAATATATGGTGGAGTATGTTAATACAATATATACAATTGGGTGGTGGCTGTATTTTGTCTCCCTGCTCTTTTATTGAGACATTTACATCCTGCCAAAGGTCATGTCTCATCTAGACACAGGATCTGTACGAACTTTGACCTGATGGTCAATATTCAATTTATCCCCTGAGTAAGCAGGCAGGCTCTTATGGCATTAGCTCAATGGTAAAAATGTCAGGACTTGCGCAGGAATTCCAGGGTAGAAGACGAAAGTTACATACTGTAGTGCAGCTTTAAATTAACCCTCTTTTAAAAAAAAAACGTGTACTCAAATGTAGGTGAACCAGGTCAACGTCTCACCTGGTTTCCCTTTTAATCCAGTGAGTCCACCCAAACCTGTGTCACCTTTGTCACCTAGAGTGGAATAGAATCACGTAATGAAAAAACACTCCTGACTGAATAATATCAGAAATGTAGGTTTTTGGCAGATTTTTGTTTGTTTATTGTTGTTGATGTTGATAAATTACCCCACAGTCAAACCTCTCTCTTTTTTGTTGAGACATGAATGCTTCATTCTTAGATGAGACTTACAGTACAAGCCATTACCACTAGATAGCAGCACTACACAATACCTCAATCAGCTCCAAGCACAATTACTGTAGATTTACGCTGGAACAGTAAAAGCTGATTTCAACCCAATGTGACCCAGATCTAATCTTATTTATAGAAGGGAACCTCAATAAATACATTTTAAAGACAGATCTTGGTTAGAAAGTCAGATGTTTTCTATAACAGGCGTCTAGATTTACTAGACAATAGGGAAATATCCATGTCTCATGTAACATGTCCGCACTTGAACCTGGCCGATAATCTTAACCCCCCCAACTGTCAGTTGGAAATTTAAGGGAAGTGGGCTACAATACAAACATTGCCCTGGGTTGTTTTTGTTTGACAGAGAGTAAAAAAGGGCAGATATTGTACCGCATAAACTGGCCTTTCTAAGTTGGGTGATTTCTCACTGTACACTTGAAAACTGTACATCATAACTGTGGTTGTAAACACACACACACACACACACACACACACACACACACACACACACACACACACACACACACACACACACACACACACACACACACACACACACACACACACACACACACACACACACACACACACACACACACACACTGTGTGTTTTTGTGAAAAACAGAGAATCTTAACATTCCCAACCCCACTTGGGAATTTTAACATTTCCTAGGGAATGTTATAATTACCTACCCTGCCAGGAAATGTGGATAAAAAAGCAAATAATCATTAGTACTGACACCCACCAGAGTGCGGTCCATCAGTGTTGTTTTGTTTCACTCTCAATTGAATAAAGAATAGTTTTACATGCATAAAACCTAGGCGAGCAAAGGCCCGGGTTGAGCAGCTGACGGCTGCACGCATTGACAAGCGCATTCCCATAATTGGCAAGCTGTGGTGGATGGGACAGGTTATATCCAGAGAAAAAAGTAGAGGGTGGCAAAAAAGTGACCACTTAACCCCGATTTCAAAAATAGCCGATCTACAAGCTCACGATGCATCGCACTGTGAGATTGTAGATCTGCTATTTTTGCTATGTAATGAGACATGCTCAAAATAGGGACAGTTTTAAAGTGATTAATGAACGTAAGGTTGCAGAAAGAAAACAAGTGTTTATCAGTATTGATCCAAAATCTGATTAATCTGCAAAAAAACATTCTGAGGTGGAGGAAATGTGAATAAAAGACCAGAATTTTGAGTTTAAATGCAAAAGCTAGGGGGTGGCAATCACCATCCCCTGGAACCCCAAAATGACGCCCCTGGTCACCTATCACATAACAATCCACCCATCAGATTGTGAGATATCTTCATGTGGGAACTTTGGCCTAAGGTTGCTGTTAGGCCCCTATGGATCACCAAAATGTGTAGGGTTCATCATCTGGGGAGCATCAATGTGCACAGCAAATCCCAATGGCAATCCAACCAGTAGCGTTTGAGATATCTTGTTATCTTTAGTGTTGAATTGAAGGGTCGACCAACCGCTTAACAGATCTGGGATTTCCTTTTGAATTTGAGCAAATTAATCAAACAAGATTAAACAAACTAACTAACTAAAAGAAATAATGTTCAGCTTTTATGACATGTCATCACGAAGAGCCCTCAAACCTCACTAATTTCCCCCCAATTTTTAAAGGAATATTTTTTCAAAAATAAAAACATCACTTTCACATCTTGTGACTACCTTATACAGCGGTGTACCCTCTGCTGTGGAGACATTTTGTTTCAATTCAGATTTCCCATTGGAATGATGCATTCAAATGCAGTAGGCAACACTGCTGTTTGTAGAGTGGCATTCGATTTAAATCTAATGCCATTATCATTATGAATAAGTTGTAGGGGAATTGGGACGCAGTAAAAAATCAGTTTGGTTTCATAAGAACCGCTTGTGTTTTGGATGGAGTATAAGGGGTTGAGGCTTCAAAAAGGTGAACAGCCACAGGGCCTAAGGTTGGATGAATTGTTCCTGCCAAGGAGGCACACAGAAGGCAATGTTGATGGAAATAATTCTTCTCTGCCAGGGAATGATGAATTTCCCCCCCCTCCACAGTTTTCTTTGTTGCGCCTACAATTTGGGTTTCTCAGGTAGTTTTTTTTGGGGTCACACTTACACAGTTTTAGTAGTTCATGACAGATAAAATCATCCTTTACATGAAGAACCGGCGCAGCATGTATATAAAATGTGCTTTTAAGGTGTATGATGTTCAATAAGGAATCTAAGTGATGACACTGTCAAAATAAGCAATGTCACAGACACAAAAATCACCTGATCAGACAGAGAGAGGGAGAGTGTGTGAGAGAGAGAGAGAGAGAGAGAGAGAGAGAGAGAGAGAGAGAGAGAGAGAGAGAGAGAGAGAGAGAGAGAGAGAGAGAGAGAGAGAGAGAGAGAGAGTGCAATACATTTGAGCTTTTCCAGAGGTTCAAAAGATTATCCATCATTGTGATACCTTTGTCTCCCAAAGGCCCAGTCTTCCCTATATGGCCCACCTGTCCTTTAAGACCAGACTCTCCTGCCATTCCTGGAGGGGGGTGGGTGGGGGTGGGGGGGGGCAAGAGCAGTGGTTTGGGAGAGGAGATAGACAGACAGCAGAATCATAATGTTTACTATTTGGCTGCATGTTGGCTGTATGTTTCAATACAATCAACACAAACAGGAGAAGCAATTATAGAATCAATAAACTGCAGGTGAATAATATAAATACATTTATTTTGGTCTTGTGCTCATTATGTCTCCCTAAAGCCAAGTCTTATCTAATCTTATGAATTAGAAAAGATAATTCCAAAACTGCAACCTCAACAGTAGAATTGCATAATATAATTATACAAACCTTTTACAGACATCATTTTGACATTAATGTCCATGCAATTTCAACTCTGATATTTTTGTTAACATTTATTGTGGCTATGTAAAATTCCATTTTGCAATTATTTTCTTATTTATAACATCATCAGTGTAATTGCATGTTCCTAATTTCTTTTGGGACATTTCTCCTCCGCCCTGAGGTTGTTTTCCAACTTTCTCTGAACAGTAATTTTGCTTTGGATGACTCTATTATTGTTAATTTTAATACATGGGGTGGGGAGGATTTATTTTGGGCATCAACAAAAACGACTGCATAGAGACAGGTAGAAGATGGTATTGCAAGATGTTATTCACAGAATTCAGGTAATTTCAATACATTTGAAACAATATTTAAACATGTACTGTATATAATAAAAGAAAGACTCAGTTTGAGTAATGCAGTGTAATGGCAGTAGCCCAATCCATAGCAGATTATTTGAACTGCATTATTTCTTTTTAAATCAAAATTTCTTACACTTAAACATACAATACATGAAATGTCTTTGTAATCAGGCCCTATTATTAGTCCCTGAGGCATTTTTTGTTTGTTGCAGTTTTCAGTTTGGTATTTAAAGGACCATAATACTGTCAGTCTGGCATGTTTAGCCCTTTGCCTGTGACTCACACACTTGATAGTGCTGACCATTACCCAAAACATACTGTGGTTTGTTGGATTCTTGAGGAAAAACAAGATGTGGGCAACTCACTTTTAAATGCTCCAAATTTTATTTATGTCAAACAGCAGCAGATACGACGTTTCGACCCTTGCGGTCTTTTTCAAGTATACTTGAAAATATATTAAATTTGGAGTACTTAAAAGTGAGTTGTGAGCCCCCATCTTGTTTTTCATGATTCTGTTTTTGCAGTTTGTCTCTGCACCAAGACACGGAGGATGTGCCTTACTTATTAAAAGAACAATTATGTTTATTTTTGCCAACATTGTCTAATTTATTCAGGAAACATAACATTGGAGAACATGTAAACAATACACTACAGCAGCAAATACAAATACAGAAATTAACAGGAAATGGTTATGTTCATGCACAATATGAGCAAAGCTGTTAATAGGTAAGTACCTGATCCCTCTTAAGGAATGACATGAACTGAGACATTTAGAGGTACACAACAACATCCTCTGTGTTAATGTATCTATTTGTAATTCAGAGAGGGAACAAATGCGAACCAAATTCAATGAACACTGAGCATTTTACTGTGTAGTACCAGTGTCTGAGAGTGTGATTCTTTAAATATGCTACAGTACAGCGCACTATTCGGCTAATGTTCTGACTTAACTCAATTGTCAGTTCTCCACCTTGCCTGCTTACCACTTGGACAATGCACATTACTCACTCGCTGTCACCATCTCATCCAAAGACAGCGCTGTCCTATGGCGTCAAGGCTCTCTATTTGTGTTAACTTGCTGTTCTACTTGTTTATTTTTGTTGTAATGTGTTGTCTTTTCTTGTGAAATGAATCAGATGCATCCACATTTCTATGTGTATGTCTGCAGGTACAATTTATTCTTCTGTTTTATATTTGTATTTCCATTTCTTTGGTTGATATTGTGCAAAAAAATCTCAAGCCAAATTCCTTGTAAATGAGCACTTACTCAATGTATTATTTCTTAGTGTGTGAAAGTAGGAGGGTCAAGAATATGAAAGAGAAACTTTATGGGAAAAAGTCTGTGAAGGCAAAGGCTTCCTGCCAGGACCAGAATGAGTCTTTCCTCAGGAAATAATTCGGCTGCAAATGGATGGAGTTTGAAATAATAAGTGAAGTGTAACACACACGCACGCCCGCCCGCCCGCCCGCACGCACGCACGCACACACAGACAGACAGACAGACAGACAGACAGACAGACAGACAGACAGACAGACAGACAGACAGACAGACAGACAGACAGACAGACAGACACACACACACACACACACACACACACACACACACACACACACACACACACACACACACACACACACACACACACACACACACACACACACACACACACACACCCTCTTTCAAAATGTTCTCTCTCACAATTTTGTAAGTGGTTAGTGACATTTCTGAGGTTTTTCTTTTTTTGTGAGGTCTTCTATGTTTGATTTCAGTATCCCTGTGTTTATTTTTCCAATTTTCCACTTGAATGCCTAAGATGCTTCATCATTAAGATTTTGACAAACTGACGTCTGATACAGACCTGCAATTTCTGGCCTTTCTTTTTTTTTTATTCAAGAAGGAATTGCCAGTGTTAGATAATATCAATTATATTGACATACGGTACGGTGGGAATAGATGTCGCAAGAGGTGATTTGATTTTGGAACAATTTCAACAAAAGCAGCTCTCACAAGATGGCACTAAGTATGGTACAGTAGGTGCCAGTTTAACTGTCGATCTAAACCTCCAGATAACAGTCCCTGCCATCAATATGGTGTGCTCTTTATAATGACCAACCCTCCAACTGGTGTAACGTCTACTCTAGACTCTCCAGCTGCTAGGGTAAAGGCATAATTCAACATTCTACTATTCCAATCGGAGAGTCCTGAGAGCCATTTCTTGGGTTTCCTCTTTTTGAATTTGAATATTAGTCACAGTGAGAGTGACTCTTATTTTCATATCTGTACTTGTTATTTAATACAACCTTCTAAATCCAGCAAATTGCAAAGAAGTCTGGCCACACTGATTGTCCAGTGGCAATTTGCTATGACATTTATTACTGTAATGACCTATACAGTATGTGTTATCAAACACAACAGAGATGATTATGAAAGAAAGAGTGGTGGGGGTGTAGTCGTGGTTGATTAAGTAAGGGATGATGAACAGCGAGGCGGTCCTTATTGAGAAATAAACCCTGACAGAAGTTTGGCAGTTAAATTACATCATTTGTTTGTTTATACAGCAAAAAAAGTGCCACGGATTGATATGATACAGGTGCTATGTCCATGGCAACGGTCCGTTCTTCATAGCAGTGGTCTGCTATCGAGAAATAACAGACCACTGAATGCAATGATTGACCAATCAGAATTGCACATTCAACCAAGCCGTGTAATAACATACAATAACAAAGGTCCTCAGCCAGATTTGGTTTAGCAAAACGGCACACAGTATTCAGTGGTCTATACAGTATACACTCTGGTCTGCTATACTAGCACTTACCGCTCACTAGGTGAACTGATTGCAACATTCAGAGGCAGGGAAAAAAGCTCCTCGACTTTAAGAGCATTTTCGAGCATAGTAAATTACATGAATATACAAATTTAGGACAATTGCTTGTTTGCCCCGGGAAGTTGGAGTGAGAAGCTATTTTAGATGCCCAAACGGATCCCTGAAAGCATCATTAACAGTCAAGTATGCCTTTTTTAAACACTGCTAAAGTAAACGACCGTTGGACGTTTCCTGTAAAGGAGACTAAATTAAGCCGGGGAACACATGTGTCATCCTACAGAGCTGCTGACATAATACAGTGAGAACACATCATAGGAGCTTGTGTTCATTCCTACAGTAAACGTACACACAGCAAACCATAATGATTGGGTTTGCCATATACTGTTGAAAAGTTGCCCCCGAGTTGAAAAGTTGAAAATGCAGAAGCCAAGGTTCATTTTATTTTGATCTGCCTTTTTTTCACTCCTTCCTTCTTTCTGGAAAAAGTCTCAAACAATCCTGATGTTTGTTATTCACGCACTCTGATGATTTCAATTTATTTCAGGCATAAGCCTAGTATTTTGGATGGATATGAAATCTACCATCTACCGTTTTTAAACTGTTAGTGTTTTGTTGAGGTTTTATTCCACAATACCTTTTCTGACCTTTTTTAATCTCACCCCTGACAAATACCCAATATCACAATAAAAAAACTAACAATATAATGAAAACTAAACTGAAACGACGTATTTTCAAAACATAATAAACAAGCTTTTGTGTGTGTGTGTGTGTGTGTGTGTGTGTGTGTGTGTGTGTGTGTGTGTGTGTGTGTGTGTGTGTGTGTGTGTGTGTGTGTGTGTGTGTGTGTGTGTGTGTGTGTGTGTGTGTGTGTGTGTGTGTGTGTGTGTGTGTGTGTGTGTGTGTGTGTGTGTGTGTGTGTGTGTGTGTGTGTGTGTGTGTGTGTGTGTGTGTGTGCATACATCTGTATACTATACAGTATGCCTGATTGGTCAGCCAGCCAGTCCGATTTGAACACATCCAGTAAACTGTGAGGCAGGACAACACTGCCTCAGCAGCAATAACACATGAACTTCCTCCAAAGAAGCACAGCAGTGCAAGGCATCTGTATCCCACAGTCCAAAATCTGTGGTATATGTAACAAAACAAAACTGGAAAAGCATGGACATCTGCACAGTAAAATCCTCAGTGTTTATTTAACTCTACAAATGGAACACAGAGTTGTTACAAATGGATAACACTGAGGATTTTACTGTGAGCTCACTGTAATGAGCTGAGATCATGATGTGTGAAGATAATAAGGGATGGATTTTAGGATTAATATCTCTTTATACTGAAATACCCTTTTAATGTGAAGTGTACAGTACTTGTCCAGGGTTAAACGTCTCTTGGTGAAAGGATAAATGAGGATATTCTTGTGTATACTGTGCAAGTAAAAACTATTATATGTTTTAATTTCTGCACTGATATAATACAGTTTATTTTCTTGTTATCATTTCCAGTTAAATGATACAGATTTTGTACCATTTTCTTGAAATATGTCATTTAACTAAATAATGTGTGATTGGGGTAACACAGATACATTGAAACTTCAAATGGCATTGGTATTAGCATTGCAAATGTCAGAAATACTATTCTAAATGTACAGTAGCATGTAGTCAACTGACTTCCTGTTAAGATGTGTATCATATGGGTGATAAGATCAGATTTGAACTGTCAGGGAGTGGAGCATGAATGTGGATATGAACAGTGCCAAGTTGGTCTTCCTTGTGGGAAAGAGCAAGAACTGTCTCTCAGTGTCAGATAACCCAGAAAAACAGAATGTCAAGAAGGGTCTGGAAATGATTTTGAATGAATTTAAAATGAATTTGGTTCCACCATGGCCTTACAATCCGTACAAAATCTCCTTGCATATTTTTATAACCAGCCAACTTCCTCTTTTTTTCAACAGACGGTATCACCGTTTTTTTTCTTTTCTTTCGTTTTTGTAACAAACGACGCATTGAATAAGTAAACACTTAGATGAATGGAATGATGGATGAAGTGATGGAAGGAAAACAATGAACAGGATAGTAGGATGGATTAATGAAAGCTGTCAATACCTGGAGGTCCTGGAGGCCCAGTCTTCCCCAGTTTCCCCAGCTCTCCCACCTCACCAACCTCACCTTGGTCTCCTGAGGGAAAACAATTTGCAGTCTGTGTGAGATGGAGTGTCCAGTAGGGCTAGGCAATAAAGCAATATTATGTTTTATCAATATAGTAATATGAGACTAGGAATGTCTGGGATTTTGGATATCAGTATTGTCTTTCAATGGTTTTAATCACTTAGCCTTATTTTATACTATATGAAATTGATATTATCATCACAATATGATTTTATCATGACCATAATATTAATATCATATATTAATATATATATATATATGTATGCGATTTAGTCTCACCCGGCCCTAGTGTTTTTATCTCTGAGAATGTAAAAACGGGTCCATTTTGGTCCATTTTTACATTAAACATTGAGCTAAATGAACATTGAAGATTTTGCTGTGAAATGTATGCGTGAAACACAGACGTGCGCATGCGCATGTACATGTACATGTGCGCATGCACGCATGCACGCATGCACACACGCAGCTCGCATACATACACACACACGCGCAGCTCGCATACACACACACACGCACGCACGCGCGCACACGCACACACGCGCACACACACACACACACACACACACACACACACACACACACACACACACACACACACACACACACACACACACACACACACACACACACACACACACACACACACCCACACACACACACACACCCATGCAGACACACAATTACATGCTGGAGCCATGGTCTACAGTGCCTGGGATGAGTCTTGTATAAATAATCAGTTCGGTTCACTAGCAGCTGTCCAAATACACACAGTCATAGCAGGTCAGACCCTCCAGCTTACATAGACAACCCAAATGAAAACTCGGACATTTCTGGTTTCTTTATATGTATATACTCTGTCTCTGTGTCTGTGTGCCTGCGTGCTTATGTGTGTGCGTGCGTGTGTGTGTGTGTGTGTGTGTGTGTGTGTGTGTGTGTGTGTGAATGTGTGCGTCCGTCCGTGTGTGCGTCCGCGCGCACGTGCGTGCGTTCGTGCGTGCGTCTGCGTGAGCGAGTGAGTGAGTGAGTGAGTGAGTGAGTGAGTGAGTGAGTAAGCGAGTGAGTGAGTGAGTGAGTCATTCAGAGAAAAGAATCAAGTCACAGTAAAATAATCAGTGTTCATTTAACTCTGAAGTGTGAATATGGACTCATAAGGGTCTATCTGGGTCAAGTATTACACTCTGACAGTTAAATAAACACTGAGGACTTTACTGTGTAGTCTTGGTGTTTCTGTAAGAGTTTACCTTTAAGGTCAAATGGGCTTCACACCACGATTCAGCAGAAATGAATAAACAGAGGATTGTCGGGTGGAGGACCAAAGAGTATAACCAAACACCATAATGACAGTTAGTTCACAACCTTTTCTGGATCAGGGCCCACTTGAAAATCTTTAAAGTTTTCATGGCCCACCCATCTGACCACTTAATAGGATTTACATTATTTACAGTTGAAGACTTGTTATTTGAGAGACATTGTTATTATTTCACTGCATATTTCCAAGTATTTGTTGCGGCTTTTATTTTGAAAGAGTTAACCGGATGTTTTTTTGTGTTGATATCTGACATTCATATTGACAGAACATTCTCCACAGTGTTCGTGTTACTGTAGATGCGCCCCTCCGGAAGTCTCACCAGACGAGATTTCACCCGTGATTTCATCCAAGTCAGCTTGTAAACACTACGGCGGCCCATTTGGGACAAAAACACTGTGGCTTCTGAACATCAGTTATCAAAAAAAAAAAATGGAGCTATTAGACTCGGGATGGGCTTATGATTCTTTTCTACTGTACCACTTGTCCTAGGATATAATAATATCATATAAAGGTAAGAAAAAGGTAGTCCGGAATTCTCCTTTAACATTAATGTTACATTATGAATAAAATCGTATATCTTTCCCCGGCCCACCTGGGCCCCGGCCCATAGGTTGAGAATCGCTGCAATACGATTCACTGCACCATGACTCAACACTGTTCATTACAATGTACCAGTGAACACAACATTCTCTCTCTCTCTCTCTCTCTCTCTCTCTCTCTCTCTCTCTCTCTCTCACACACACCACTAAAACCTGAGAGCTGACCACAACCTTATACTGTTGGACACTAAGTCTGGGGTCACTTCCCCACACAGATTTTTCCTACATGTCCAGGGATCGAACTAGGGACCTTTCAGTCACAAATGCTCTAACCTTTAGGCCACCGCTGCCCCATATTCACTGCACCACAACACAACTCTGTTCAGTTCCACTTACTGTACCAAAGAGCACATTATAAGACAACACAATGAAACACAACCAAACTTTGCCATCACTTTGGAATGGACATAACTTGATACGGTGAAATCCCAATAAACTCCGTATTTCATATTGGTGGACAACACACAACTTTAAAATCTTTACCAGAGACCTGGAGCCAAGTTGGATACACTATACTCCAGAATTCCTGTGTGTTTATTTACACTCTCAGAGTTAAATTAACACTTGTGGTTTGTACGGTGTAGATAAAGGGCACATGCTAAACTCTGGCCAAACTCTTTTCAGGCCGTTCTTTTTCGACCGGTGTGAACGAAACTACAAGCTGAATCAACAAATGGAAGTAACTGTACAGTTTATTAGGTCTGTCTGTTGTCTCCACATGGTTATTGCTGTCTGAACCAGCGGGGAGGCTGCTACTGGATGTCATAAAAACAGAAAACATACTGACAAAGGCATTCCCTCCAAAAGACTACGGGGCAGCAAACTGTTAGCCAATAAATTACAGGACATTACATGCATGGTGTCTTTTTCATGCATTCTGTAACCCCTATCATGTACTATGGGTGCTTTTTTCCAGTCACTTTATACATTTAAAGACTTTTCACTTTGCACTTCGATATCAACGTTCAGAGGTTTTTTTTTTCCCCACACACGCACGCACGCACGCACGCACGCACGCACGCACGCACGCACGCACGCACGCACGCACGCACGCACACACACACACACACACACACACACACACACACACACACACAGAAAAGTCTCACCTTTAGATCCAGGTAGTATGGTATTAGTACAGACTTCTGGTGACGCATGGAGATAACTGCAGACAGCTGACAACACACAAAATACCAGCAATCTCCTCATCTTTGTGTCTTCTCCCGAATCCCACCAGTCTAACACAGTCCAGTAGCTGCAATTGACACGGTTAGTTCACGGTCACCAATGACGCATCACAACTTCCCAAAGGTTCTGGTTATGCACGCTAGCTATTGAACACTACCTTGATCCAGAGGTTTGTGAAGGGCTGCTGCGGAATAGGAGATCCAGCAAAAGAATTACTACGTTGGTATGCAGGAAAGAAGCAATGCTGGTTTAGATGGTACAACTGACATCATCTGTTGAAAATATATTGATGGAGGGTTGGATCAGTGCAGCACTAATGAGTGGACATGTTGTTTATAGACCACATCTGCACCCACACACGCGCACGTGAACGCACGCACGCACGCACGCACGCACGCACGCACGCACGCACGCACGCACGCACGCACGCACACACACACACACACACACACACACACACACACACACACACACACACACACACACACACACACACGCACACACACACATACACTTGTTTACAGAACCTTATCATAAAACTGACATGATGTCAAACAACACAGATTACTGCATTCCTTAGTCTCTGCTCCCTGTGGAAACTCTGTCCATATTTAATTGGGTGTGTAGTAAGTACATATAACACATAACATACTTGTAATTGACACAAAACCAAAGGCAGATTAATTGGAGCAAAATTACAAACAATTTAGAAAGTCCAAATCCATGAATATAGGAGTAGTTAAGTGACACATCCAACAAAAAACCTTGATCAGAGAGACAAAAAGTGTGGAGAAAAACAAACCAGGCAGATAATTTACCATTCAAAATTGGTATTGAATAAGTATGGCATAACGCAGGTGTACAAGTTCAGACACTGAGGCAGGGTGCAATAATACAGCTCTGGAGGGTAGTGGTGAATTGGAGGGTAATACACCATAATTGGTAGTGGGGAAACCCCACCTCCCGTGTCTATGAAGTAAGAACAAAATGGTTGTCATCTGAATATGGTCAGTAACATTATCATTAACAGAGCAAAGTGCAGTTGTCAAACCCTACTGTATATACTTGTCCCCGTGGTTTAATAGCTCCCATCCTTTTCCCTTTTACACAAAATCTCTTTTCCGAAAATAGCCGATCCACAAGCTCAGCTTGTAGAATCCTGGGCTTGTAGAATAATGCTGAAGTGCTTGATGTGGTCACTGTCGGTGATGAATAATGAAAGAAAAATAAAGACAACAACAGCAGACAATTATGTCCGGATATTCTTTGGTCCGTGCAATGTCCGCTATTCCTGAGTCACCAAAAGCAGTGTTGTTTCCTTATCAACAAGGGTGTAGTGCCTCGGGTCCTCTTCATTCTTCTCATCATTCTCATCCTTACTGCCACCCACCCTCCTCACCACAAACCACACACACACACACACACACACACACACACACACACACACACACACACACACACACACACACACACACACACACACACACACACACACACACACACACACACACACACACACACACACACACACACACTCGGCCGGAGCCACATGTCTTGGCACACGACAAGGTTTCCGCGTCCTTGATTTATGTTTCCTGGGATGTCGGATGAAGCTCTTCATCAGCAAGATGAATCTTCGGGGACACCAGAGCGTTGTGGTCTTTTGAAGTCGCAGGGTGGGACTGGTGATATCAGGAGGTCCCTAATTAAAAGTAACAGAGTTTAGTTAGTTGTAATCAGTGTGCGGCATGAGCAGGAAGTGAGGACATTCTACCCTGTCTTCACCGTGAAGAGGGTGATGTGTCTGGCCTTAATATACCGTTAAATATTCTGTTAAACTTGGGGTTTGATCAGGATACCTTTTTTTGGCATGAAGATTTGAAATGTTGAAATGTTAGGAAATTGACTGTAGGCTTAAACAAAGGATTGAAGGCGCTTACGTTATGCATAGTAACGTGTTTGTGCGCGTGCGTGTGTGTGTGTGTGTGTGTGTGTGTGTGTGTGTTTGTGTGGTTATGTGGACATAAATAAGTGGTTAAAATGTGTGTGTGTTTGTTTACGTTGGATTCTCCAGCCTCTTTCAGTATCTGTCTTTCCCTTTCTATCTGACACGGTCTCTGCCAGGATCTGGGAAAGTGAAGCATTCCCTCTGGGTTTGTGCACACAGCATCACAGTCACACTCACTCACTCACACGCACGCACGTACGCACGTACGCGCACGCACGCACGCACGCACGCACGCACGCACGCACGCACGCACGCACGCACGCACGCACGCACGCACGCACACGCTCGAATGCACACACACGCGCGCACACACAACACACACGTGCAGGCGGGCCGCCCTTGGAACAGCCCTATTATCCTGAAGGCTAATTGTTTACATGTGGTTTAGATGGCATTCTCTCATTAAGAATGTTTCAGTGTGATTCACACTCCTGGGGTGACCACAAAATGGCCTTGTTTTCACTGCCACTTTAAAACGGTTGGTTTTACTACAACATTTTTGCCATTTATCTCAAATTTAAAGTTTAACACCAGACATTGTGTAATAAACATGGCTGTCTGCATCAGAGCCACATCACTGAAATAAATTGGGAGGAAACATATTATTGTACTTATCCCTTGACCTTGAAGTCCATTTTTTAAACAGTTTTGAACATGTCAGTGATGATGGTCACAGCGTCCTCTGTG
>NC_139940.1:30038322-30118322 GCF_963454915.1 Gymnoscopelus microlampas | reverse complement strand
ATAAATAGCGGCAATCAGTTAACATTTTGTGTCTGAGTCTCTTTAAGTATTCCCCACAGCTCCAGCAGTCGAACCTAAACTAAACCTAGACTAGCCCAGATTACACTATAGTGCCT
The DNA here is from genome assembly GCF_963454915.1 of Gymnoscopelus microlampas. NCBI lineage: Eukaryota > Metazoa > Chordata > Actinopteri > Myctophiformes > Myctophidae > Gymnoscopelus > Gymnoscopelus microlampas. Next base: position 30,118,206 of record NC_139940.1, on the reverse strand, counting down.
TGGGTAATGGGTACTATAAATTACAACTAGAAGTGTCACTCACCTACTAGTGGCACAAGTGACCACTACACAAGCGCACAGCAAGGAACAGGCGGGTTGAAGGTTAAAGCCCAGGGGCGAGTTTCCCACTGAGCATTTTTCGGGCTATTAGACGTCTAAAATATGTCTAAGGGCTAGGGTTATAATTGGTCTAACAGTGAAAGTTTTTTAGCGGTCTGGGCTTAGCCTAGACGTTGGATTAGCTGTTTTTTAAGCGGCTATTTATATACCGTCTATATTATAGCCGTTGAAATGACGTCTATATAACGTCTATATACAGACGCTTAAAAAACAGCTAATCAACGTCTAGGCTAAGCCTAGACCGCTTAAAACTTTCACTGTTAGACCAATTATAACCCGGTTTTAGACGGAGGGAGGTTTAATAGCCGACTATGGCTCAGTGGGTTATTAACCAAAGAACAACAAGGGATAGATAAGGGGGGTGGGCTCCGCACTGCAACTGAGTAAAGTTAGCACGCTGAAAGCACTATAAACACTGCAAAGCTAAATATTGGTTGGCTATACTTTACTATACAGTACGTAGGGCTGGTTAAAGGTCCAGTGCAATAACATTGTTGGTCATTTTATTTTGAAGTTTCAGTCTTCAGGCTATGGCACGGTAGAACCTCACTCACGTCCAACTGAGCATTTTTCGGGCTATTAGACGTCTAAAATACGTCTAAGGGCTAGGCTAAAACGGGGTTATAATTGGTCTAACAGTGAAAGTTTTTTAGCGGTCTAGGCTTAGCCTAGACGTTGATTAGCTGTTTTTTAAGCGTCTATATCCTATATACCGTCTATATTATAGGCCTAGTCGTTGAAATGACGTCTATAATATAAATATAGACGTCTATATACAGACGCTTAAAAAACAGCTAATCAACGTCTAGGCTATAAGCCTAGACCGCTAAAAAACTTTCACTGTTAGATCAATTATAACCCGGTTTTATACGGAGGTCTAATAGCCGACTATGGCTCAGTGGGGTGGTGCGCAGTGTTATTGTTTGTAGCCTGCAGGCAGGCAGGCTGGCCAAGGGGGACAGATACGGCCACTGTGCAGAATATTTGTTACCAAGTGGCTTATTTCTAACCTAAAATGTTTTCAGAGACATATTTTAGCGTGCTGATTAAGTTTATAATGAGTAATACACCGTCTGGAGGTCATCTTGAGTGAGATTCAAAAGGGAGTAGTTCTGTGATTAAAATCAGCTGTGTTTGGAGGAACGTGCAGCTATGGGAATCACACAGCTGAACGAAATCAAGATTAATTTATATTCATGAAAGTGTATCTATGGTCATCACACAGCACGTTTTCGTTTACAGGAAGTAATTAAGATTGCCATTTTAGGGACTTTTGATATAAAAATATACCAAAAGTAGGTTTTTTGTTTTATTTTATGATGACCATGGATATGCTCTAAAATTGTGAAAAACATATTTTTCATTTCACTAGACCTTGCTCTGGTGCCGAGTGGTGAGCAGGCCAGGCTCTTGTAGAGTTTGGAGGTGATTGGAGATGAAGAAGGGCAGGTGTGGAGATTAGAGACGAGAGCATGTGTGCTGAGTGAGATGCTGTGGAGCTCTCTTGAGGCGCTGATGAATGCAGAGGACTCACAGAACATACTAGGTGTGGAGGCGAGGACGGGCAAGCCGTAACAACTCGAGTGGCTACCCTTCAAGCTTTTAGCACCACCAATGTGTGGACACTATATAATTTACAATGACAATCAATCAAAAGCTTGTGAAGTTGTTAGACTGTACTTTCACCATGAGCATGCACCTTGCTGCTGGAGGAACTCACCATGTCATACATACATGAGAGTCGTCCACCAAGTTGCTGCGTATGGTTTGGGGAACCACACGCGGAAGCCACATAGTCGGACTCGGAGTAGTGGGATGTCGGACTTATGAGCAGTCACCATGGTTTGGTAAAGTTCACGTCGGAGGACTGGAAATAGGACAAAATACAGAGCAGAAAACCTCTCAGACTAATGAAAGGCTGATACGACAGGCTGCATGAAAACCTTACACTCGAACAGGGATTTGCATTTTTAGGGCTTTTACTCAAAATGTAAATCACAGACACAGAAAATGTAATTTGTGGTGAATGACTTATGGAATGACAACTGAAGGCTGAACAACTTTTAAAGGTTTTCTGACTGAGGCTGGAGCCTTCGGTGTTGCTTTAGGCATGGACTGTGTGGTGTCAGTGTGTGTGTGTGTGTGTGTGTGTGTGTGTGTGTGTGTGTGTGTGTGTGTGTGTGTGTGTGTGTGTGTGTGAGAGAGAGAAGGTGAAAGAATATCTTGTCCATGTGTACATCTGAGTGACTGTTTTGTAAGGGTTAAGGCTGTGCTTGTATGTGAACATCCAACAGAGAGTATTAAAAGTGAGGTACTCTGTACTGCCAGCTGTCATGAATGTGGCACATTTGTCCTCTTTATTAAAATCTAAAGAGAATCATCTCGCAAATCTGTTTTTCCCTATGTACTCAACAACAAAATGATCAGCCCTCTGTATGTCAGAGAGGTTAAAGGCATTAGATTTGGGTGGGCAGAATATAAGCTCCAGACTGGCAGATTGACAGTTTTGAACTATATTCCATGTGGGCTGAGATCATGACGTGTGGCTTCAAACTGTGATGTGCGGTTTGAAGGGCTGCATGAAACATGGGCCCCTGACCACGATAGTTAGCTAGCGAGAGGAGCTCAGCCTTTTTAATGCTCTCATGCACAAGCTCTTTCTACGTCTCCCATGGGTGAATTGTTAAGCTTTAACATAAGGCGGAGAGGCAAATATTCTGGCCCTGCGTAGCCCAAAGGGTACAACTGGCATTGACACTGTGGTTTATTTCCCACTGGGACCACACACACACTAAAATATCTGACCATTCGTGATACAGTACCAAGTTAACAAGGAACAAGGAGGATCTGCATACTGTAATATCTGTGTCCCCTCTTCCTTGCTGCTTTCTTATATTTCTCCATCTCTCTCTTGCCTCTCTCACTCCACCTATCCTCTTCACTCATCTCTCTTGAAAACCCCTCGCTCATTTTATGCGTCTACCTCAACGTTTTTCAACCGGTGTGCCTCGGCACTTTAGTGTGCCCTCTGAGATGACTGGGTGTGCCGTGTCAAATTTTGAACGTGCACGACCTACCTAACCCTATAAGTATGTCAGGAGAGGCTTATTGTCGGTATCAGCCAATAAAACGGGAGTCAGTCCCCGTTACAATGCGCTAGACTCATGAGGTGAACGGCAGACGTACCATCAGCTCCCAGTACTAACTTCTTACCGCCCGACTTGCTGCACCCAAGTCGTGCTACTCATATACCAGTATACTGGAATGAAAGTTGAGCAACGATATTGCCCAGCATAATTTAAAATGACAATTTAGGCATTTAGCAGACATTCATATCCATAACATATTATAAACTGCAAGGTCAGCGTAATCTCCATGACCCCTATTCAACCAACAACAGGGTACAGTAAGTGGTCGAGAAATTACAGTACTAAGAAAACAAGTATGTACCACAAAGTAAACTGCCATCTATCTAAATAACATACTTAGCCTCTTTGAACAAGTAAACAAAACACAAAGATAACACAAATATTTAACTTTAAATCCCATTTACTTTGTGTATTTCTGGCCTTCTGTGGTCATGTACAGTGTGTGTGTGTGTGTGTGTGTGTGTGTGTGTGTGTGTGTGTGTGTGTGTGTGTGTGGCTGTGCGAGTGTGTGTACGACTGTACGTATTTGCCTTTCAGTGGCTGGACATTGGAGGATGTGAGTATTATGGCTGGAATTACTGTCTGTTTGTTAATAGTTTTCTCTGAAACAATGTTTGTTTTTGTGTGCATGCATGCATACTGTATATGTGCTAGCGTGTGCCACTCCCCCATGTTTTTTAGTTTTTTTCCCAGGTTAGTGGTGTTTCCTTCCCTTCAATTATGAACAGTTACTGTAATTCCTGCCCACTGCCCATTGTGTTTTGGAACCAGATCCAGAAGTGTGTGTGTGTGTGTGTGTGTGTGTGTGTGTGTGTGTGTGTGTGTGTGTGTGTGTGTGTGTGTGGGGGGGGGTTCCAGGGGATCCCCAGTAAAATGAGGAACAGATTAAACACTTAAGAATGAATATATTTTTCACAGCAACGTGAGCTTGTAGACTATTTATGAAAAATGTTGACAAATTGTCTTTTATGGTGTTGGTTCCTGGCACAAAATCTTTTCTCCGGCACTAAATCTTTTCAGATGGTGGTCTGCGACCAAATACATATCAATTTGGGGGCCCTTGACATGAAAATGTTTGAGAACCACTGCTCCATTCACTACTAAACACATACAGTACAGTACTACCAGGAAGACTACAGTGAGTCTTTACTTATAGTGCGGTACGAGGTGTACTCCTGTAGGATTTTTGTAAATTGATTTTTGAAATTGATGGGGTTCAAACTTGAACCCTGTCAATTTCTTTGGACACTACAGAACCAATATCTGCAAAAAAATACATTTCAGCACAAAAATCCCACTGGAGCTTTTTTGACGCCTCGTACCGTTAGTACAAGGTTTGTTTGTGTCTTCCGTTCTCTGACCTCTTTTATTATTTGACCTCATTGATTGGTCAATCAAGGCATTCTTCAGTCGGTCAGTCGTCAGTCTGTTATTTCTAAATAATGGACCACTGTTTTGAATAACAGACCACTGACTGTACTGCCTTTGTTTATGTTGCTATGGAAGCGGAATCTTGTAAACTAATTAAGTAAATCAATATTTTGCATCATATATATTTCTATTTGTTCTTACAGCAAGTAGTAAATACTGTACGTACTGCGTCACCCTGTCAGGGTTTATTTTCAACAGTGAACTGAACACTATCCCTTAATTACTTGTCGACCATTAACTGCTAATTGTCTAGTTTTCCAAATATATTAGTTTTGCATCACCAATTTCCTTCTCTGCAACTGACTGCCTCTCTCTCCCTTTGGTGAGGGGAAGAATGACATGATGAACCAGCGATAAGCTGTCCCATGTGGATGAAACCCAATCACGCCTAACACACACACACACACACACACACACACACACACACACACACACACACACACACACACACACACACACACACACACACACACACACACACACACACACACACACACACACACACACTTGCATGTCACTTAAGTAGGGTAAGATGGATGGTATTTGTATGGTTGTCGAGGAGCAGGGTGGAGAGGCAGGAAGTGACAGATCGTTGCTAACACAGAGACAAAAAAAGTCCACCACCCCATCTCTCTCTCTCTCTTTCTTTCTTTCTTTCTCTCTCTCTCTCGCTCTCTCTCTCTCTCTTTCTCTTTCTCTGTGTCTCTCTCTTTCTGTCTCTCTCTCTATAGTCTCTATCCCTCTTTCTCTTTCTCTTTGCCTTCCTATGCCGTATGTCCTATCATAGCTTTCCCTGGTTGGTCCTCATTGTCTCTTTGTCTCTCCATCTTTATTTCTCTCAGTCCTTTCTCTCTGTTTGGCACTCTCCTTCTCCTCGCCCCTGTTTCACCTACACAGTAAAACCAAAGCAAACATGGACCAGTAATTGCATTTTGAGAGTAAAACTAACACTCAGGTTTTCCTGTGTATACAGCAGTGTCAATCTCTTACATACAGTCTTTTTCGGCCTCATGGACTTTTTCTCTGCCGTTTGGGCTCTCTGTCTCGCTTGGCTCAGCCGCACCCGCTTCCATACCCAAGGGGTGATGACAGGATGTCACTAGCAGATTAAATATTTGTTACGTAGCCTATATGAACCCTCTCCCCGGGGAGACCGTGGAACATATGATACAGCAAAAAGTAGGAAGGGAAGGATGGGAAAGAAGAAAAGAGGGAGAATGACGTGTGATTGATTGTTTGGAATATTGGAGCTGTCGTAATACATGTTAATTCATGGCGTCTGTTTTGGGGCTTTACAATATTCTGCTTTCTGTCAAGGTTCTGGAGGATTCGGTTGCTACGGCAATGGAAGCAGATTTTTTTTTTAAACCACTAAACATAGAGTTCACACGGTACTGTATAATATTATCATTATGCCCTGTATCTTACGTACAAGTACATTAAGTTTATGTTTAAGTAAAAAATGAAAACAAAAATACTAGGAAGTGCTCCTAAAATGTTTTGAGCCCTAGGCCTTTAATGCCTGTAATTTAATTTTTAAATGTTGATGTCAAGTTTAATGTTTCTAGTTATAGCTTATGTTTGTACTCTTATAAGCAAGATATATCATGCTAGGTCCTAATTTTGCCAGAGCCTTTAATTCAAATTCAGTAATGGCCCCTCAAGTAACAGAACAGACATTATCCAAGGTTTTATAACAGACAAAACAGAGGCAGGGCTCTGGAATGCGGTCACTTCGTCCTATTTTGCAAATTGTTTCCCCAGTGATGTCAGTAAAATGTGTAATTAGTCCCCTTTTCCTAGTCTGCTCCATAAATCTATTATATAACTAGAACTGCACTCACGCTCTCTCTTGCTCTAGATTTTAGAACAAGTGTAATTTCACGTGTCTATCTCAGTACAAACGGTGTGCCTAGGCACACTGATAGGCCGTGAGACAAGTCCAGGTGTGCCTTGGAATTTATTATTCCAATATACAACTGTACAAAATTGTATTTTATTTACTATATCAGTACTTTGAGCACACAAAATGTCTTGGGCATATCATTGTAGGTGAAATGTTACATTTATTAGATTACTTGTCCATACCTGGGGATGAGCACACTCAAAATATTTGCAGACTTTTAATTATGTATGGGCAAGGCGTGTGTTTCTATGAGTGGATGTCTGCCTAGCTATGACAGTTGCAACTTGCAACACACCCTATCCCATAGCTTGCTGCGCTGTAACCATGGCGACGATAGATCCCATAGCCAGAACGCAGAATCAGCGGCGTTTACACAAAAACGCTAATAAACAGCTTACATTTTGGGAAATCGAAAAACAGGCGTCGCGGTTGTGTGCATATGCTAATGGTCAATGGCCGTGTACAAATTCAGATCAATTGCTCAAGCCACTGAGGAGAACCCTGCTAGGTCGTCCTCGGACATGCACTCCAGTGGCGTTTCCAGTCATTTCCATCCTCCACCTGGCTTGTTTGCCAGCAGGCCCAGCACTTTCCACCCCTGCATCTTTCATTAGTACTTCCATGTAGATGTGGCAGCTCTGGCTGCTATCTTCTAACTCAGTGGTTCACAAACCTTTTAGCTCAAGACCCAAAAGATGTTTGCCCGGGACCCAAACTAGTGAAAATAGCTGATCTACAAGCTCGCAACTCTGGTTCTATGCTGATCTTCAAGCTCGCAAAGCTTCGCTTCGTGCCGCGTTGCAAGCTTGCAGATCTGCTATTTTCACTACTTCTTAAACATTTGTTTTCTAATTTAGGGAATTTCTTTGATTATAATTAATAAATTATAATTTTTTAAATTTGTTTTCATCTCATGAAAATGTGTGAATTTGTGGAAATCTTTACGATATCTTTTAAATGAATAATAAATGAATAAGGCCCGATCCGAGGTTGGTCTAGACAGAGTCCAACATGACAGCATGGCATGAATTGCAGACGCTATCCATAGTTGGTGTGTGAAAGTCAACTATTTCTGTGGGTTGGTGTGGAGGTGTCCATGCTCTTCTGAAGTTTCTGTCCTTTTTTGTGGTCCTTTTACGCTTTACGCTCTTGCTTTTACAGCGTGTTGGTTTAGATGTTCTCCTGCACGACGGAAACACTTGCGCTTGGCATTTCGGGTCCGACGGCCCAGAGATAGTCTTCTTTTCCGTGGCACGGCTCTGTAAGAGATATTTCTGAACCATGACGGCGACCTGGCCTAATTATAGCTCTGCACACACGTCATGCGAAGACCGGCCTCTCTGGCCTCTCCTCTCCTCCCCTCTCCTCCCTCCCCGCTTTGCTTTGCGGCCCTAACCTCTAGTCACATCCTCCCAACCTCCCAACCTCGGTCATGTGATAAAGAGGTCAGACTTCCTGTATCTGGTTGCTATGGCAACCTGCCAGATCAGGCTGAGGGTCTGATAGGCGAATCAGAGAATCAATCAAACCCAGAGTCCGATCACTGATCGAGGTGGGGTAAGATGCCTAAAACATAGCCATAGCTCTGATCAACAGTCTGTGACGGGTCTTGGAGGCATGTGGAGTGATCCTGTGCTTGCGAATCGCTGCCGAACTTCGGAGCTTTTGTCAATTATATAGTAGTCACATCCTCCCAACCTCCCAACCTCGGTCATGTGATAAAGAGGTCAGCCTTCCTGTATCTGGTTGCTATGGCAACCTGCCAGATCAGTCTGATAGGCGAATCAGAGAATCAATCAAACCGAGAGTCATGTGGAGTGATCCTGTGCTTGCGAATCGCTGCGAACTTCGGAGCTTTTGTCAATTATATAGTAGTAACATAGTAAGATAGTAAGATAAGATTAATGACAACATTTTGGAAACAAAAAATAAAGGGATATTCACACGACCCACGGAAATGGATTCACGACCCACAAATGGGTCCACACCCACTGTTTGGAAAACAGTGTTCTAACTCACTCTCTTTCGGTAACATGCTTGTTCTGGTTTATATACCACCTGTAACATTCTGGTGTAGCACCCATGCTGGGACTTCTGTAGGACAGGGTTCAGGGTTCTGCATTCAAAGCCGTGAGAACAATCTACCACCGCAGAGAAGAAGCTGAGCTTGATATGATGGGGGAAGTTGGACTTCCACACACTGGCCATGCCATTCAGAGCTCTCCATACTTTAATGTCTTGCTCTGCCGAATTGAGCCCAGGGATTTGAAGTCAGTGACTTCTTTCAGTCTAGTGCCTCCTGTTGTTGTTAGAGGTGGGTGGTCCGGGAGGATGTTACTGTAGGTGATCGCCTCAGTTTTCCAGGCGTTTAGCCCAAGATCAACCTTGGCAGGCACAGTACTGTCTCCACACTGGCCAAGAACACCTGTGCCTGCTCCACATTGTCAGATAGCAAGCAGATGTCATCCGCATTTTAAAACATAAAACATTCATAGTACATTCATACTTTGCAAATTGAACACAATCCCTTTCAAAACATTTAACATATATTCGATTCATTCATTCATTCAAGTCTGACTCAAGACCTGAGATGAAAAAAAGAGAGAATTAAAAGACGACTTCACCCATTTTTAACCTGTCTAATTGGTCCTCACTAATGCTTATAATATGGAACCATTTTTGTCTACTCACTCTGTGTCTCAGAGGAGGGCCGTGGACAGAATCCCGCCTACCATTGACATCATGGATGGGGAATCCAAGCTAATAGAAACTGCTGGCTTTCTATTTCTGGAAAGTTAGCATGGTATAATGGAAGCCATTGTTCTCGCCTTAATAAAAAATAAAAAGCTGCCTAACGATGATGTCACTGGTAGGCGGGTTTCCACAGTCCTCCAATGAGACCAAGTAGAAAAAAATGTTACCTTATGGTACCTTTTATGAAGACAGGTTGAAAATGGGTGAAGTCGTCAGTTGTATCCAGGGTCTGGCTGAAATAATAAATTGTTTTTGAGGAAGATTGTCTAAAATTTGAAACTCATTATGAGATAGACCCTTTAGGCCTTTATAGCATGATGTATGCTTTGGTGACAGTGTTGCTGTGTGTCATATTATTTTTGAGGAGTGAAAAGTTGCACCACACTTTTGAATAGGTTTTATAACATTGCACATTGTACACAGGAATCCATTTATCTATCTATAAATGCACAGAATCTGTGTGTGTGTGTGCGTGTGTGTGTGTGCGTGCGTGCGTGCGTGCGTGCGTGCGTGCGTCTGTCTCTCAAGGAAAATCTCAAGGACCGTCCACAAGGGACGCAAGGGTGTGTTGTGCTGATTGAAAAGTCAGTTGGATCAGCAGCTATCCGGAAGCGAAAATCCAAGAATCTCTGTCTGTCTGTCTGTCTGTCTGTCTGTCTGTGTCCCTTTTATGGCCATACTGTATATGGAGATCTCTATATTTGTCTGTCTGTCTGTCTGTCTGTCTGTCTGTCTGTCTGTATGTATGTATGTCGTCATAGTACTGACGTCATAGTCTGGCTGCCAAGTGCTACGATAATTAATGGGTGCTGTTGTAACTCTTAAAGGACTGAAGGCTGATTAGGTTTGGATATGATAGTGGCGCCTTGGTGTGTCGGCAAAAACACGCTGAGTCAGGATGCAGTTTACACAGTGAGGACTGTGGCTTTACTTCCAGTCATTGGTATCAAGGTAATTGGCAGAGTTACACAATGATTTGTGTGGCCTAAAAACGAAAGACATAAAATGGCAACAGGTTTGTACTAAAATACTAAAATATCTCTAATATCAACAATAAAAGTAAACAATAAACAGCATAATACTGGTGTGACTACAGTTAAGCATCATCCATTACAGCGTACAGGAATAAACTACTTCAAAATGTCTATAATATACTTCAAAGTCACATAACCAACAAATACTTAACAAGCCTGATCCATGATCAAACATTTACAATGCAAGTTATCAAACAGACAGCAATATTAACAGAAAATGTAGGTTGATAATCAAATCAGGAAGGCTACAAGCATTAAATAATTGTAACAAAGAACACACATACACACACACACACACGCACGCACGCACGCGCACACGCACACGCACACGCACACGCACACGCACACACACACACACACACACACACACACACACACACACTCACACATGAAAACAATTCACTTCCAAAACGTAAGCAACTCACAGAAATGCACCTCTCTGCAAGGAGTTGGTTTATGGAGTGATGCTGGAAAACTGAAGACTAACTAACTGGATTACACAGCTGAGTCTACCACTGATATAAACTAGCAGGTATGTCTTTATTAGCTCTCATAACCAAATCAAAGGCCTTCTGCCGCATGCAGAAGGGAGAAATCTGCTCTGCGCATGCCTGCTGGCAAGGCAGCCTAGTATATGGCTTGGCCTTTCCAACAGGTCCTGCACTACAAGTACTCTGACCGTACACAGCAGGACAACAGGTACAATGGGTATTGCATAACCAGAGGGGCATATGTTCCTAAGGGGCATTGTTCAGCAGAATGCTGCTAGCGGGCATCAGCGTAGCTATGTCAATGCTATAAGCACATCAGGCTAGCTGCATACAATTTGGAAGAGAGTGAAGAAAAATGATGGGAAAAAGTCAGCCCCAAGCAAATGGAACAGTGTGACTGTTGACAATCCTGTCTCCAAATCTCTAATAACTTGTGAACCTTTCAAAATAGTCTGACTTGTGCAGTAATTACAAAACCATGAAAGCCAAGTTTTGTTTTATGAAAATCGGATGAAATAAGTCAAGAGCCAAAAGTCAAGATGCCCTCCATACATGAATATTAAAATGCTAATAGTCAGTTGTTTGCTTACATTTAGGCTATTGTATTACTGTGTGCGCTTTTCATTTCTTGGTTTATAAGGAAGGTCCTATTATATTAGTGTCAACGGGTGCTGCAATTCCTCATTCAAACGACATGACACGGGTGACTAAAGTGAAAAGTGACGTGTGTTGAGAGGATTTCTGTGTCCTTCAAAGGGTGTGGCATTTTCTGCACATCTGTGTGCCTTCATATGAACAACACATCTTGTTACATTTAAAACACAGCATGTGCTAACAGCATTGCCATGAAGACATCTTTCGCACATGTGTTGAATGTTTGCATTGGCTAAAGAAGGCCTGTCAAGGGTGACACCGCGAGCCAAAACAAATTCTCTTTGTCCTGTCTTTAGAAGATGCACTGCATTCATCCTTTCTGGACTGGTTCTCGCTTCCTTGTTGATAATTACTCCATTTTGTCTCGCCAAAGAGCAATTCACCCAGATGGTGACACTTCCATTTTCTTTATTAAGAATGTGTGAAACCAAGGCAGCCGTGCAGAGATGAGAGTTGGTAGAGGTCCTTGAGGTGGTTCCAGGGGGTATGATTAATAGCTAGAAACCAAATGGACCTTTGTAACTCGGAGAGTGTATAAATGTAGCCAAATGGACCAAATGGATTTGTGCACTGAGTAAAAAAAGAGCGCTTCTCCTGGTGCAGGTCCTCACCAGGCTGGGTGGCCTACCCAGGGCAGTGTCAATCATTGGTTGCAGCTGGCAGGGCGCAAGGAAGCTGCGGAGGGAAATAGCATTTCTATAACATACGGTTCAACTTTTAACATTTTTGGTGCCCCCGATGAGTACAATTGAAAGCGTTTTTGTCGGCCTGCCGAAGACACTACACTGAGGATTTTACAGTGCAGATTGCTCAAACTGAGAGTCCTTGAAATTAATAAGGTTGAGAATCACTGCACGGCTACTGCGCTCCACCCATAACGACATGCGTCCAACTTCCTCCTGGCTCAATGTTCTTATCCATCCCTGCTGTTCAGAGAGGATTCCTTTGTTGTCAGAACATTGCACCTTAGGGGCGGTGGTGAGCCAAATGAGTCTGTTGTGAGCTGTTACCGCAGGTGACTTCCAGTATATTAGCAGCACAGATTGCTCTGTACATTCCTCTTTTCAGAATAGAGAAAACAAACAAGGTCAAGTATTTTCCTACATTCTCCTCGCTAACGAAGAAAGAACTGAGTAGGTGAGGTAAAAGAAATATAGTTTGAACTCCTTATCCGTTATTCCTTATAGAATTTATTTTGATAGATAGAAAAATAGTACTGTATATCAAAGACAATCCCAGTGTGTTTTTCAAAGCAAAAATTCCCTTTCCCCTTCTCATCCTGAATAAGGAAGTTCTGCTATGTTAATTGTTCATGCATACACACACACTCATGCATGCACGCACACACGGAGCATAGACACAGTTTTTCCTCACTGCTGTCAACCTCTCTCTCCCTCACTCTGATTGGCCAAACTTGTCACTGTCCCTCTGTTAGAGGAATAAGCAGAGGACAGTGTGCAAGTGCACTGGCCGTGCGCTGGTCTCATTGGTTGTGATGAGAGCAGCAGACAGAGAGCTGGCAGCTCCATAGTTAGGTTGTCTGGGAGAAAAGGACTGCTAGGAAGAAAACATTACGTTGTTAAGCAGACCAGAAAGGTCACTCAACAAACGAGCAAAAGAAGAAAAATTTGGAAAGTTAGAAAGTTCAGGCCCAAAGATGTGTGACATTACTGTAAGGAGTATTGCCTTGCCTCAGTAACAGATCCTGTTCCGCTCAGTAAAGCACAGTTAGGTTCTGCACTGACCTGTCGCTCCTCTTTGTATTAGCCTACTCTGTTTACACTCCGCACTGTGGTCCTATTATTCTACACCTGCTCTTCAGTTAACTTCTGTTTATCCTGAACCTGTTTTGCTCCCCCATGATCTGTTCTGTTCCATTCTCTTCTCTTCTCGTTCCTCCTCTCCTCTCCTCTCCTCTCCTCTCCTCTCCTCTCCTCTCTTGAATATCTCTGCCCTGCTCAGACCTGTCAGATCATCAGACACTGGTCTCCTAACTGTAGCTGGAATGAAATGTAAATTTGTGTGTGTGTGTGTGTGTGTGTGTGTGTGTGTGTGTGTGTGTGTGTGTGTGTGTGTGTGTGTGTGTGTGTGTGTGTGTGTGTGTGTGTGTGTGTGTGTGTGTGTGTGTGTGTGTGTGTGTGTGTGTGAGAGAGAGAGAGAGAGAGAGAGAGAGAGAGAGAGAGAGAGAGAGAGAGAGAGAGAGAGAGAGAAAGAGAAAGAGAAAGAGAGAGAGAGGGGGGGATTACTGCACAGAAAGGTATATACATACTGGTACACTATATCAGTATGTATAAATATACTTCTATATTCTTTTCTTCTCCTCATTTCTTAATCTTCCTTTTGGTTTATACCATGATAATTGACCCTGACATCTGCTCATGTTGAGCTAGAAGCACGATAATTGGTGATGTGAAAGTAAACCCTGTTGGGGAAAATCAATGTGTATTGAGTAATTCATTTTTAACAATTTCACGCGAAGGAATGAAACTCTTCAAATGAAAAGGCCACGCTTACTTTCATGATGACCTACATGACTGAACTTGTGCTTACTAACAGGGCAGCTGCAAAATGTCTTGTGGTACAATGGTACTTGCCGGTGGGAAGACATCAAAGCTTACCCTCACCCCAGACGCATGGTCTTCATTTAGACCAAAGGCCATCATTCAAAGGCAGAAATCACCACAGTAATATTTAGCTCCAGGCAGCACATCATATTTGACTGTGACTTATGGGTTTCTGCCTGTCTTTGCCTGTTAATCCTGCTAGCCACAGTAGCTTGGATCTTGGCTGATATTTAGTCATGGTCGCGTGTCTGGAGGCCAAGTGCAATGTCACTTGTCGGTAGGTGTGAGTCACCAAAGGTCACTGACAATGAATGACGTTCAGGGTGAAAAATTATCCATGGCAAGAAAAGGACTTGGAAAGTCTGTCAGGTGTAAATTATAGTCTGACATGAACCACAGCTCGCATTAAATGAATATTTGGAATGCGATTGTGCATCATCCAACAGTACATCCCACTGTGTCTGCACTGGCTGCATGTTTGATGTTTGTTGTGGGAATGAATGGGCATACAATATGTGTCTGTGTGTCTGTGAGTGAACACAACACATACAGTACGCTGTACACACAGACAGACACACAGACACACACAGACAGACAGACACACAGACACACACACACACACACACACACACACACACACACACACACACACACACACACACACACACACACACACACACACACACACACACACACACACACACACACACACACACACACACACACACTGAAGAGTGTGCAAAACAGCTGGCGCATTGAATTTCCCCATCACATCCTTAAATAAATTCATAACTTCAATAAATCTGTTGGCTTTTCCTCTGCTTGTCCGACAGGAAAAGAACCATATAATATTATGGGTCTGCTTTCACGCCATCTAAATCACAGAGGCCTGAGGGATTGCTTTGGTTAATTGTCATGTTGTATTTTTTGGTGTTTTTGGCTGGGTTAGACTTACCCATGGGTGTGGCTGGCATCTGTACTGACGATTGAAGAGAATAATTTATCACGTCTAAAGGCCCAGTCCTTGATCTAATTGTAAATAAAACTGTGTTACATTCTTCATTGACAGAATTTTAACCAATTGATTTAAAGGTGAGCGTACCCCTGATTTCAGAGATCGTGGTATTTTTCCCATGCTTGTATTGACAAAATACATTCACTACTACCGCTTGGCTCTGATCACTGTGCTGCAGTTCTATCAATAAAGAAATAGAGAATAGAAGTTAATGTAAAGTTAGTTGGATAGTAGTGAGATTGTTTAAAGTTCCTTTTTGTGGTTAAGTGCATGCAATATGTTCAGGTTTCGATCAAGTTTTAAGGATCAAACCCTTAAAGCCTTGAAATTCCCCTTTCAAAAACAAGAACAAGAACTAATCATCATCACCATCATCATTACTGTATCATCATCATAATGGATCATAAGTGAATAGCTCCCAAATACTTTCTCACTCTATTTCCTTGCAATGTTCTTTTCTTTTCTTTTCTTCTCAAAACCAATTTTCAGACATTTCTTGACCAAGCCCAGAGGCAACTAAAGTTTCTGAGACATCGTGAACACCTTGATGTGTTTGAGGTCAGTGTCTCCCCATCTAAACTTAAATGCCTTTCCTAGTCCCGGGCAGAATCACATTTCCTCCAATTTCCCATAACTGACTTTTGGAAAAGGACTTCCAGTATTGACCTAATGAAACCAGACCAATAGTATGATTAGAGCTCAGACTTCAGATGTTTCATTTGGCGGCGCCTTGATGCGATGGGCAGATTAAGGAGAAAGGAAGAGGAAAGAGGAGAGGGAAGTGTTGAGGAAAAGAGAAGAGAGGAGCATAGAGGAGGAGAGAAGATGGGGAGACGAGGGGAGACGAGAGGAGCTGAGGGCATAAAAAAGAGGAGGAGGAAATTGGAACAGTGTGTAACCACAGAGAGACTGTGGATGGTTTTAATATGGCCCACTAAAAAAGAAGGGGAAAGCCAGAAAAACAAAAGGGGGTTTCGGGAGCACGGGATGAAGCATCTCTTTCGCAAGCGGCAGAGCCAGCTGCCCGGGCAGGGTGCACGGTGGGTGGAGTGTGTTGCATGCATGGAGGGTGCTGTGGCATTATTGCTTTCTTGGTCCCCCCCTCCTATCTCTCCCTCTTTCTCTAGCCCCGCCATTAATTTTCTCCAGCTCAAATCTCTGTGACTGCGCCTCTGGTTCACTGACTTCAAATGGCTCTAATGAAGTTAGCATCTTAAATTGAGAGAGTGACTGAGAGTACTGTGACTGTTGGCCAAAGGAAACTCATACATGAGTGCATTTATTCACAGAAATGTATTTTGCACTTGCATGCACACTACTGCTGTAATAATAGTAATAAAGTTTGAAGCATATTATTTGACAGCTGAGAGAGATTTTGTTACTCTCTTCAGTTATGCTTTAAAATATTGAATGATGAATGGATTGGCACGGCATCATTGCAATGGACAGTGCTAATTTAAATCTGAGAAGGTAGACATGGATTCAAATGGACCAGTCGAGGGGACGGACCTCTGATGTCACGCTCATGTCACCATGACTCAGCTATAACCATATAAGGAGTTCCCAATGCAGCTACGCCCAAATGTGTTGTCTTACCTCAATGTGTCATCATGGCATCATATTCAAACATATCAGTCAGCTGAGCTCCATATATGGGCACAAAAGGGGGCATGCCCATATATGGGCATATATACTGATGACATCAGGGATCTCCACTGACAGATACAGAGATCTCCATATATGGGTATTTCAGTCGGAATGGCGGTGCGACGTAGGTGTGAGGGCTGCGTAGCAGCTCGAACTCTGGAAGTGAGGACCGCGTAGTGGCCTGAACCTCTAGTAAGAATGAAATTAACACTGAGGATTTTACTCTGCATCACCGCTGACCCGCATCGTTTTGACTTCCGAGCATTGGGATAATAGGGGGAATATTTCTGGCTTTATTTAGCTATTTCAATCAGATTACTGTGCCTGAGAGGGATGGAGGTTGAGGAGTTAGGTAATTGCAAAAACAGAAGAGACTTGGAAATAAATTACTGAGTGGACCGACCGTGGCAAGAATCAGGGACATCTGAACCACAGCTTTAGGAGGGACAAAGCTCTACCGCATAGGACACACACACACACACACACACACACACACACACACACACACACACACACACACACACACACACACACACACACACACACACACACACACACACACACATGAAAATACAGGCTTGTCAAACATGCTGACAGAACCCTAAACAAACAAACAAACAAACAAGCAGACAAAAAAACACAGCATGACTGGCACACTCACGGATAATGGACGACACACACACACACACACACACACACACACACACACACACACACACACACACACACACACACACGCACGTCAAACATTTACCGGAAAATGAATTAACAATAAGAACTCTTAGAAGATTATTATTACTTTTGGCTAGAAAAGGAGGGATGTGTGTGTGTGTGTGTGTGTGTGTGTGTGTGTGTGTGTGTGTGTGTGTGTGTGTGTGCGTGCGTGCGTGCGTGCGTGCGTGCGTGCGTGCGTGCGTGCGTGCGTGCGTGTGTGTGTGCGCGTGTGTGCGCATGTGTGTGTGTGTGTGTACCTGCCTGCGTGCGTATGTGTGTGTGTTTCAATGTTAAAGAGGGCATTGCCGGTCAGGAGGAAAATGACATGAGAGAGCCAATGAGGAGGAGCTCTGGCTGAACTCTGAAGAGCTTTTAAACTGTTTTCAAGAATGGAGGGACAAGCGTGACCTAAAAGGACAAACACAAACCTACAGTACGGTCAGCATCTTTACGATGTTGGCCCTCAAGTTCATGGTGCGGACTGCGCCCCGGGACAGTATAATAACTGTATGGGGGGGCGCACTATAAATCCTGAACCTATGAACCTATGAACCTATGATGTTTTGATGACACAGGTTCAAATCATACACGCATTCTGCACGCATTATCATGGATTCAGTTGAGCGAATATACATAATATGTATGTATAAATGCACATGAAACAATTAAATACAAGGAGAAGAAAAAAAGCTTATTATAATATAATAATAATAATAATTTAGTGCCCTTTAGATGTTCTTTTTTTGTCATTGTACGTACAGTATGTATGTGAAATTTTACCTTCAGTCCTGGGGAACCTTACCTTCAGTCCTATATATCTATATATATACAGTATATGGTTAATGTGTTTAAAGGATCCCTCACTCCTATATGTGTGGGTGGCGTAGTCATTGCTTTACATGGCCCTGCTACACATCCTACAATGATTATGCAATGGGTTGCAACTTGCAGCCACTTGCAACAGAATCCCCAAAATGCATTGACCTGCAATGGGGCAAAACAGCTGTGATTTCTCTCTTCAACGTATTGCATTGGTTTCTTTGCATCACAAAACATTAGTGTGGACTGGGCTTAACTACAGTATTAGGAGCAGTGGGCACTATTAATACAGCACCTGGGGAGCAGTCAGGTTTAAAGTGTTTTGCTCAGGGACACTGACACATAGATTGGGGGAGGGGGAGCGGACAGGCCAATTCTGTTTCCCATGCGGCCTACCCATTCAGCTGTGGCCGTGCCTAATAAATTTAAGCCATTATAGCATCTTCCTCAGGGACACTTCGAATACATACACTGGGCGAGCCAAGGGTTGAACCGGAGACCTTACAATTCCCATGCGGTCTGGGTCTCTCTACCCACTCAGCTACAGTTGCCCATAGACATTTTCTGAAGGATTGTATAAGGAGGATGAGATATTTTCCAGATGAGAAAAGATTATTCCATAATTTGGTACCTGAGATATTCAGGGAGATGATTTGATGACTGTGTAAATGAGAAGGAATGGATCTGTGCATTTCTTTGTGACCATAACATTAGGAAAAATCATTAGATATGATGCCAAAAGAAAGTTTAACTAGATAAAGTGCTCATCGGAGCACAGGTCTCCGCCAGGTCAGATACGTTATTGTGGCCTCCTGGTGGCGCTATAATAGGCCAATGTGAAAAGGGTGCCATTTATTCTTAGGTCGTTCACGGCAATCGGACACTGCATTCATGATTTGAAGCATTTTGTTCCAAAAATGTGTTTTGCTAAATTAGACCTGCTGGTGGCGCTATAACAGGCCAATGTGAAAAGGGTGGCATTTCTTCCTCGGCCTAGTGGGAATGTGCGTGTGAAATTTCATGGAAATCGCACGCTGCGTTCATGGTTTGAGGCAGTTTGTTCAAAACGGACCAATCCTGCAAACTTTGGATGGCAACCTTAACCAATAAGGATGGAATATGGGAAATCGGACAGATCAGGGTTGATCACATGACTATAGAGATACTGTGTACCGATTTGCATGACGTTTGGTTAAAAACTGTAGGAATAATGTGAAAAAATGGGTTTTGCACAAATCGGCCTCCTGGTGGCGCTATAACAGGCCCATGTGAAAAATTTGAGGCAGAGGTTCTGAATTGGCATCCAGGGAGTGTGTGTGCACAGTTTCGCAGCGACCGGGCCAACGGTGCCGGAGATTTGGTGGTAACACACGGACACACGGACGGACGGACACACGGACGGAGGGTAAAACATACTCTCTCGCCATGCCTTACGGCCTGGCGGAGACAATAATTTATATAGAGATGTTAAACATTGAATGGGTTCAAATTGACGTAGTATAATAGGAGGGTTAAGTATAATAGGAGGGTTAAGAGGGAGAGGAGATTGTTATCAGGTGTGGTCTTCTGCAGCTGTGGTTTTGGTGTTCACTTGCTTGAACCAGGTCAGCTGGCATGTGTGGCATTCGTCCACTGCTGTTTTCATCACTTTATTTGGACATACTGTAGATATATGCTATGCTTGTCTGTTTCGCTTTGGTATCTGCTTCATAAAAGGCTTACTGATTGGTCTACTAGATGTAGATTACACATACAGTTCTGACAGGTTGTTTGGCTCATCGCCTGACATAATTTAAGGTTTTTTCCTAAAGGTGCTTAGTGGAGCAGACATGTACATGGACGGAGAGTCCAGTGGATTATCTGTGGACTTTTTTGCGTTTCATACTTTGGTGCAGTGTAGGAACATGGACGCATGACAAATGTTGTCTATAAAAGGAGGCCTGCTCTGAGGTAGGCCCCAGAGCAGGCCTCCTTTTATAGACAACATTTGTCATGCGTCCATGTAGTTTATTTGGCAATTTTTTTTATTTCATGAACTGAGCTTATCACTGAGAAATATTAATCATAGGACCAGTGTCAGATGTATTAACTGATCGTTATTTCCTCCCAAGATAATTTTATATCATCTGCTCTTGCCTCTTTTTGTTGTTAATGACTCAGGCTTTTCTTCCATGACACTCTGGAAATAACCAGTATGAGTATGCCATTGCACTGAGCATATTGCAGGTGATGAAAAGCAATCATTTGATTGGCCATGGATCCGATGTAACACACCCAATGACACTATATTCAGCCAACTCATCTCGCTCTTCGCAGTGCTCGTCTACAGTCCAGAAAATACAGTATCAAAAGTCTGTCACCATAGTGAGTGTACTTCATGCCAATTCACCTGTTTTGCCAAAATAGGAAAAAATGTTGGAGAGAAGATAAATAATGTATAAGAGAGTCATAATTTCTGGGAAGACTTCTGACATAAATATCGTACAAACATCGTTGATCGGAGTCCCCTAGGGGTCTATACTTGACTCCCTCCTTTTTAGCGGCGCTAGCCGAGCGGATCCTGCTCTATACCTGACTTTGTCCGTGTTCACCGTCAACGTTCTGATTGGTCAGACCCGTTAACGTTCTGATTGGTCAGACCCGAAAGGTATAGAGAGGATCCTGCTCTATACCTGACTTTGTCCGTGTTCACCGTCAACGCTCTGATTGGTCAGACCCGTCAACGCTCTGATTGGTCTGACCCGTCAACGCTCTGATTGGTCAGACCCGTCAACGCTCTGATTGGTCAGACCTGTCAACAAAGTGATTGGTCAAGCTTCACGTGACACATGGCTATAAACACATTATAAACACATATCGATGACAAAATGTATCAAAGGCGCCGCTACCTTCACACAGGGTGTGATTTTTTCCTCTACACTAAATCTCTTTGCCAAAAATAGCAGATATACAAGGTCACAACGTGTCACACTGAGCTTGTAGATCTGCTGTTGTTGTCAAATGCTCACCCCCACAAAAGGGTTGCTAAAATGAGGAAACCTCTGTCTGTCTGTCTGTCAGTCAGTCAGTCAGAACACACCAGTGCAGCAATAAGCCACATCATATTGTGCAATTACTTTTTTTTGCACAAGGGATGACTCACCTGGCTACACCATACGATGTCCAACTGCAACCACTTCTGAACTTCACACTGAATGTGTGAGTGCAAATTTGGCATAGGTCAACAGAACCTGTCTATAAAGGCCACAAGGTTGCCAGTGTTACATGATTGCATCACTGCAGCATTCTGGACACACTAGTGCTGTGTTCCCCCAACAGCAACAAACCAACAGGCTTCAAGTCACTTTCTTTTCTTTAGATAATACTAGGGTTGTCCGATATTGGCTTTTTTACCGATAACCGATATACCGATATTGTCCAACTCTTAATTACCGATACCGATATCAACCGATACCGATATATGCGGGGATTATTGTGATTAGGGTAAGCTCAAATTTCATATCACACACACCATATACAGTAAGAACTCCTGTAACTTATTTATAAAGCAAAAAAAAAAAAAAAAAATTTTTTTTTTTTTCAAAAACCGATACCGATATTTTCCCGATATCAATTTTTATGCTAATATCGGCCGATAATATCGGGAGGCCGATAATATCGGACATCCCTAGATAATACAGTAGAGAAAGACAGAGAGTGACATGCAGCTAATCCACCACCGGGCTCGGGATTCAAACCCGGGATACGCTGTCAGGCATTAAAGGGTTATTTCACTTTCAAACATGTTTGGAGTCTTTTTAACATCTACTCTGGCGTGTGTTTTTGAGCACCCCAGACAGTTCTTAAGGTGCTTGATTCAATATTTAGATATTTGATATTCATTTTATCAGACATTTTACCTATACAAACCCAAACTCCATTTTAACCATGTTAAACAATTGAAAACATCCTTGGTTTTCGAGTTTTTATTTTTTTCATTTTATTGAATTTTATGTATTTATTTATTCTTTTTCTTTTTCATTTCCTATTAAAAAAAAACACGGCCCCCTCACCCATTAGAAGGACAAAGCACATCTGGAGGGGAAGAACACCAGTTTACGTATGCTGTTCTTGGACTTCAGCTCATGCATTCAACACTATCATCCCTCAGCAACTGGTTGACAAACTGGACGATGGGCCTCATCAGGGATGACAACGAGAACGACTACAGGGAGGAAGTGAGACAGTTGGTGGGCTGGTGCAACACACACAATCTGGTCCTGAATGTCAGCAAGACAAAGGAGATCATCGTTGACTTCAGACGGAACCAGCACAGCCACACACCACTACTCATAAGTGACACTGCAGTGGAGGTCGTGAGTAGCACCAAGTTCCTGGGGGTACAGATTACGGAAAGTCTGACATAGTCCTCAAATACGGCCTCTCTTGTAAAGAGAGCACAGAAACGTCTTTTCTTTCTACGCCGGATGAGAAGAGCCCAACTCCCCCCTCCCATCCTCACTACTTTCTACAGGGGCAGTTTAGAGAGCATCTTGACCAACTGCATCTCTGTCTGGTCTGGAAGCTGCAGTGAATCAGACTGGAAAACTGTGCGGAGAGTGGTGAGGACAGCGGAGATGATCACTGGGACTTCACTGCCCTCCATTAAGGTGATTGCTGACAACCAATGTTTGACTAGGGCCAAAAACATCTTGACTGACCCTGCCTTCTGGAAAAAGGTACCGCAGCATGGGGAGCAGAACGGCCAGATTCTGCAAGAGTTTTTTTCCCCAAGCCATCAGACTTGTGAACTCTACCCTAAAGAAAGTGAAATAGTCCCGTACAAATGAAATATCCCCTAACCTTCTTCCTTATATGCTGCTGAAGACTCCTGTGTGCAATATTTTAGTGGTGTCTCTTTTCATTATTTTAGTTTTTAGAATTGTAGTTTTAGCATAGTTAGCTCCTTTTATCTAGGAGTAGTTTTTAGATCACATAGCCAGTGGAACGAAATTTTGTTAATTTATGCATTTTATGTATATGTTGAATGACAATAAAAACTATCTATCTACAGTAATATCAGTCACCAAAACCAAGGACAGGACGAGTTTGAAGTTACAAAGGGTTTGTATAGGAAGGGGCGTGTTTGATAAAATTAATATCAAATATCTAAATTCTGAAGCAAGCAACTTTAAAACTGTTTGGGGTGCTCACAAAAGCCTAGAGTAGACATTAAAATTACACCATACTTGTTTGAAAGTGAAATATCCCTTTAAAGCCTATGTGGTATGCGCCTTAACCACTTGACCATCTGCACCCCAGGGTACAAGTCATTTCCAATGTAAGTCAGCGACATCAAGCTACAAACTGATGCGCCGACCCATGTCGCTCCATGACAGGCGTAACACGTTGCAAACTTTTTTCAGTGCTCGAAGTGAAGTGTCAATCATTCATATGTTTTTGTTTTACCATTTCCACTCACCTTCTCTCTCCCCACAATTCTTGCAGTTAACCAGTTCCTTGTGCAGTTTAAATCTACTCTTTTCTTTTACACAGTGTGACCTGAGAGACACTTCAACTGCGACTCTGCTGAACACGTTTTGTTGTTTAAATTTTGTCACCGCTAGTGTGAACACAGCAACAGACACACCCACCAACACAACACAACAACAAAATACTGTACGATTATGAACAGATGTTGTTTAATTATGTCGTTTATGGAAATGAGCATGCCATTGTACACGTTTAAATTCAGTTACATACATACTTCAGCTGAGGTTTGTTATATTTTGCTGATGGTTCCCAAACTTAGGGATGTACTACCTGTACATACCGGGAACGTTTATTTTGTGTGATTAATATGCTTTAATCTAAACCGCTGTTGTGTCATGAGTACTTTCACCCAGAACGCAAATATAACAAGGCAATAAAGTGACATATTTTTTTTCTTTGAAATGGTCAACCTGTTTGAATGAGGCATCACCAAATAAATCTAGCTATCCAGAAGAGGGTCTTGTGCATGTGTTTGTGTGGCACAGGAAGTTTCTCCAATATTCTTTTCACGTTTTATTCTTTTTGAAATATTTAACCTTAATTTCGTAATGGACTCTGGCTCTAATCTAGCAGACACCCGGGGAATAATATCAGCACATTTTATAGTTTATTTTGAAAAAAGTTGGGCTTTTAATATGGTATCATACAGACTGAAATATCATCATGTCCACCACACAGAGATCTGATACAGTATATATATTTTTTAAATCAAACCCTTGATTTATTCAGGGCAGCCCAATGGGACTGGGGCTCCATTTTTGGTGGGGTGTCTGCCATGAGACCTGGGCAATCACTTTAGATTTGGTTGAACTGAAATGACCGACATGGCCTGAAATAGCCTAATGGTACGAATCAACATATCCCGTTGCCTGTTTTCTCAGTTATACCAATCTTTTCCATTATATTTATGCTAATCTTATTCCAACTGTCCATTGCAGAAATTCAGAACAATGTTGATTCTTTTCAGCTTGAATCCTTTTGCAGACGCCTGCCACGGGAGGTTATCGTCACTGTTCAAAGAGCGATGCAAGTTCAATGAGATCGACCTCAGAACACACAGATGGATAGAAGATAAAAACATTAAGGCCATCAGTGACCATTTGAACCTATCTCATGTGTCCACACACAGCCCCGCTTACCAGATGTTCATTCATACACTGTGAACCTTCTTGGTCAATCCACTCATGTTGGACCACAATACTCAGCCATCTGAATGGGAGCATGAGAGAGTGGCCTTCTCCCTCAACCTCACCGCTGCTTTGAAACTCCAGAAGGTTTACAGAGCGACTTAGTAGCTCAGCTCATAATATGGTTACTGGTTAGCCACCAGTGACCACATTCTCCCCTCTGATGTTGCCTTCAGAGACCCATTGCAGCTGGCTGATGATCGAGGCTTGGCTGAGCTGGGCTCTTTGTAGTGTAGCAGGTTGCATTGGATGATTGGTAGAGAAAGCAGGGAATGCCCCCTTCGTTGGTTTTGTAGACCGATAGGTATTTATTTTAATCACAAACTGGAGACAATTGAATCTTTTAGATAAAAAAGGCACATAATGTTTATATAATGGTTGACTGAACCAGAATTATCTCATCTAAATGGGATAGGTGTATGGAGCTGAACTGAACTGAGATGGGTTTAGTTGAAATTAACTGAGCTCAGATGAATTGAAGGAAAGTGAACTAAATTAATCTGAATTCAACTCTGCTGGTCAGCATTGCAAAGAGTAGGCCCATGTAAGAGCAAGAATATGTTTACATCACGGTGTGAGAATGCACAACCATGTAGAAATCTCTGATTCACACAACAAATATGTGGTGTCATCCAGTCACACGCCATGGATATCCTGCCTGGTCTGGTTCACAGACTGAAAAGATAGAACACTATTACCTCAGTGAGGTTTGGGTCACTGAGTCACACCACTTTCCTATGTTTTTAGAACGCGGTAACTTTGCAGTCGGTTGGTATTTGTGCATTCACACCCACCGTGAATCGCACCCCAACACACATTATGCACTACTAAACTGTTCTAAAAAGTACTTTAGAACAGTTTCTATGCACGGTTATTATTATTATTATTATTATTATTATTGCTATTACTATGCTGAACATTTGAAATAAAATTTGAATGGGAATATAATATAATAAGTACAGTAGGTCGGGAGAGGCTTATTGTCGGTATCAGCCTATAACGCAGGAGTCTGTCCCCGTTACAATGCGCTAGACCCATGGGAGATGGATTGCTGAGGTGGAGCGCCACACCTACCATCAGCTCCCAGTACATACCGCACGACTTGCCGCACCCAAGCCGTAATATTCATATGCTGATTTGGGAATAAGATATCACGATATCACAATTTTAAAAGTTGCACAATAGTTGCACAATATAAAAGTACTGTCCATACAGATCAGATCAGATATCAGATTAAGAAACAATAGTTACAGTGCAGGAAAGGAAGGAAGCCCGTAGGCTTCTTTGGAGTCCTTTCCTTGTTGAAATTCAATAAAGAGCAGGCATAAATAGCAACATCTAACATCTGATCATGTTTTGTTATGAAGTTAAAAAATAATGGATGACCTTTTGAATTTATATACCACACACAAAAAAACTAACCACATTTTGGTACATTTATCAGATTTAGACCTGAGGCCGATTCTAAAAACGCCTTCTAAATCCTGTCCTAAGTTTTCTGAAAAACATTATTCAAAAACAGAAATGTATGTTGCTATATAGGCCTACTGTACATAGCAACGACAACCCCAAAAGGGGTTCCCGGATTGAAAGGTATAGTTACGTATAGAGGTTCTCTGTCTAAGTGAAATGTAAAAACAAAACAAAAAAACAGACAAATTCAGTCTGTGATTAGAGAAAGCTAATGTCATGACACCTCTACAAAGCTATGCAGTTATGCACATCTGCAGACATACATTAATTTTGTAGTACTGGTTATGTTTACACTACTGTAATTAACCTGGTAACCACAATTTTATGCTTTCTTAATCAGGGAAACAACCTAGTAAAAGCTTGTGCCTACATGTGCATGTTCACACTTAAGCATACGTTGAAACTTTCCATGCTTCGTCCTCTTAACAGATAGGTGACAGTTCTACCCCTGTGGAAACAGCTCACTGCAAATCAAACACATCTTCTCTTAGGTAACTATCCCTTGTTTAAAGCGCAACTTTTAAATAATTTAGTTTACAACTCAGACTGATCAACAATGACTAAGCTGAGGTTGTTCTAACTACTACTAGCGCTATGAACTGACCAATTACATTTCATAATTGTTCATGTTGCCTGGCTGTGACACAGCTGGCAGGATGCCAACTCTCAATGTTTTGATTTCATTTTAAAGTGGCTATAGTGGCTGGTAAACTGTAGATGGTATCATAGAACAAATCCCTCCCTGATGCTGAGGAAAGCTTGCCCGGTCTGGAAGGTCTGGAAATTCACACCAGCCAGTCAGACAGAAGATTGGACTAAAATATCCTGCAGTGGTACGATGAGTCAGAGTTCCTCTAATTATGACAAGGCTGTTGACTTAAGGTGCGACACTGTGGAATACCATCCACATTCGTGACAAAACTGAGTGAAAGTAATTTCCTTATTAACAAGCCACAGTCTTATAAATGTGCTGCAGATGCTACGGGAAATGTGATGGGGAAATCAAAACTACACACCCACCCCACTTATGAACAATTCACACTCCATGAGTATATTATTCACCCTCACCCTAAACCACTGACAAATGTGACAGCAAATCTGCAGCCAGAATAAAGAAACTAATTGATGGGGTTGGGTGACTGATGGGCTAATATTTGTCAGCAGGCCGGCTGGAGGTGTATCTACAGTATGAATAGTGTTGTGTAGGAGTATGCCAAAGCATGCCTTTGCAGTACTGAGTCACAATACTGAGTCACAGCTATATTTGTAAATGGAGGCTAGATAGATAGATACATAGATAGATAGATATAGATGGATGGATGGATGGATGGATGGATGGATGGATAGCTCCCAATCAGCGTGCTGAATTTGAAAGAAGGATTTCGACCCAGCAGCTATGGTTCCAGGAGAGGACGTGGGTGAGCCACTTTGTCCCTTACTTGAACATCGTCTGTGAGAGGCTGAAAGACTTTCTTCACTCCACCTCAGTTACTGTACCCCTGCTTCCCAGCCTGCTCCTCCTGTCAGAATCGGGGTCATGAGCCTGCAGCCTGCCTGGCCCAAGTCTGCCCCGCTGAAGATGCAGTCTATGAGCCTGCTGCGCTATTTTAGTAGCCAGGTTAAGATTCCTACCTATACAGACGTGGTTGCGGACAAAGACTCATATCGAGGAACCAGACTCGCCCTGGGAGGTCCTCCTGGTACCAGGAACATTGCCTTGGGTCGTGTTGACACTTCTCCCAGTGCCCAGTCGAGGCCTCGTAAGAGGTCTGGTCGCCGCTGCTCCCGTTGCCACCGCCGGACACCATTACCCAGCGATACAGAGTCGCCCCCCCGCCCAGCGATGATGACATGCCGCCGCCGCTCAGCAGTGCCAGAGAGGCTCAGCCGCTGCATCACAGCGCCACAGAGGCCATGCCGCCACAGCTCAGTGCCACAGAGGCCATGTGGTCCCTGACCATGCATTTAGCCTAGTAATTGCGAAAGTGAATATTTTCTTCCATGGAACAGTGCACTAAATGATCTATGATGATGCATCAATGTTACCCAGTTACTGGGAAGTCGGAGGTGAAGAAATTCCTCTGAAAATCTCAAGCAGGGAAAGTGTACGTGATTACCTGATTGAGTCATCATTATAAGGAAAAGTGCCCATATAATCACATTTGTCTGCTCACTCATACATAAGATACAAAACATGATTTTAGTGGAAGGTTGGATAAAGTAAGAGAATGGCATAAGGGTAGCCGTGGGGTAGGAATTCATCAGTGGTTCTCAACTTTTTTTTTTAGCTCTGGACCACTCGCATATTTCAGTTAAATAATACCTGGGCTTGATATAATTTGTTGCACATAGTATCATGCAAGAAATTAAATCAAGCCCTTAACAGTGATTATTTATTTGCAAGCTTTTTCTCCCACACCACGCCTATTAATTCAAATATTTTCTTATATTTGATGGACTATTTTGTATTATTTTAATACATTTTACAAAGGTATTTTATTCTATTTACATTTATTCTATTTACATTTTTAAACATTTTCCCATGGACCATCTACAGGCCTAATTATGCCACTATTAGTCCGTGGACTATTGGATGCAGACATGGGATGCATAGAAAGTGTTACCAAAGCACTAATCTTAGTCCATATCCCCACCCAACACAACAGTGGTCCCCAAGTTGATTCTTAGTCAGGGTGGTGGTCCCTGGTTCACAATCAGTTGAAAACCCCTGGTCTAGATGATTAGTTACAAACTGATTTTGCCTCGATTATAATTTCCACTTCTGGAGGCAGAATTAAAAACTGGTCTATGTGCTAGGTGCACTTGTACAGTAGCTACAGTAGCTGCCATAGTTTGATCACCTATTAAACAAGCTAGTAATCTCTCTGCTAGTTCACCACCTGCTGCTTAATCATGCTGGTGAAACACTCACACAGACCCCCTATGTACCTAGTAGGCCACATTACCTGCCACCCTATAGCAACCATTACAGTCAAATTCCCATATGTTTGTAATATACTTGGTGATTAATTTACTGGCTACCTCAGTGGTTCTCAAAGTGGGGTCCGAGGAAGAGGTTCCAGGTGGTCCCCAGCAAAGTTATTTAATATAGCATCACAATCGGTTTAACCCATTTAACCCTATGTTATACTTTGGCCATGCAAAAATAGCCGATCTAGATAGGCTATTTTTGGAAAAATGGCACAAATATTTTCAGATGGGGGTCTGTGGCCAAATACATTAGAATTTTCATGGCAGTTAATTTGGGGGTCTTTGACATGAAAAAGTTTGAGAACCAGTAGGCTGACTCACACTGGTCTGACAACCATTACAGTAGCTGGCCTCACATTTGAATCACCCAGGCATCACACACACCCTCCACCGCCCTCTGCTCACTTTGCCAGCTATGGCACTGGTTTGCCACACACGCAAATCCATTACCAACCAACCAAGTCTCTTGGCTGGAACCACACTGCCTTCCCAGCACAGAGCCACTGTGATTCCACTGGGGAACATTAATTTATGTTTCCTAATGCCCTCCATATGGAAATAAATAGTTTCCGACCAGAGAGGGATTGCTAAAACTTTTTTAGTGCTACTGATTATCATCACCAATGCTGCCTTAAAATGCTGAAATGAAAATCAGATTTTTAACTGTATGTGGCAATGATATATTTTAAAGTTTATTTTTATTTTCACTTTTTATTGTCACTAATGCAGAGAATATGGGGCTCGAGAGTAAAAAATAATTTAATACAACACACACCACCGGTTGTGGGCCAATCTTAAACACAAATGCTGTTGTGATTAGGTCATTACCTACAGTGGAGTAAGTAGGTGGTTGGTGAACTACCACCAACAGAATGCTCTACTGATCTTTTGATTGGCTGAACTGGAAGAAACCTCATAAAGGCTCCAGGGAGCTGTCTGGGCAGCCATGACATCAGATCTCGGTCAGAAAAAGTAAAAAGTGTTTTTGTTTTAAATCCGGTCATTGACAGTAAACTTGTATAGTAAACATTATGATTTTGTGAAGAGAAAATAAAAGCTCATATTACATACTTTCAAAATTCATCAGTTAAATACCACGTATTTTCCCAGATTCCTTTCTATTCTATGTGGTTCAGAGAGACGAGTGGATGACTAAAAGACAATAAGATTAGAGTGATTTTCCATAATAGGAATGCCTTATAACCTCGGATTGTGCGTTGACTGAAAAGATGTGCCTCGGGGAAGTTGAGTTTTATTTTGTGTTTTTCTGCAACAATTAATCAGATTTGTCTTGTGTCAACAAAACAGGGCACATTAGGGAAATACCCTGATTATCTCTGTGTGATTCAAGACCACAAATCCAATCCCATTCTGGAGTGAGAGAAGAACAACTATTTGACTTATTTGACTGGCAGAAGTTCAAGTCCATTGAAGTGCAAAAGAATGGCACAGTATCATTCCATCTCTTAACTGACCACATGCATGTGGCATACGTTTAATCCAAACGCTCTCATTTTGCCAGGAGACAAGCAAAAACCTGGACACATCCGGACAGCTCTTGACTGGTTAATGTGTTTTTGTAGTCAGAATGGTCTAATCAGTGATCATCAGCCAGTTTAGTGTAACGTTAGCAGATCAACAAGCTCACGCGTCGCAACGCGAAGAGATTAATGTTAAGACGGAAGAAAACGGTCCAAGTACAGTTGCAACTCAGGTCCGATTCACTTAGAATGGTTTAAGTGGTTGTCACCTAATTTAAACCATAAGATTTGGTGAACACGGCCAGTTCTCATAAACCAAGTAATGCTGCTTTTACATACAGTGACGAAAGTAACAGCCTACAGTATTAGTCCTTTTCAATGGAAACCAGCAACAGTATGCTACAAACTGATGCCCGCTGTCACTGCATGTTACTGCACGACTAATCTCTCAAGAACAGATTCTGCTCTCCGCTTGAATCTGTCGGGGGGATTCGTCATATCGCGTACGCACTGGCCTACAAGTGG
Organism: Gymnoscopelus microlampas; assembly: GCF_963454915.1. NCBI lineage: Eukaryota > Metazoa > Chordata > Actinopteri > Myctophiformes > Myctophidae > Gymnoscopelus > Gymnoscopelus microlampas. Next base: position 30,086,719 of record NC_139940.1, on the reverse strand, counting down.
GCGTGCCTTCAGATCAGGAAGCAGGCCGCGCTTTACCCAATCAAATGTAGTGGGCGGGATTTACATGTCCGCCGATCCTTCCCCACTAGAAACAAACCGAAACTCATTTAACAATAGCGTCCTCGGACGCTATTGTTCTGGGAGAAGTGGTGTTAGTGTTCCGTGTAGAAATATTGTTAGTGGGAATGACTTCCTCCCAGAGCCAACTGAGATAGTAATAAACAGCAGAGGGCGCTGTTTTTCCTTTTCATTTGGCGATGGGTTCCCAGATTGCTGCACGACGGCCATGATGGGGAGCGTAACCCTAACCCTTACCCCTTTGGTTAGTGGGGAACATAGAACCCGGGGAACGTAGGAATGACAACCCAAAGTTGAGCACTACAACCCAAAGTTGAGCTGGCCCCAACTTTTTTCAACTCTTTAATGATGGGATGAAACATAAACAAAATGATGTTATTGTTTCACAATTTCCACTCCCCTTCTCTCTAGCCACAATTCCTGCACTTTTCCATAAATGGAAGAAAGACCCATTCTTGCCATCAACCAGTAAGTTCCCTTGTTAACACTATCTTTTGGCTTGAGCAACACCTCAACAGCGACTCTTGTAATGTAGCCAGCTATCTTTGGCCGTTTTGTAGCTTTATCACCGCTAGTGTGCATGCAGCATAAGGCTAACCTTCAGTTATATCTATGGGTTGATGGGAACTCTCAACTGATTTGTTTTATTCCCCAGTATCATATTGCATTTTTTACTTGATTTGATTGATTGTATGGTACTTTTGTTATTGCAGTTTTGGTGAGAGGGCAGAGAAAACAATAGGGCAGGATAGCACAGGGATAGGATAAAACTTAATTGATCTCCATGGGAGAGTTAAAATTGATATAAAATTGTTATGGAAGCAATTCAACAGCACACTGTACAATGATGACATAGGCCTACAATAAATAACACTGACAGAGAACAAAATACACAACAATAACAGAGCACAAACAAGATCATTTATTTTATCATTTTATTTTCTGAACTAAAAAAGGAATCAAGTAATGTTCTTGTATGAGGATGTATCTCTTTTTCACATCTATTCAGGTGTCTTGGGGGAGGGGTTCTCTCTGGCACTGAAGATGCTACACATCTCAGCAAGCTGCACATGGAGGGGGTGAGCCTCATTACAAAGGATCACCTTAAATAGTCCCAGTTTGCCTCTCTACAACTCTATCCATGGTGTCCATGACAAAGCAAGTTCTTCTTTTTTTTCCTCTTCTATATTCCACTACATCACAGTGGCAAATTGTACTTTTACTCCACTACAATTATTTGAAAACTTCAGTTACTAGTTACTTTGGCTATTTGAAAATAGCCGATCTACAAGCTCACGACGCGTCGCATTGCGACGCATTGTGAGCTTGTAGATCTGCTATTTTTAAAAGATTTTTTATACATTTTAGACATAATAACATGCCGTTCTGCCGTTCTGCATACTTACCTTTACTTTTACTTTTGGTACTTTAAGTATATTTTGATGACAATACTTTTGTACTTTGATTACCGGACTTTTACTTGAAACAAAGTGTTGTATACTTTTACTTAAGTAAAAAAATGTTCTACTTCTTCCACCACTGAGTAGACAGCCAACACACTGCTGCAAAGAGTGGCACACTGGCCTCAGTACACTGGTAAAACATCTGCAGCAGCTTGCTGCAGATGTGCAGACATTAAAGGACTGGAGCTTGTTCAAAAATAATAACACATACAACAGTTCCAGTCAAGTAATTTGATTGGCAGGGTTAGGTTGGCATTACGTGGGCAGTGGGCACTGATATAAAGAGAAACAGCATTACATTTTCTTTTACTGTAATTAACACTCATAATTACAGTAATTTCCATGTACTTACTAGGCAATCATATAGTACTTACTATTCATTTGTTATGGTTACTTTCCATTTAACTACATTTGATTGCCATGTAATTTCCTGGTAAATACTGGAAATTAGGGTTAATCTACTGCAAATGACATTCTGTGTATAGTTAATTGGAAATTTTGAGAAAGATTGATGGTTATTGCAACTAAATGTGTCGCACAAATAGGTCATATTTTATCAGCTAAATTAATAACATATCTTTTTTTTTGCACGCTGGTGGTGTGTATAGACATCTTCAGCAGGCATTTTGCCATACACTATACGACTGAAGCCAAAGAGTTGGTTAGATGTCTCCGCCAGGCCGAAAGGCATGGCCGAGACTATGTTTTGCACCCTGTACGTCCGTCCATGTGTGTGTCCGTCTGTGAACAGCTAATCTTGCTTGCAGCAAAGCTGTGCTCACACACTCCCTGGATGCCAGAGCAGAAACTCTGCCCCTAATCTTTCACATGGGCCTGTTATAGCGCCACCAGGAGGCCGATTTTTGCAAAACACATTTTTTTACATCCTACAGATTTTGTCTAAACATCATGCAAATCGGTACACAGTATCTCTATAGTTATTAAACGAAAGGGGTCTTTCAGATTTTTCATATTCCATCCTGATTGGCTAAGATTGTCTTCCAAAGTTTGCAGGTGTCACGGTCCGCTCCTCGGGCCGTGGACTTTGATGTTATTATTTAGACCGCCATTGCCCTTATATGGTCGTGGACACTTTAGGCCTGTTCTGTAGGCCTGTCACGGTCCGCTCCTCGGGCTGCGCACTCTGACTTTATTATTTAGACCTTCCTGCCCTTATAAGGTCTTGGACTTATTAGGCCTTTGTTCTGTTCTGTATGTAGTCTTGTTATTCTGTTACTCTGTTGTTGTTGCCCTGCTGATGTTCTGTACCTTATTTTGTAGTATTGTTTCCTGTTGTGCCTAGTTACTGTTACCTGTCCTGTCTCACCAGTATGTCTTTGCAATTGTAGTTCACCTGTGTCTTGTGCTGTTACAGCCAATCATGTGTTAATTGTCCTTTGTTCTCACCTGTGCCTAGTTAGTCCCTGTCTATTTATATGCCCCTCTGTTTCTAGTCTGAGTTGGTTCATTAATGTTGTCACTGTGTTCGGTCTGTGACCTGTTGTCTTTAATATTCCCTGTTTAAGTAATAAAACCCCCTGCATCTGAATCGTTCTGTCTCCACTTCACTGTCTGCGCATGGGTCCTACACTTCTCTGCCCCGCACCGTGACAGCAGGAGTGCTCCGTTTTGAACGAAATGCCTCAAATCATGAACGTAGCGTGCGATTTCCGTGAAATTTCGCATGCACATTTGCACTGCGTTGAGGAACAAATGCCACCTTTTTAACATTGCCCTAGTATAGCGCCACCAGGAGGCAGATTTTTGCAAAACTATATTTACTTATTATTACTCTTAGAAATGTTGTCCAAACATCACGCAAATCAGTACACATTATCTCTATAGTCAAGTGATCCAGCCTGATTGGTGGATTCCGAACATTACTGGCCCACAATAACCTAGCTGACCTGGCGGAGACCTGTGCTCCGAGGAGCACTTTTTCTAGTTGGGGTCTGTTTCTGTGTGTGATTTATTTATTTATTGATTGAATACTTTATTAGTCAGAAATGTAAACAGCAAGTGGTACAATCATACATTAAGGCAAAAGGAATAACACAAAAAAAGTCCTGAGGACTTGTTTCCATTTTGGTCCTATGTATTCAATTCATCAACATAGCATTAAAAAATATATTTTAAAAAAGAGCGCTCATTTTTCAATTTCCCTGGTTTTCCAATTTCCCTGTAACATATATATTCAGTTGACTGGGGTCCCCTAGGGCTTAGGCTGCACCAACGCTCCTGATTTCGTGTATAGAGGGGCGGGTGTATAGAGGCGCAGAGAGATTACGGCTGATCCCATTGGTTCACCGATCTGTCCGTCAACCCCCGCCCCGTTAACACAACATTACGAGCGACGCCCACTGCACTCTGGTTGGTTAGGGAAATGAACACTTCCTCATACCGGGTACACCGACGCGTTCCTCCAGGCTTTTATTTTTTAGCAAAACTAAACAATAAAAGTCTGGAGATCGAGGCTACCTAGGGCTTTATACTAGGTCCAGTAGTATTTCCCTCTACACCAAATCTCGCCCCCAAAAACAGAATTGGACAACAGATGCACCTTTTTGTAGTTCGGACATTGTTACAGTTACCGCTCTCCGTTGGGACTGGGAGATGAACGGACATAACACTTACTGATTGCAGCTTTAATGTGGGTGTATTTTCTGAAAGTTTAAATGAATAAAAATAGGGAAATCTGACTATTTTCACTAGTTATTTCACCCCTGTTCGGGTGTGAACATTCGACAAAAATAACAGATCTACAAGATCACGATGCATCTCTACAGATTGTGAGCTTGCAGATCGGCTATTTTCGGGCGAAGAAATTTGGTGTATGAAAAAAGAGGCGTAGTATAGCATAGCATAGACCCCTGGGGGACACCGGTCAACTACATACTAAGTATAGGGTTTAAGCGGTTAAACAAGACGAGGGCAGTGCCAGTAATGCCAAGGGTGGATCTGAGACATGTACTGAATGCAATGGTTGAGGTTGTTAAAGGCAGCTCTGAGGTCAAGGAGGATGAGGGTGTTGAGGAAGACAGCATCAGAGGATAAAAGGAAACACTCCTTCATGCTTTCATAACATCCAGGCTTGACTACTGTTTATGGCACCACTATCTAAGTCTTCCATAAACATCAATATGTACAAAATTCTGCTGCCCCGTTTGCTTAGCAGTACCCACTCCAGAGACCACATCACACCAGTCCTCCAAGACCTACACTGGCCCCTGGTCAAAAACAGGAGAAACGTCAATATCCTTGTCGCCACCTCAATGACTTAGACCCCCCCTGCCTCTCTGACCATTTCCACCAGCCTTCCCCCTCCTGATACCTTATGTCCGGTTATGAGAACCTCGTGCAAACCCCCAGAATCCAATTACCAACTATGACAGGGCCTTTTCAGTTCTCAATACCCTCAAAACTCACCTTTTCAGACTTGCACAGGTGCAAGCTATATTCTACTCCGAGAACAGAGTAGGAAGCGCCCTTCCTATACAAAACCATTGTCACTTAGATCCATTCTAACCATGTTAGATTAATTGAAAACACCCGTCCTTGGTTATGGTGATTGATATTGTCCTTCTAAAGTGTGAGGAAACCGTGTTTTTTTTATTCCTTTTTTCATTTATTTTCTATAATTTTTTGGGAAAATGAAAAAATTAAATAATGACGACAAAAATGTATAAAATAAATGAAAAAAGTAATTGAAAAAACACGGTGTTCTCATGCATTAGAAGGACAATATCAGTTACCAGAACCAAGGGCGTGTGTTTTCAATGAATCTAACATGGTCAAAATGGGTTCGTATAGGAAGGGGGGCGTGTCTGATAAAATGAATATCAAATATCTAAATACTGAATCAAGCAACTTAAAAACTGTCTGGCGTGTTCACAAAATCCCAAGTAGACGTTAAAATTACCCCAAACATGTTTTAAAGTTAAATATCTCTTTAATGAGAGAAAATATTTCTGTACTGTCTCATAGCCACATGTCTTAGACGTCACGTGACAAAACTCCAGCTCAGAGTTCACCATGCAGGCTATGTCTAAGCCAAAAGCAAGGCTCACTTACGTGTTCTTCAATTGTTGGGAATCAGTCCTGGAGTCTAGCAGGTGGAAATCCACATCTGCTGTCAATTTAGTCAAATAGTATCAGCACTTGGTAATTAAAAACGTTAAGCAGCAATCAGACCAACAATGGATAGTGCCAAAGACACACACACACACACACACGCACGCGCGCGCGTGCTCGTGCTCACGCAAGCACACGCACACACACGCACGCACGCACGCACGCACGCACGCACGCACGCACGCACGCACGCACGCACACACACACACACACACACACACACACACACACACACACACACACACACACACACACACAGGGAATGACCCTATTCCTGGCAGGCATGCTTCGTTCCCATTCTATCTTTGCATGATGTAAGAGTTTGTTGTCCCATGGTGCCTGTGTGTGTGTGTGTGTGTGTGTGTGTGTGTGTGTGTGTGTGTGTGTGTGTGTGTGTGTGTGTGTGTGTGTGTGTGTGCCTGTGTGTCTGTGTGTCTGCTCGGCATACGTGCCTACAAGTCCTCCTCCTCTTCCTTTAGCAAAGCGGCTTGGTATTCCCTCCTGCTCTTCATGTGGTCGCTATTACGCTACCAAGAAAGACGAGCGGCCCGAGCGTTTCACCGCAGATTGACCGTCTGTAGACCACCAGTGTGGTCACAGAGGGAAACCTTGCTGAAAGGAAACCTTGCCGTGGATGGATGGGGCAGAGCTTAACAAAATTCTCCTCCTGACAACCCCTGTTAAACAAATAAGGTATATAGTGCGGTGAAGGCCCAAAAGGAATTAATTCAAGGATGTTTGTTTATCCTCGCTCTCTGCCAATCTCTTTCTACTTATCCATCACCTTTTTGAGAAGTAGATCTACAGGTCAACTTTTCTCAGTTTCTCATTTCTCGCTAACACCCCTGCCCCCCCTCTCTCTCTCTCTGTCCCCTCCCCTCTCCATCCCTCTTTCTCTCTCATTTTTTTTAATGAGAGGCATAATTCCATCCGTGCACCTATCAATTTCTCTCTCCTGAAGGACTCCACTGTTTTCTCTGTTCTCTTTCCAGTCAGTCAGACCTCGGCAAAGACAAATATAGTTTTCGACAAGTCTTTTACTGGCAATGAATCCATCCATGCATTTAGCTCATGCTTGGTCGACTCGGTAGTTTGACAATTGAAAAAACAGTCAATGCATCTATCTATCTGGTTCAGTAGTCAACTTCATACTGTAGTATAATGTGTGCGTGTGCGACTGTGCGTGTGCGCGTGCGTGTGCGTGCGTGTGCGTGTGCGTGTGCGTGTGCGTGTGCGTGTGCGTGTGTGTTTTCACACTTTTCAAGTGTGAAAAGTAAACAGGGATAACTGCTTGAAAAGCAAGTGAGAATGACCCAGACTGTGGCCCTCTATATACAGTATGCCTCTCACAGTCTTGCAGTCATAATACTACTACTTTCTCTCTTGTGACCATATAGACCTCAGTTGTAGTATTGATAAATAGAATGGTTACAGTTATTGTTTTCCGTATTTGGTTTACTGTAACACACTTGCATTTTGATAATAAGGGATGATTTAGAAACTCAAATGTGAGAGGGAAGTCCACCCAACTTTCTTTGATGATTTAAGCTTTATGATATCAAGCCTGTTAGAGCATGAATGCACTAAGCAAGTTTCATGGCAATCCAGCCTGTAGTTTTGGAGATAAATGGCTTGAAGCCAAAGTGATGGACAGATGGACGGACAGACCAACTGACCAACATCGGCATCGCCATCCCATTCATATTTTGTTTTGCTTTCAGTAAATATGTCCACAAATAAGCTACAGTACATCTTGAATAACATGGTACCATTCTGAGACATAATGGTTTCTAGGAAGTGAATATTTTGTTCCTATTAAGTGATTTTATTTGGTGTGTCTGAATCACTAGGATCCAGCTGTGCATTTATTCAAATATTTATTTTGCTTCTGTTTGGAAATCCAGCTCCAATATTGAACACCTCGTTTTTCCATGAAGCTTCACAACAAGTTGACTCAGAAACGTGTGGATGTGTTGCTGTCAGACACCTACTGTGGAAAACCCAGTGAAATTCCACCATTGAAATAATACAGGGACTGCCGGGCCTGTAGTAGTCATCCATCATGTTAAATCATTACGGATTATTACTACAGCAGCAATTGCCTTTAATGTTCATATTAAACAGTAGAGTGAAATCAGTTGCACAAAGCCTTTTTAGCTGCTTCCCATAAGTCATTGTGGCATCTGCTAGCTTGAAAATAAATCTTTAACAATATCTCTTGGGGGTAGAGCAAAGCTATGACAAAATCCAGAACATGCAGTAAAATGAGGAAAGTCTGTGATGACATCTATGACACTTTTTTATATCTATATTTATATTATCTAACTATATAAATGGCGACCAACTTCCGCACCCTCGGTGTCCACACCCCACAGCTCTGTTATCGACTAAACAACGCACCGCCAGACCACATGTCGCCAACTGACTCGCCACGCCGGCCGCGCTGAATTTACGCCTCGCGTAGGGGACATCTCACTGCTAACTACACCTTTTCCACCGCGCAACATAATTACTTCTACTCACCAAATGTCGGACAAAACGGAAGGGGAGGCAGCTTCGTACCGTTTACCGTGCGCACGACCTCATCACCACAACAGCACGCAGCCGCTGCGGGGCTTTTTTCCTTTTTTTCCAAACTTTTTTTTTGGTCACCATTTTCTCCAGCCACCATTTCTGGTGTAACGTGCAGCAGCATGCGCTGGGTTGCCAGCTTTGCACAGCCTGCGCCAGAAATCTCTACTGCCCACTCTGTGCTGCAGCTACACGGACACACAGACAGGGACACGGAGGGACCTACAACATGTCTGGACATGTCTGTGTAAGCGAGAACTATACTTCGCCAGTACAACGCTGTGTAACCGAGAGCACGTGCGCACGACCAAATCACAACAACACCAGCCGGCCGCCATCTTGCAGAAAGGGCTGCCATTCGCCAGCTTTCAGAAAAACAAGCAACCACCTTCATAATTTTTTTTTTTTTTTTTTTTTTTTCCTTTTGGAAATTTTCATCCCACGATTTCCGCGCGGACCACCAGGGGGTCCGCGGACCCCCTGGTGGTCCGCGAAACATACAAAATATAATTCCTTCTACTTATTTTTCATCATTTTGTAACTTTTACATTACACTTTCTTACAATTTTTTTTTTTTTTTTCCCTTTATGCAAATGTTACTTAGACAATTTGTCTACCCCCATATACACACGCCCACGCGGCCCCCGTGCGCGTACATGCCTCTAACAGCCATAATCCCCATCTATACTGCCCACTCTGTGCTGCAGCTACACGGATACAGAGACAGGGACACGGAGGGACCAACAAACGCAAAGCCCCGTGCGCGGCTGGCGTTGAGGGGGGCGTAGCCCCCCGAAACTCTAGTATATATATATATCTAAATGTATTCAAATAACTACCTGCTTTACTGTCAAGTCCAATCCATTTTGTTAAGGTATTGGCCTGCTTTTAAACATTACATAATAATGCCCTCACAAATTCCATAATATTTGTTCAGGGATCGCACAGAGATTCTGAAGGTTTAAAAACCTTTGGCTTTTTTGATTCAGTAACTGCACTCCGATACCTTCATATACTCACACTTTAATTTGACAGGAGATTATTGGCTTTTGACACACCAAGGAGGCCTGCTGTGATCGGCTGCAAAGATTACATGTCTTCTAGTTAAACGGTAGTCAAAAATGAATCCCCCTGGCACTCATCACACACACACACACACACACACACACACACACACACACACACACACACACACACACACACACACACACACACACACATGCACACGTGAACAGAGATAAATGCCCTATGCTGGGAAAGCCCAGTGGCTAGCATGCCAACGGCGTCCTGGTGAGAGAGCAGGAAAGCACGCTGCTGTTTCAGAGGCTGTTGGCCTGTTTGTCATCTTTTCCAAGGTAACCAGAAACTGCAGGAGATTAGCCCCTTGGAAAAGACTCGCAGAGATAATGATGGAAAAAGACAACAAAGCTAAAAATGAAGGACTCAAGTGGAAACCCCATCGCCAGGTCATGATTCTGTCATTTTTTAGCAAGTATTTCATATATCATGTAAACGGTTGATCAAACGGCTGAACGAAATGGAAACCTTGTTGTCAAGTAACAATCAGGTTGTTTTTAACCAGCTGGACATGTGTGTGATAAATAGCAGCACTATATAGTAGTGTAGATACAGTCAGTAATAGCGGATTTGGATATAATAATGGAAAAAGGCAAAATAACACTGGACTAGAAAGATAATCAGTTGATGATGTCATTTTGAATGTGTTTTTATGCAGTATTTCATAAGTGCACCATCAGAAACACATGCTGACATAAAAACACATGTAGCCTACACACACACACACGCACACGCACACGCGCACGCGCACGCGCACACACACACACACACACACACACACACACACACACACACACACACACACACACACACACACACACACACACACACACACACAGAGGTGGTGCACCGCATGTCATATAGAGGCTAAGGTACAGTAGGCCTACATTTTTTTGGTATACTTTATATTATTATAATATTATGTGTTGCATGTATACAGTATGTTTATATTATTATGTAATTTGTTTTCCTACTTTTTTACCTTGTGAAGTGGGGGGTGAAACTCATATTCAGAAGTTAGGAACGAGATGAGAGGCTTGTTGCGGAACTCAATTTCCCACCATTTCCCTGTGGCATGTGCTTTATTTTTAACCTCATAGTTATTTTATTAAAGTGTAACTGAGGTCTCCAGGGGTTGAGACCTTGTAGCTTGCAGTGTGTGTACAGCAGTTGTACAGAGAGAGGCTATCTTTACCTTGGCTCTGGGCCACTGTAGATTGTGGCCGGTGAGTAGGAACCTCTCTGCCACGCGCTCGTTTTGGATGGTAAACATTAGGCACAAAAACAGACATTCAGGATTCTTCTCATGAAACGATGTCGACAAACAGGGGAACAGGCAGTCGCCTCTGGTCTGTTTACTCTGCTTGACCGTCACTTTCCCCCTCCTGGTGGCAAAAGGCTCAAAGCGTTGTAGAATACGTCCTTGTAGTTAATCTCTGAGTTTGTTTTAGATGCATATTACAGATTTTGGCACTTTCCCGTTACAGAATTGTCTGGATAATGGTTCATTCAGACAGAAAATATATGAAATCCATCCCTGTTAGACCTATCCGTTTCCTGCAATGCTACAGTGCACTTGACTTTATGGACCTCATAAATATCTCTGCTGCCTTGGATTTCAGTTTAACCTAAATATCTATTGTGCATAGTCCATGGTCTAGTTCACAGCAACATTTATGATGGCTTGGGGATTCAGTATCACATTTCTTATACAAAACAATACATGGGTTGTTTCAGGAACATCAGCTTTGGGCTACTTTAATTACACAATCTCTCTCTTTTACCTGATAAGACCTGATTTGAAACACATTGTGTGACTTAACAAATGTGGCATTGCCAGGCAGCGCATAGCTTATGATCTTATCAACAGGAATGTTAAATATTTCTTTTTTTGCATGTTAATTCAGTACAGTGCAGCATGCCAGGAACTCTCAAGGTTGGTTGGAAACTGGCGAAACATGAGAAATATTACACTGACATGAGATAGGCCTACGTAATGTTTTTTTTTGTTTTTGTTTTAAGGTTTTAAAGAACAGTTTTACAAACAACAGAATCAGCAATACAAACATTTGTATGGGGACCACTGAACACAATAAAGCCTGATTCATACTTCAGTGTCAAAGTGTTGTGCGTCATGTCACTTGGCAAAAATATTGTATTTTCAACTGATAAACGTGTTGATGCATGACACGTCACACAACATTTTGTCACATAAGGATAATTCTAGTTTAAAGAGGTATTTCACTTAAAAACACTTCTAGGGTCATTTTAACTTCTACTCTGACTTTTGTGTGCACCCCGGATTGTTTGTATCATTCACATATTGATCATTTTTTAAATGTATTTAAAATGAATTTAAAAAATAATAAAAATATTAAAGACAAATAAAATGAGATAAATAATTGGAAAATGATGGTCACCTACCAGGACAATATAACCAGCACCAGGGATGTGTGTGTTTTCAATGAGTCTAACATGGCGTTAATATTGACTCAAGCAACTTAAAAATAGCTGGAGGTGCTCACAAAAGCCTGAGTAGTAGACGTTAAAATGACCCAAGAAGTGTTTAAAAGTGAAATACCCCTTGGTTTCTAATGAACAGTCGCCTATCTTGTCTTGTTTATCACTAAACTTTGTTTACAGTATTGTAAGTGTTCTCACTCAGCATCGTATTAAAGGACTGTATACTTAAAATTACTGCCGACCATTTTATACCAAACCGTGATTTGATGGATTTTCTAGGGATCAGTCATTGGATTCAGTTTATTTCAATATGGTATGAAGATGTCTTACTTCAGAGACTTGAAGCTTCTTTGAGATAGGTAATCCAACATGCCAAATATAATGCAGATAAAGTTTTTGTCCAACATTGTTTATGCATTTTAACACATTTTAATGCGCAGGTAGATTTTTTTAAGTCTGCCGGAACGATGACTTCTTAACCACGTAATTATGTTTGCCAATATAGACTCAAATATTCAGGTAGATTTGGTAATGTTGTTTTAAGGACTTTATTGAAGGACTTCGTGCAATGGAGCGAGACAAACCACCTCCGTCTAAAATGCTAGCAAGACCAAAGAGATGGTGGTGGTCTACCGCACGACCAAGAGGTACCTCCGGTCCCCAGCACCATCAATGGGGAGGTTGTGTAGATTGTAGACAACTACAAGTTTCTAGGAGTGCACCTGAACAGGTCGTTGGACTGGTCTGACAACTCTGAGGCACTCTACGGGAGGAGCAGGCTGTTCTTCTATATCTATCTATCTACTGTAGCCTATCTATCTATCTATCTATCTATCTATCTATCTATCTATCTATCTATCTATCTATCTATCTATAACTTTACACAAAATGTAAATAAACATACTGTAAATGCTAAAAGATAAAGCAATTCATGGAAAAAATGGTTGATTTATGTATGATGTAACTTTAAGAGCACTATAATACTGTACGTACATAAATGTTTGAAAATCAAATGATGATCATCACAACCTCATGACATTACATTCTACAGTATTTAATTAGTGTAGGTAAGGACTGGTTTTACTTGATTATTTTTTCAGCTTTTCCAAATAGGAGATTTGTCCTGTATTAAAATGTAATTATACTTTTGCCATTTTGGGACCCACCGGTAATAGAACGGTGACTTTTGGATCCTAACCCATAATTGTAAGAAACACTGCCCTAAACCACAACATATTTTGACTGACTAGTGACTACTGTCAGATGCAGGGAATGCGGTGAGCACCACACCAGTCAATCCAGCATGCATGCGTTGATGTCCTGGGATGATCCTTAGTGCATTGCTTCCGATACCATGTACAGTAGGATGTCTGTGTGCGTGCATTTGTGTGTGTGTGTGCGTGCATGTGTCTGTGTATGTGTGCGTGCGTGTGTGTGTTTGGCATGATTCCCATCTACTGTAAATAATTTTTGGAAACCCCACAAGAGAAAACAGGGAGACCACATCAGCTGCCGTGCAAATCCAGGGATTCTCTCTGGTGTTATTTCTTCTCTCGAGGTCATATAATGTGACTCACTGCTTTGCCTGGCAATGCTTCCAACACTGGGCAGACCGAGACCTCTTCCCTATTTCATACATGTGCATCTCCTCTGGTTCCATCTCTTTGCCCTTCTCATTTTCACCTATTATCCTTTCTATCTGTCTGTCTGGCTAGCTACTGTATCATTCTGGACTCTCTCTCTCTTTCAGGTACAGTATCAAACAGAGCCATACATTTCTGTCACGTACTGTTTCTCCTCATCAAAATATCTCCCTCCATCATTCCCTGTCTCTCTTTAGCTACATGCCCCATATTGATCACTTCAATATCCTGTTGAGGGTTTTTTCATCAGGCAGTGAAATGAAGAGTTGTCCACTGTGATTTACATCTGAGGGGCCCACGCTATGAGAGAGATATAAAACACAGTGAAATCAGAACTCTGAGGTGGACCGCAGGACAGACAGGCAGAACATGAGAAGGTAAGACAACCTAACGTGGCAAAATGGTGCTTTAACAGAGGTTAAAACGGGGTGGACGGGGCTGCTCTAGTTTAATCTCGCCCCAGTGGCTTACAACAGCCCTAAGTTGATCTTTTGTGAAAAGCATGAGGAGAGGACGTTTTTTTTATTTTTTTGGTGGTTTATGACACTCTCAGACTGTCTTAAAATGGCCAATTTACTCTGTAGAAGCTCAGCTGAATCCCAAAAGGGCTTCACCGTGTACTGGGTGGAGTCCCAGTAATAGTGCCAAAATGTATTTGAACCCATGACCTGCCGAGCAGAACAAGAGGGCATCCCCTGTACCCTTTATGTCATCATGTTTACAGTATTCCTGCTATATGGTAGATACAGTGGGCCAGATGTCAATCGATGGGGCGAGTGAATAGCATGCATTGAAGGTCATGATGTGGAATGTATGACATTGCGAGCACTCGGCATTTCCCTTGAACCTTTCAAAAAAAAATTGAGACCAATGCGACCACACCCAGAGCCATTGATGTCGGTCCATGTCTCTATTTGGTTCAGGCTAATCCTGTGTTATTGTGCTTGGATTCTCTCTTACTGTTTTCTCTCTCATCTCTTTCCCTCTCATAGACCATCAACATCAAAGATTAAAAATAAAAAAAACGTTAGTTGTCTGAGGCTGCTGGGCAGTTGTTGGTTCTCATTTCCATTCATTTGTTTATGAGATCTGTTATGGAAATGACAGGGATTTTGTTGGATTCCCCGCATGAAACATAAACATTAATACGCATTGCTTGCAGATGCACACACACGCACACGCGCACGCGCACGCGCGCACGCACGCACACGCACACGCACACGCACACGCACACACACACACACACACACACACACACACACACACACACACACACACACACACACACACCTGCACAGAAACACACACATTCACTGACTCCGAAACAAGCAATAATTACACAGGTGATCCTGACAAACACAGCAATGCACACACAGAGGGAAAGGGTAACTGTAGGGATGTGAACAACGGTCATCCAGGGTGGTGAAAGATCCGTTCTATCTTCCTGTAGAGTATGCAAACAACATGGCAACAAGAGCTCCACTGGCTTATTCACAACAATGCAAGGAACTAATCTCAAAATCTTTGCACTTGATATTTTTAGTTGTTTTATTTGAACAGGGACAAGAATCTACAAAGAACATTAACCTTAAACAAAACAAGGATTGTACTAGGTTTTAGCAAATTGCTAGTTTCCACCCGTAGTGCCTGGGCAGGTAAATAAAACACACTGCATTGTAACATAGGTAAAATACTCAACACTCCTCACAGTAAGAAAATTACACATTTAAGAAGTGCAGTGCTGTGGCAGTCAATAAGACTATACAAACACACATTTTCTTTGCTTAGTTTTATCCTTTTAACTAGTTTTCTCTCAATAAAGTTTATTTTTTTGTTGTAAAGCGACTTTGAGTACCAAGAAAAGCGCTGTATAAATTTTATGAATTATTATATTTCAAATCTTTATGTTTTTTACCCCATAAATGAATGCCATACTTCGTCATAAGAAAATAGAAGATCTACAAGCTCACAGCGCTTCACATTGCAATGCGTTTGGGCTTGTAGATCTATACTATCTTTTCTATTCTTGCTATGTTTTTAAAGTGAAAGTGCTTAAGTGTATGTGGGGGTTTTATAAATATTGAACCAATGTATGTTTGGGGTTGAATTTGTTTACAGAGACCTGTGTGTTCCATTCATGTTAGTCTTTTCTCATTCTGCTTATTCTGAAGCAGAGGATAAATCATTTTCATAAAACCCTACAGTATACACACACCCATACCGTATAGACATAACATCTAATTCTCACAGGTTAAAGACGGCCAACAGCTCGTGAAAATATGCCAGTTATAACAGCCTACGCCATAGTGATTTATGTGCTGGCATGTGGGTATGGCAAGGGTGTTGCCTTGGTATGCATTGATGTGTGTGTGTGTGTGTGTGTGTGTGTGTGTGTGTGTGTGTGTGTGTGTGTGTGTGTGTGTGTGTGTGTGTGTGTGTGTGTGTGTGTGTGTGTGTGTGTGTGTGTGTGTGCGGGTCTCAATGTAGTAGTATATGGTTCACCTCCTCACACCCACGTTTCCTCTGCTTGTACGCTAGAGACCTCACCACCGAGTGGTCCACGCGTCACAGAAGCCACGTGCACGTGTGTGTGCGCACGAGAAAGAGAGAATACTACCAGCATCTGTTTGGTCATTGTAGTGGTACACACTGACCCCATTGTTGAGTTGTGCCTATGTGTGTTTATGCTTGTGTGTGTGTGTGTGTGTGTGTGTGTGTGTGTGTGTGTGTGTGTGTGTGTGTGTGTGTGTGTGTGTGTGTGTGTGTGTGTGTGTGTCTTTGTGTGTATTGTGTTCTGTCATCATTGTGGCGTGCTGCGTCCTCACCACTTCGGTTTTCCTCGCTACTACAGACTGGCTGTAGTAGGTGGATGATGACAGTGTAATTTCTCGGACTACGTCTAGGCCTCGCATGCTCTACGTCAGCAGTCGGTGACAGCACGTCACATCTCTGAACGCATGACGTTTTTTGGACCATTTGGAAAAGGAAGAACCGGGAAATAGGGATGAAGAGAGAGAGGCATTTTTTTTGATTGATTTTTCTGTGTCGGCTGTCTTGTGTTCCCATCGTGCATATGAGTCTATGATGAGTCTGTGGGAGTACCGTTTTTATATGACAGGATAAAGAGTCATAAAGCATTTTAACCACTTAGACCCTACATGCTCTGTTGATCGGGGTCCCCCAGGGGTCTATATACTAGGCCCCCTCTTTTTTCCCTCTATACATATCTTTGCCAAAAATAGCCTATCTATAAGCTCACTGAGACACGTTGTGATCATCTGTTTTTGGCGAATGTTCCCGCCAGATGAGGGATGCAGATGCTAAGGTTCAAGTGGTTAATACATTGAAACTTAACCACTTAAATCATATGCTTCATTGTACTTAAAATAGCTAAAATAACAGATCTACAATAGCTTGTAGATTTGCTATTTTCTCTGAATGTTTGCCTATTTTCGTACAGAGAGCGCAACTTCTTCAGACACCCTTTTTGTTTAGGGGAGGTCCCTTAGCCTTTGACCCTCCAGGGCCTCGCTACAAGGCAGTAGTCTCGTAACCCTGATGGGTCTTTAGGGAACTCGAAGAATAATGAATGATGATGATGACATGCCCAGAATAGGGATGCAAGGGTTCAGTTGGTTGAAGTTATAGCTGGTCAATTTCTGTCATAACATAAAGCTCAGCTGTACATACATTTGTTTGGCCCTGTGTCTGCCATTATTGTTAATTCCTCTCTCAGCTGTTTCAATCCTATATCCTGGATGGTCATTTTGAATTGACCCAGAAAAGTCAAGAACATTAAAAAATATGAAAGACAGGCAGAAGGCAGGGACTCTGCAGTCAATAATGATTGCATAGGATAATTAGTATAGGTTAATGTACAATATTTTCTCTGGGATGTACCTTTTTCATATTACACAGTGGGGAGTGATAGGAAAGAATGGATGACATGCACATATTGTGAATTGGTTTCCTACCAGCTCAATATCACTGGAAAACTACTATGTTTAAAGGTCTAGTCAGATTGTTTAATGTTTATTCTTTTATTGTTTTAAGGAAAAAAGGCCAATGCCTGGAAACAGTGCAGTGCACTCTTACTCATTGTGCGTGTTTCAACCGTGAATATCACAACAAGCATCCATACTTTCCATATCAGTGAAGTAGTACTATGGGACATCTGTGGTTTTGAATATACTGTTCAGGGTGTTAGATCATGGCTAGATCATGGCTGGAGTCAATTCATTTCAACTTCAGTCATTCTGAAATGCAACTGATATACTACGTTGAAAACCAGTGCCACACAGTAAACTAAACATCTGTCATTATACGTTGTTACATAGCGTGCTTATAAGCCTTTTCAGACCAGCACAAAATATTTTGTGTAATCCCTGTACCCAGTCTCTTTTGAAATTATTAGAACATACTCACGGCCAGAAACAGGGATTGACAGTTTATAAAACAAACCTTGACATACAGTATCACAGTGTAGAAACCACTTTGGGGTGTCATGTGTCTAGTTCTCACGTTGGTTCAATAATTCACATGACATACCATAATAGTAGTAGAAATATTACCAAATTCTTGGAGTGGAGGTTCACATAGTATGTACAGTATGTAATAATAATAATGTTACCAAATGCTTTGACTGGTTCAAATAAACACATGTCAGTCATCATATTTGTGTTCCCCAAAAACCTGGCTGCATAAAGTTACATAGAAAACATTTGTGTTTATTCACATTGACTGAAGCTGAAGTTATCACGTGAATCCCCATGCTGCAAGACATAATATGGAAGTTTAATTGTGAGAAGAGCGAGCCTTTGTTTCAGTCTTTGAGACATTGGGATCACATTTGATCGCTAAACATTTTGAGAAGTATCTTGTTTTGACATTTCTGACAATGCATGTCAGCTCAGGACATCTTTATGGAAATTATTTTCCGAGGAACTGCAGTTATTATGATTATGTCTCACATTATGTTTCAGTGGTCAGGACTATGGAAATCATGATGCATGTTCCCATAGGGAAACCTCACATTTATTGTCCGTTTAGCTGGAAATATATATGAGACTGAGTAAGATTTCAGTTTTATGAATCACCATCATCCAATGACCTATTATGTTGATGGATGCTGTGTGCTATACTCTGTCTTGGACTTTAATTGGATTCCTGTTAAAACGTTTTGTGCGTAAGCACAGTAGAAAATAAATATGAGGATGCAACAGTTTATTTATAGGGTTAGAGAGAGAGAGAGAGAGAGAGAGAGAGAGAGAGAGAGAGAGAGAGAGAGAGAGAGAGAGAGAGAGAGAGAGCCACCCACCTTGACGGCATGTCCCACTCTGCATTCTCTCTCTCTCCCTCTCTCTCTCTCGCTCTCCTCTCGCTCTATCTATGTCTCTCGCTCTTTCTCCCTCTCTCGCTCTCTCGCTCTCTCTCGCTCGCTCTCTTTCTCCCTATCCCTCTCTCTCTCTCTCTCTCGCTCGCTCGCTCGCTCGCTCTCTCTCTCTCTCTCTCTCTCCCTATAACTACTGTATAAGTAGCTCTCCCTGATGGAGAGGACCCATAGAGTTAAAGAGAGGACCCCATCACACCGCAGTAGGCTACACTGTACGGAGGAGACATGAGTGCTCGGATCGCGAAATCTAACCCGGCCATGAAACTAATACTGGTGAGTAGATGATGCGGCGCTGACTGGCCGTTTATGTTATTGCAGCGACGAGGGTGTATATTGTAATGTTTAATGGCTTCATTATACAGTAGGTGTATGATGTTTAATGGCTTCATTATACAGTAGGTATATGATGTTTAATGGCTTCATTATAGGTGTATGATGTTTAATGGCTACAATGTTGCGACAATGAATCATATTGCGTTGTGTTGATGTCTGTTGTGGGCAATAGACATTAATTCACGCACTGTCCAGCTTTTAGATGTGATGTGACGAAAGCAGTTGTGGAAAAAGTACTCACATTTTTTACTTAATTAAGTAGAAGTATCGATACTGCAATGTAGAAATACTATGTTACAGTAAAACCATGTACTTGAGTAAAAGTACAAAAGTATTGGTATCAAAATGTACTTCAAGTTCCAAAAGTAGAAGTAGGCCTACTCATTATGCAGAATGTTTCATTTCACAGTTTGTATAACATGTACAAACATCTTGAAAATAGCAGATCTACTAGCTCGCTTGTAGATCTGCTATTTTCAAATGGCCTGGGCTGAAGTGATTAATGTCTGTTTTGTAATTATAATCAAAATCTACAAAGTAACTAGTAACTAAAGTTTTCAAATAATTGTAAAAGTATAATATTTGCCAGAAAATTGAAAATACTCCAGTAAAGAAAAAATACTGCAAAATTGTACTCAAGTGCAGTACTTGAGTAAATGTACTCAGTTGCTTTACACCACTGGATGTTGATGGTCTCTCACTTTTTGAATTGTAACTAAAGACACTTTGGTGAACTCATTTATAGAATATTAATGCAACAAAGAACGTTAATAATATAGGCTAATATGCCATTATATGAGTGAATTCAAAGCTGGAGCTATAGTATATTCCACCTATAGTTACCTAGACTTTATTGAATAGGGTAAACATTAAGTAAATGTGTGCATTAGACTGCTTGTCTTGGGTTAATGCACAATTTTATAATTGTTCAAATATTTTTCAGTTTATCGACAATTTCCAGTGTATATCAATGTTACAGTAGGTTGCGTTTTATTCCTTTCTCTTTCCTTTTGGTATAAGGACACTTTAAAGTCCCTTGAAACTTTTTTCTTTTTTTTAATCGAAAGGGAATCCCAGATGCGTTTTCACTGTAGCAGCCATCCAGATGCCCTGGATTATGTTCACTATAGGTCTATAATTAGGCTCATTTGTAGTCCTGTGACTCCTCAGCATGTTAAAACATAGCCTGTGGTGACGAAAACACAGTTATTTCCTCAGGTGTGTTTTGCATGCAGGGCTGTGTTGTGTTGGAGCCTCAGCCCGCAGCCAGGTTTGCATAATGTTGATGATGTAGTGGAGATTTGTATCAGTCAGAAACAGATCATACTTTGCAGAACAGACCCTTGTCTCTGTGTGTATGCATGTGTATGCGCGCGCGCGCGTGTGTGTGTGTGTGTGTGTGTGTGTGTGTGTGTGTGTGTGTGTGTGTGTGTGTGTGTGTGTGCGTGCGGGTGCGTGCGTGCGCGTGCGTGCGTGCGTGTGTGCGTGTGTGTGTGTGTGTGTGTGTGTGTGTGTGTGTGTGTGTGTGTGTGTGTGTGTGTGCGTGCGTGTGCGTGCGTGTGCGTGTGAGAGAGAGAGAGTGAGTGAGAGAGGGAGAGAGAGAGAGAGAGAGTGAGGTAGACAGTGATAAATAGGCTATTGGTTGGTTGTATGGTGTGTGTTATAGCTTACAGTGTCATGTGTTTGTGTGTGTATGGGGGCACATGGCATGCTTGATGTGATGCCCATGTAGTCAATTCATAGACCTGCTGTACAGTCTGCTCATCACAGGCAGTCCATCTGTCTGTTTGTCCGTTCTACCATTCATTAGGGCAGTCCCCTCATAGTTGAATAAATGATTAATTTAGTCGGTATGGTCTCGGTATGGTCTTAGTTGATCAAGGCTTTGTTAGTTGATAGTCGTTTTCTTTTTCCCATGCCGAATGAAATATTTCTTGAAAAGTGATGAGCACATCTCTTGTCAACTCTAGACAAGAGACTCCTTTAATTCTACAAGTTAGCCAGCAGTAGCCATTGTGAGGTTGAACTCAACATTAGAATGTTCAGATGTCAACCTAAACAGCCTGAAAAGGCTTGTCTCTGCAGGAGTTTGTGCAACACAATTGTTGATTACATTTATTAGCTAATCAATTAGTCATTCATCCAGGTTGTAAACATCCACTCAAACATCCCATCCAGGCAAACACCAATATAATCTCCACTTGTACTGTAAAATCCTCAGTGTACAGTGAGAGTGTACAAATGTTACATGTGTTCACTCTCAGAGTGAAATGAACACTCAGGATTGTATTGTGTACCACAGTGGTTCTCAACCTGTGGGTCAGGGGTCCCCACATGATTTCTTTCATTTGTTTCTTTCATGACAGTAAAGTGACAATGTAGGACTTTTAAGACCTTTAAGAATAATAATAATACAAATAAATGAAAAAAGACCATTACTGCAATCAAAAGTGATCAACAAAGTTTACCATAAAAACTGGTCAAACATTGGCCAAATTGTCAAATAATATAAGAAAGAGGCAAACATTTTGAAAATAGCCGATCTACAAGCTCCCACTTGCGAGGCGTTGTGAGCTTGTAGATCGGCTATTTTCACCATATTTATCTGTGTCAACCAAAATGTAATGCTCCAACTCTTACAATTTCAAGTGCTTGTCAGAGTTCAAAATTGTTTTGGGGGGTCACTCACTGCCTGAAAAGGTTGAGAAACTGGTGTAGCACACCTCTAGCTATCTGTTATCTCTGCTCTCTTTATCTTTATGCCAGCCTCCCTCTCTCTCTCCCTCTGTATAGTGGCGGTTGACAGCCTCAGCAACTTCCCTAATCCTAGCTGCAAATTCACACACAGAGGCTACGGAATGGTCACCTGGCCAAACAGCCAACCTGAGAGTGGGGGGGGGGGGGGGGGGGGGGAGAGGGGAAAGATAGAAAGAAGGACATTGTGTGCACACGGTTACAGAATAAACATGATTTGTTTTCAGACTAACAATGAGCACGAGAAAGTGAGTGAGTGGGAAGGTGGAGGTGAGGGGGTTCATGCGGAGAAGTGAGAACGGTCCAACCAGGTATTGAATCAACATGATTTGTTTTTTTGAACAAGCACACATGAGATCAGAGGAGCGAGGGTAGCAGGTGGTAGCAGACGGAGGGGGGGGAAAGAGTGTGAGAGAGAGAGGGTGAGATGTAGGTGATATTTGTACTAATTTGTATACGTACATCGTTATCAACACGATTTGTTTCTGTAGCCAAATGCAGTAGGGGAGGTGGAGTGGGGCTGGGTGGCTGTAGGAAGGGGGGCAGTGAGTAAGCGTGAGTGAGTGCTGACAGGCACAGACGTTTATTCAAAAAGGAACGAATAATCCTGAAAGTTGCTTCCTCACACCAACTTCCTCTTTTGCATCAACAGTAGCACTGATAGTGTGTGTGTGTGTGTGTGTGTGTGTGTGTGTGTGTGTGTGTGTGTGTGTGTGTGTGTGTGTGTGTGTGTGTGTGTGTGTGTGTGTGTGTGCGTGCGTGCGTGCGTGCGTGTGTGTGTGTGCGCGTGTGTGTGTGTGTGTGCGTGCATGTGCGCGTGTGTGCGTGTGTGCGTCTGTGTGTGTGTGTGTGTATGTATGTATACACTGTGAGTACTGTACACTCATGCTTGTGTGCACAGTTTGTATGACTGAACTCAATCATCCAGTGTGTGTGTGTGTGTGTGTGTGTGTGTGTGTGTGTGTGTGTGTGTGTGTGTGTGTGTGTGTGTGTGTGTGTGTGTGTGTGTGTGTGAGTGTGTGTGTGTGTGTGTGTGTGTGTGTGTGTGTGTGTGTGTGTGTGTGTGTGTGTGTGTGTGTGTGTGTGTGTGTGTGTGTGTGTGTGTGTGTGTGTGTGGGATAAAAGTAGCATTCCAGAGTAAGAAGAGAGAGAGAGAGAGAGAGAGAGAGAGAGAGAGAGAGAGAGAGAGAGAGGGAGAGAGAGAGAGAGAGAGAGAGACTGAGAGTGTTGTAATTGTGTCACAGTGACATATAGGTCTTGCATTCTTGTTTTATGTTGGAGTGAGTCACTGTGATCGTGTCATGGCTGATGTGATGTAGAATGCAGACAGCAGGATAATACGTTTTCATTGCGTGCTCTGGACAAATATGGGATAATATGTATACTGGAACCAGCCGACAACTTTAAAGCAGGTTTGATTTACATCACGGGTACTTACACAGCCATGTTAGTAAACACGTCACTTGCTAGATAACATACTGTAAATAAAGTGTGTCTCCTCTTTGTTCTTTAAGCATAATGATGCATCCGATTTATTCCCTCAATATCTAGGCTGAGCTTTCAGCGCCAACTCTTTAATTTGTCAACTGTATCTGATCCTGGCGCTTTTTCCATGCTTGGAAGATGTTGTTGTGTTGAATCCCTGGACTGGCCTGGAAACTGTGGTCTTCCTCCCTCAATTAAGGCTAGATTTAAACTTAGTTGTGCGCTGGTGTCGTTCACTAACAATAGCAGATCTGCAAGCTCACAACATCCAGCTGTGTGACACACTGTGAGATTGCAGGTCGGTTATTGTCAGTGCGCGACACCGGCAGGCAACATGTGCTTTAACCCATTCAATCCGGGAAAAAATAGCTGCGCCATGAGCTTGTATATCTGCTATTTTTAAATAGCCAAAGATATCTAAAATGACAGAGATGCGTTCCTAGATTGAATGGGTTAACAGTTGCTATTGAATATGCCACCCTCCCTCTAGCAGCTGCCCAGTGTTCAGCAGTACTGGCTGTACTGGGCACTGTGGGTCAAGCTTATTTTCACCAGTGTGTAGATCTAATTTTCTTTTATGCACTGTGGGCAGTTCCTCTGCTCGATTCTAAGACCAGAGAAAGTGAAATGTACAACTTTGCTCCTTTGCTTTCCATCACTAGCAGTGATGACTCTAAATTATTCACTGGTTGATTGATTTATTTGATAGAAATGAATAGCATAATCACACTCACTCTCTCTCAGTTTGTGTGTGTGTGTGTGTGTGTGTGTGTGTGTGTGTGTGTGTGTGTGTGTGTGTGTGTGTGTGCGTGCGTGCGTGCGTGCGTGCGTGCGTGCGTGCGTGCGTGCGTGCGTGCGTGCGTGCGTGCGTGCGTGCGTGCGCGCGCGCATGAGTGAGCGAGAAAAGATGCATCACGCATGCCGTACAATGCTCGCGCGTGTGACTCCAACGAGCTGGAATCCCCCCATAGACCACCTGTGTTCTAACAGTTAACTGAAGCCATGTGCTCCTAGTAGCTGGAGGACACTAGGGGTGGTTGGGTCCCCTTGCATGGTTCCTCTCCTCACGACATGAATTCAAACCTCACCTCAGCCAACCTTTGCTCTGATTCACTACTCACATTTGCCTGCAGTGAGCGCAACATTTAGACATACCTTCTATATTTAAATACTTGACCTCTACTGTATATACTTTCTTGTCCCCCAGGGTTCTATACCAGGCCCCCTCATTTTCCCCCTCTACACTAAATATCTTCGCCGAAAATAGCTGACCGCCAAGCTCGTTTGTTAGCTTGTTAGCTTGTAGATCTGCTATTTTTGTCGAGTGTTCGCCCCCAGAATAGGTTAGTTATGGTTCATGTGGTTAAGCATTGTTTGCAAAGTAAAAACAAACATATATTTATACTAGAGAGCATGTTTTCTTTCTTATTGCGACCTACTGAAGCATAATAAGGAGACTTTCATGGTTGAAATGCATTGTTTTTGGCATTTTTAAACCTGTTAATTGAAATATCACATGTACCATACCCAAAATAATTTTGTTAAACAATTTATCTATGTAGTCACGCAGCACGCTGTCATTCTCTGTCTTGCTTTGTATCAAGTCTTCTTGATACTCTCTGAACTGCGTGGAACTGTCTGTCTGTCTGTCTGTCTGTCTGTCTGTCTGTCTGTCAAACTTTCAAGTATACCTTGAACTTGTGTCCTTTCCTCTCTGCTGGCGTTGGTCCAGATGGGATTTGTCCACTTGGTGATTTTCTTTCTGATGATGCTAATAGTATAATGATAGCCATGGTCCTTGGTTCGTGTGTAATTTGGGGTTTCAGCAGCCGGCCACTGTGTTGTTAGATGGCAACTTCTAAAGGGATGAGGAAGGTGAAAAGTTCAACGTTTCTTTCAGTAGTTGACGGCCGTACGAGTACATAAGCGTGCACGCGCACACACACACGCACGCACGCACGCACGCACGCACGCACGCACGCACGCACGCACGCGCGCACGCACGCGCACACGCACACGCACACGCACACGCACACGCACACGCACACACACATTCTCCCATTAATTTAAAAGTAATTCTGTCAGCAGCAGTGCCGGAGAGGAGCGGAATCACACATGGAGACAGTTTTCACTTTGTCAAACATTACAAAGCGTTCTGAGAGACAAGAATTTCCCTCTTCATCAGGAAGAGTTTCCAGGCTGTCAACCTGAATGAGCTCACACGCTCACACGTGGTTATGAGCCACACTTAAGACAGTGTCGTGGATTTGACATGCCAATGAGCTACAATAATTAGTGTTCATTTCACTCACACCTTCAGAGCATGTGACTGCTGCACTTTGATGACATCCACAAGAGGCTGTACTAGGACTGGGCAATTGACCCAAAATATATCAAAACCGATATTTAGAAAGAATTACAGATTCATACAGAAACACAGTTTTATTTGTAATAGTACTTCAACAATTCAAAACAAAAACATTCTAGTATATTTTTTATAATCAACTATTGATTAGTAATATCTTGTGTACAATGGTGGCATAGAAAAATTGTGAAAATAGCCAATCTACAAGCATAGCAGTGTGGTGCGTTGTGAGCTTGTAGATCTGCTATTTTCACACATCTTTATTTATTTTTTATCGTAATCGAGAAACAGGTTTTAAAACATTGTGATATTGATTTGAAGTCATATCGCCCAAGCCCTAGGCTGCACTTAGGTTTTAAAGTGGAGATCCGATCTCAAACATTTAATGAGGCAGCACCTGTGAATGCCCCCGCATGGTCTGTTATCACTCTTTCCACTCAGTCAAATCTAGAGTGTTCATTTTATTCAGAGTGTAAGAATGGACCCGTAAGAGTTAATGTGCACGCTTCCTCTTCATCTCTGTAGATTACTGATAAGCAAGAGACGATGGTGTCCAATCTGTGTGGGTTTGAACACAATGCAAGCCTTATTTACACTGTAGGCTACTTCTCCGTACAGAGATGTTGCTCTCAAAAAATAGCCGATCCACAAGATCACAAGGGGTTGCATGACGTGATCAGTATAACTTAAAAACGTTCAACCTGGTGTTCGTGTTTTGGGAATGTCATTACAGGGGGGAAAAATAAGTAAATGAATACGATCTACAAGCTCACAACGTGTCATTGAACTTGTAGATGAGCTTGTAAATACTTTTGCTATTTGTGAAATAGGGCTTAAATGGTTAAAGCAGGTAAGCCTCGTTCTGTGCACACTTCATCACTCTGGCTGTTTATAAATTGATTGGATGCGGTCTCGCGGCTTAATAGTGTGTATACACTTCTTAATTTGCAGAGCGAGGCTATGATTATGGCTTTGAATCCCGCTGGGGCCACCCAAACTACAAACAAACACATGCAGTGACAGTGCTGCTCAGTAGGTCGCTCTGGATGAAAGCCCTCTGCCAAATCCTGCGCTGGGAAGTGGATAGGTTTTGCCGGGAAACCCGCCCGCCTCACCAGGCGTTTCTGAAGCTTATGTTTCTGTTTTGGGTACGTGAAACCCATTGATCTATTTTTAATATCTTCGTCAATGATGCTTGCTTGGAAAATAAATATCAAGAAAACCTCATTTTTTTTGCTCCTGTTCCAGCCCCCTCCCTATTACAAGTTTGAGGTATCCAGAGGCTTCAAGAGTTGAACATATAGGGAACACACACTAATGCAATCTTGCACACGCACGCACGCACGCACGCACGCACGCACGCACGCACGCACGCACGCACGCACACAGCACACACATACAGTATTACACTGTACATAGTGGATCAGGGTTTTGCCTTGTAACTGTTAATAGGAAACATACACTAGTTCTCTAACTGTCCAACAAACATACTCTACGTGAATGGTGGTACA
Source organism: Gymnoscopelus microlampas (assembly GCF_963454915.1). NCBI lineage: Eukaryota > Metazoa > Chordata > Actinopteri > Myctophiformes > Myctophidae > Gymnoscopelus > Gymnoscopelus microlampas. The sequence goes on along the minus strand of NC_139940.1, from coordinate 30,059,453 downwards.
GTATGTTTGGGAAATATTTTGCAGTATAAAGTTGAATGAGCAAGGCACACACACACACACACACACACACACACACACACACACATGCATACGCACGCGCACATACACACACACACACACACACACACACACACACACACACACACACACACACACACACACACACACACACACACACACACACAGACACACGCACACACACAAACATTGTCTTCGTCGCCACACAGAGTTCAATTTGTGTCGTGCATCAGAGAATTTACAGTAAGCACGTGCACATGCACACACACACACACACACACACACACACACACACACACACACACACACACACACACACACACACACACACACACACACACACACACACACACACACACACACACACACACACACACACACAATGGTGTATGGTGGTAAACTGTATATTGGCGTGGGTGAATGTTTTGTATTCTAGTGGTGAATGGGGAAAGCCCAGTAACCTCCAACAGTACTCCATGTGCACAGCGGCCAGGAGAGGCCACCACAGGACACATGCTGAGAGAGCTGATTGGAAACAAACGCACACATTTTGCATTATAAAGCTGAATGAGCAAGGCACACACACACACACACACACACACACACACACACACACACACACACACACACAAAATTAGGAAATAAGTGCAGGCAGGAATGTTTATACTCGTTTATACACAGTAACAAGATTATATACATGCGCATGCAGACATAAGAGACTAACAGATGTGCACGGTGAAAACCACATACAAATGCACACACACATGCACGCATGCACATACATACACACATAAAGCGAGGACAGCCTATTGTGTTTGTCCAGGCAGTGAGGGTATATCCCGGCCAAGGGGAAAGTCCACAGAGCTGATCGCTGAGGGACTTTGGGATGGAAGGAGTCTGTTCTGTGACATCTGGTCTGCATGTGGCCTGAACCAGCTGCATGGCTACATGTCAAACATGGTGCTCTCCAACGGATGCTTATTTTAGAATTTAGGTTAGTATATTGCTGCAGAGTTTCTGTTACGATGATGATCTGTGAGCATGCAATTGATACATGTGGCTGTCGTAAGTGCTCACCATCAGACAGCTTGCCTCTTTATAATGTATTGTGTATAGTGTGTGTGTGCCAGTCTTGATGACTATTGTAAGGAACTGGCTACTGCCACCGTCACACAGGCAGCAAATCTTCACCCATCATTTTGTCTCCTTTGCTGTTGCATATGCATGTAGCTGTTAAGTCGGAGTTATACTTTGTTGTGCACGGTTGTCACGCACCAAAAATAGCCGATCTACAAGCTCACAAAGCATTGCAGTGCTTGTAGAACAGCTATTTTTGATGCCCAGCCCAACGCACTCACTAAGTATGAATCAGACATAAAGAACTCTAGTTCTGCACTTCAAGGATTAAGTATTGATAGTCCAGTGGGACATAGGCAACCCGAGGCAATAGAGTCATGGATGGATGGTTTGTCATGGATGGGGGCTTGACAAAATAATGAACAAATCCTACTGTGAACTTTGCAGGCCATGAGAACCAAAAGTATAATGAAAAACAGTTGGTTATAGTTGTTATATCCATGACAACATTGACCACTTCCATTATTGCAAAACTGTAGAGTGCATAATGGATTACTATTAGGAGAGGAAATCATTTTAAGACTGTTTGCAGTGCACCAGGAACCTGTATATTCTGTCTTGGAAAGGGTAGGCTGTTTCATGTTACAAAACGTAAAAATGACGACTGCCTTTCAATTGTAACTGCTGAGCATCGATAGCTCAATAAAAGACATGCTCCACTTACTATGGACCAAAATGTAACTGTAATTTTTCAGCTGTTGTTCAAGAGAACAGTGATGAAACGTGAATGTGATCTCTCTTTCTCTCTCTCTCTCTCTCTCTCTCTCTCTCTCTCTCTCTCTCTCTCTCTCTCTCTCTCTCTCTCTCTCTCTTTCTCTCTCTCTCAGCTCTTTACAGCCTCACTCTCCTGGGCCTTCCAACAGCAGGATACCCCACCTAAGTACCAGCATCGTGATCCCGTGACTTCTGACCTCCTACTGTGCGACCAATGCCCTCCTGGTACGGCCGTGAAACGCCACTGTACAGCCGACACGCCCACAGAGTGCCAGCCCTGTCCAGAGAGACACTTCGCTGAGAGCTGGCACTGGGGAGATATGTGCCAGTACTGCACTTCGGTATGTAAAGCCCAAATTATTATTCATCTTATGATTGTGTTACGTGCCAAAGATATCAGATCTACAGTACAAGCTCACAACAACACACCACAAACAACGCTATTTTTGGTGCACAACTCTGGCGAATGGCGTATAAATTAAGCATAAGGCCACATGTTTGAATGGCTGATTAATGATGTGCCCATCATTGTTTGTTTGTATGGTCTTATTCTTGTAGATCTACTATTTTAGCAATTTTTGCTATTTTTAAATGTTTTAATGCATGCATGTGTTTAGGTGTGCAAGGAGAGACAGCTGGTAAAGCAGCAGTGTAACAGCACACATGACCAGCTGTGTGAGTGTGCTCCAGGTTTCCATCTAGTGGTGGAGTTCTGCATCAAACACAGCACCTGTCCACCTGGGCATGGAGTGCTACATCGAGGTAAGATTACTATTAGCTTCAACAGTTACATTAAAATTGTGTAGAATTGTTTTTGTATATCCAAATAAAACAAAAACGTTTTACCTTTTTGGATTAGAGTGGCGTAGAGTGTAGTATCAAAGTATTGTGTCAATGAACTGATCTGATTGCACAATATTGTGTTTTTTTTTATCTTATTTCCTATCCAAATGACAAAATGTTTTCACATTATTCATGCTAAGCATTCACATCTATACTGCAGAAGTTACGGTTTTCAGCACCTACGGACACTTTGTCAGTGAGTGTGGTACTGTAGACTAGAACTAGATCATAAAACGAGTCACCTCCTCATGTAGGTATACACTTAACTACTCTTTTTGATCGTTTGATGGGACGATCAATCAATCAATCAATCAATCAATCAATCAATCAATCAATCAATCAATCAATCAACCAATCTATCTAGCTATTAGTCAATCATTTGTTCTAGATGGTCACTGGATCTAGAACTGAAAAAGGGTTCAATTCTGGTGTGTGTGTGTGTGTGTGTGTGTGTGTGTGTGTGTGTGTGTGTGTGTGTGTGTGTGTGTGTTTGTGTGTCCTCTCTGATGTTATAGCCAGTGCATTACTTTTTGTGAAACAGACATACATGGGGATGTGTGGATATGATCATGCTTGTGTGTGTGTGTGTACATACATAAGTGTGTTAATGTGTTTAGGAATTTGCGGAGGGACTCTAAGGATGTCAGTCGGTTGGTTGTTCATATCCAAAGCATACAAAAAACTATACTTGCCATCAAATTAGCTCTGCTCCTTCTTGCCCCCGAGAATTAAGCCTACTAATTTTGGTGACCTTTCCTCTTCAAAGACATCTCAGAATTTAATGTATGGATAGCTATGGCAACAGTGCCATGGATAGCTATGGCACTGTTGAGTGTGGTGATGCGCCCTGAAACCCTAATGACTTGAACCCTATGGCCTTTACTCTAGCACAGTGGTGTCAAACTGATTTTAGGTAAGGTAGGGAATAGGGATGGAATAGTGAAAATCTACCCAATTACTTTTTGTCTGTGAGTGCATGAAAGGCACAAATGCTGTCATAGTATTCAGTCATACCACTCAAAACATCATGAGTAACATAATTTTGAACAAACTGTCACCTGGGTTTCAAAGCTGGACACAGTGTTTAAGCGCTACATATGAGGTCAAAAACATGTATGTGTTTGTAGAAATGCTGTATGTGGCAAAGTACTACGCTGATGAGGCCTCTACTTGGAATTGTCCTATATACTTTGTGCAAAATAGTGGTAAAACAATTAGCCAAACCTCAAATTAACAAAATGTCTCATTATGTTTATAGACCACAAGCAGCTAAAATCTGTGTGACACCACTGTGCTAGACATAGTGGTTGTCAAACTGATTTGAGGTAATGGGCAAGTGCAATTTTGGTTTCTGCCCAATTACTTTTTATCTGTGCGTGCATAATCCCAACGCTGAAAGGCACAAATTCTGTCATAGTATTCAGTCACAAGGCTCAAAACATGATGGGTAACATTCTATGGAGATCTCTGACAGAGCGTATGTCCGCATGGCACTCTTAGAATCAGAATCAGTTGTCTTTGTCACATCACAGCTTTATAGGTGTAAAGAGGTGGGTGAAAAAAAAAGTGCATGTTCCATCATTTATTCATGCTGCTGGTGGGTAGATTATGCCCAAAAATATGAACACGCATGAGTGTGTCTGGACAAATATTCCCATACTGTGTATGAACATTCAATTTGCCTATACATTGACAATGCCCAACTTGAGCACACATTGGTGCAGACCTGCGTTGTTAGGCAATGGATTCTGTTGTGTTTCCTCACACTAGCGCTCGATCATTGATAGAGGGAGGGAGAAAAGAGGGATTGAGAGAGGGATAGGGATAGGAGAAGGAGATGGGGGAGAGGGAGAGAAAGGGGGAGAGAGAGGAACAGAGAGAACGTATGGCACCCACGCAATAACCAGAGTATACCGAAACCTAAACATGCTGATCGATATGTCATGAAGCATTTCCGTTGTCAGCACAATAACCCTGGCAACGCTGGGCAAGCTGCTTGTGGTCTATAAACGTACTGAAAACATTTAATTTGAGGTTTCTTACTATTTCTTTAACCACTATTTTGCACAAAGATTAGGACAATTCCAAGTAGAAGCCAAATCAGCATAATACCAGTTCCCACATACATCATTTCTAAAAACACATACATTTCTTTGGCCTCATATGCAGCGTTAATTACTGTGTCCAGCTTTGAAACTTACTTACATAAAAATCTCCTGCAAGGTCCCTGATTCTGTCTCCATCACCGCCTTCAGTGCAGCACTGGCAGACAGGGGTGAGTCGACGTAAGTGGGGCCATTGCGTTAGGTGCTTACACACAGTGGTGTAATGGTGATTTTTTTCCCAGTGGAACGGTATTTTAATGATGTCACATGCATGCGCGCACACGCATGTACTTTGGTGGAGGCATTCTCGTTGCTTGTAGACAGGATACCACCACAGCAGAACTGAAAATAAAGTAAAAAGTAGAGACAGATAACTGTGTATGATTTATATCTTATTCTGTTTTCAATCTCCGCTTTCCTTTTCTTTCCATCCTATCATTCCACTGTCTCATCCTTCTTCCGTTATTCACTTATTTTTCTTCTGTCTGTCTGTCTGTCTGTCTGTCTGTCTGCCTGTCCGTCTGTCTGTCCTCATCTGTGGATTTATTTCCAACTGATTCCAGAGAGATTAATCTTTTCCCAGAAGAGGCATTCTCTGGCTGAGAAAATGCACACACCACATGTGGTCACACACACACACACACACACACACACACACACACACACACACACACACACACACACACACACACACACACACACACACACACACACACACACACACACACACACACACACACACACACACACACACACACACACACACACACACACACACACACACACACACACACACTGGAGTTACATACCAGTAAGATTCAAGAATGTAAATGTATATGGTAGGCGTGTGCCGGTAGCTGACCAGATAGTACGTCGACCACGTAATCCCTGGTTCAATTCCATCTGGAGACCTCTGTTGCATGTTTTTCCCCTCTCTGCCCTCACTCACTCAATTTCCTGTCGCCATACACTGCCCTCTCTAAATAAAATGAATGAATACAATATTGTGCCCGTATGTAAGGACAGATAATTCCATTTCTGTTTTTGTCTGGTTTATAAACACGCTCTCTCTCACACACAGCCTGAAGCATGTTTTGGGGTGTCCTAGAGTAGACATTTGTTGCTGTCTCATATTCGTAACACAGATAAATGGTAGATATTTGTGAATTTGTGTATGTGCTCTTATGTGTATACAATATGTCCCACATTCTATTTATCCTAACCTAGAGAAATCAGAATTATGTAACCTTTATATAAAGCTTCTGATAATGTCAGGCTGCACTAGTGTCTGTAATGCGAGGCACATTAGCCAATGCACAAGCACAAAGCACATGTCATAAAGTTATGAGTGGAACAGTGATGACGCTGGGACTCGTGCGTACAAGTGATTGTGGAAATACTAGGTCATCTACAGACTGCTGGCTACTAGACAGAGTTAAAACAACAATGACATGGTGTTTTCCATGGATTCCCTTGGTTCATCACTGAAGTTACAGTTAGCCTACATGGTGCATTCATTTTGATTTCTTTCAATTGGTAATTAAAAACGTAAAATATGTCCATTAACTGCAGCTCAGTTCCAATGTCTATACGTTTGAGACAACCTGTGTGGATATCTGTTGGAATAAACTCCATCACTTCATATATCGAGTTTGTTTATGGTTATGTCTGAGTCATAGTGACTTGCCTATGGGCGTATCGGGTTTGTTTACCGTTATGTCTGAGTTAGAGTGACGTGGCGTGGTCCTGCGTATATATGGGCGTGGGCGTCCCAGTAGCCAATATGTCTATTTTTCCTTACAGCATGCAATATATATTGGCTGATATTGATTTCACAGAAGCAGCTGTCTTCAGTGAAATTGCAGTTGCAGATTGTTGTATTGCATTGCGTTCAGGAAAGCAAGAGGCTTGAGTACTAAGACAGTGGTTCTCTCAGGAGGGCTCATACATATATGCTTTCATCAAGTTTCACTGGAATATATTCTACATAGTCCTTGCTCAATCCATGAACCTATTGTTAACGACAATTTAACACATGGGGAATCAGGCATTTCCCTCTCCTTTGTTAGAGCTCAGGGTCACTTACAGTGCTACTACCATGTGGGATTCAGGGCTTCCCTCATGGGCAAATTGAGACAACATGGCACGGCATTTTCTAAGAATGGACCAGTCAACACCGTCATGTTCCATATAGGAATTAATATAAAACTGACACTGCACATGACCTCTAGCGTCCAACTTCTGTAGTTACTGCAAACATCAGACAGCATTTTCCAGGAATTCGTTGTCCACGTGGGTTGAAGGTCTAACCCCCCATGCACTGTTAAAACGACTTCAACATCAGACATTTTCCATGAATTCCTCAATGACCTGCATGGTTCTAAGGTCTGACCCAAGTTAGATGAAGTTAGATGAGGCACTATTTTCTGGGGATTCCCCTTTCCCGGAGCTGATGCTTGTATTATGTAATGTACTGAGCTGTGGTCATGAGTTCTGGAACCACAGAATGTTAGATAGCCCTATATAGATAGTTCAGAATTGTACCACCACATATTTTACTATTCTTATTCTTCTCTTGGTGGCTCTCTCTCTCTCTCTCTCTCTCTCTCTCTCTCTCTCTCTCTCTCTCTCTCTTTCCCTCTCTTGGTCTCTTGCTTTCTTTCACCCACACTGTTGTGTGTTTACACAGACAAATAAGACAAGTAAGCTTGATCAGTTTAAATGTTTGTTATACAAGAAAGTTTTGTGCATGTTTTCAGGCTTTTTGGTAAACCCCATACCATCCATTTTAAATACCAAGGCAAGCAATGAAGCCACACAGATCACAACACATCCAGTGTTTTCTTTTAGAATAATCAATTAACTCGAATAGTTCAATTAACTGTTCCACCTACATACATACAAACCCTGTTTTAGACCGCTTGGCCTACAGTCCTGTCATACTTATCACAATAACTGGAACATAACTACTGTAGCGTCAATCTGCAGACAACTTGGATAGGTATCAAATTCATGTCCTCAACCACTCAGAGAGAAAGTGACAGTGACAGGAAACCTCTTGAAATCCAGGGAATAAACAATGTCAGTCTCCTGAATATTCTTCGACAATTTTATTCCAACTTTGAAAAACATGCCTTTTCTGGACATTTCTCTTCTTAGAAAATCTCTCCGGTCTGAATTTGATGTTGTTATCAGGCAGGAATGTTTTAGGGATATTAGGAAGGTCCCTGGCCCGTATTTGTTTGTGCACATTGCAATATTGTGCTGACCAGCTTAGTGGTGACCATTAACATATTTTCCAGATGTCACTAGACTGTAACCAACATCATTAATAAGGAAATACTTTTAAATAATTGTTAGAAACCTTGTTCAGTCAACTGTGGATGGAAAACTTGATCCACTGCAATTTGCTTTTACCGGGCAGTGAGAAGTGTAGAGGATGCAAAGCTTTTTATACTTAATAACCTATACAAACACTAAAAGGCAAGCGCATGCTAGACTTTTGTTTCCAGACTTTTCATTGGCATTAAACACGATTCAGCAGCATCTTTTAATGGGAAGGCTGCTATGTGACTTTAATTTTCCCCGCCAGCTTGTAGCCTACTGTGGATGTTGGCGTTATTGACTTGACTGACAGAGAGCACCTTGTAAATGCCTGTTTGTCATGCTCTTTAGCTATGTCAAAAGGCTCGCCACAAGGGTGCGTCCTTTTGCCCTTACTCTGTATGCAGTATGTGCACTGACTGATGCAGGAGCTCACTCACACACTCACTCTCACGCACGCACGCGGGCACGCACACGGGCACGCACACGCACACGCACACACACACACACACACACACACACACACACACACACACACACACACACACACACACACACACACACACACACACACACACACACACACACAGTATTGTGTCATGGCCATATATGGGCTGTGCATCAGATATAGCCAGATATGGGCATATTTGTCAAGACACATACAGACAAACAGACAGACAGACAGACAGACAGACAGACAGACAGACAGACAGACAGACAGACATGAATAATGTCCACATGAACCAAGGGGGTTATTAATGGAAATTAATTGTACTTATGGAATATGCAACGAGTGGAGAAACATTCTAAGATCATCGGAGTGAAACAAAAGATGCCTGAATTATGTCTGCAACCAACAAATCTTCCGGTTGTGATTGATTGATTGATTGATTTTTTATGGAAGTTTTTATTAACAAAACGTGCATACAAATGACCATTTATTTGTACATATCTGTCAAAAAGATAAACCACAAAAAAACTTGAGCTTATTTCCATTGTGGTTCTTTAACGGTAAGCAGCAAGCATTTTGCCATCTTCTCTTTTGCCATCAAAGCGTCATTCATCTTTCATTCCCTCTGTATAACAAATTTGAAAAGCTCCCTTGTTCGTTTATTTCTTTTCCTTCCTTTCTGGTTTTTTTTTTACTTATTGTTTATTATGTTAGTGCCTTGGTGTATTTGATGCTCAAAACTAATTGGCATTGGAATTGATAAAGTTGTTGGCATTTTAATTAAATTTAACAAAACAAAAGCTGGAATTAATTCGGAGAGTTGAATGATACAGTTACAACAATTTGGCTGAATAAATGAGCAAACAATTCATGGAATTAATCAAGAATTACAACACAAGTCTGTTATTTTCATTAATTGAAGTTTTATTTTACAGCATTTAGACCCAGCATACATGAACTCTAAAGTAACAACGTTGGAACTAGTTCTAACAGAAAGGTGCAAATATGCTGACTGGCTGAACTTCTGAGAAATTGTAGTACAATAAATGCTGAAATGGTTTCAAGCAAATACATGCCTTGTCAGTTGATATTTTAGGACATTTCCTCTTACCTTAGCACATCCTTGCATACGGTAATAGATACAGGTATTTTACAGTAAAATCTTCTCTGACAAAAACAGGTGTCATAAATGGAACATGGAACCATATCAAAGGTTAAATCATATTTAAGCAGTACCACTGTGCCGCCTACTCATTCTCACTTCTACCTTGTGAAGATTAAAATAAGGATGTGGTTACGGCGTGCACTCTACTGCATGGACTGTCATGCATAGACAAGGCATAGAAAGGTCTTACTACTGTATATGCCATTGATTCCTAGAGGTGGTGTAAAGTTACTAAGTACATGTACTCAAGTACTGTACTTTTTTGAGGTATCTTTACTGGAGTATTTCAAATTTGCAGTGCTTCTACTCCACTACATCTCAGAGGCAAATATTGTACTTTTACTCCACAACAATTATTTGAAAACTTAAAAAAAAAAAAAGAAAACTAGTTACTTTGTAGATTTTGTTACAAACCCCTTCACACCTATATAGTTCGGCCATTTCAAAATAGCCGATCTACAAGCTCACAACGTGTCGCAAAGCAATGCATTGTGAGCTTGTAGATCTGCTATTTTCAAAGGATTTTAATACATTTTATACCTTTGAAAACTTGTGAATTGGGACCTTCTGCATAATGAGTCCTTTAACTTGTGGTACTTTAAGTACATTTTGATACCAATACTGTTGTACTTTTACTTGAATTCCAGACTTTTACTTGTAACGGAGTATTTCTACATTGCAGTATTGATACTGAAGTAAAATATCTGAGTACTTTTTACACCACTGATTCCTTGTACCCAATCTCAAGTCACCTTTATTTAGCAAATACATTTGTTTTATTGTATTTATATAACAATCAATGGATGCACTGCATACTATCTAATTATATTTTTAGTCAGGACTGGTTAGGTTGTCATGGAAATTGTTGTGCACCTTCATGCACCCCGAAGGATGACCAATACTGAATTTGCAGACCCCACTAGCCTGGGACCAGACGAATCTGCAAGTGCAAAAAAAATTGCACTCTGCGAGGGTTTGAGGGTTTTGGGTCTGGCACCGCTCCATAGAGAATCCATTTCCTGCTCCAGAAGACGTGGGTGACCAATCAGGGCCCAGTGTTCAAATATGGGAGACTGTAATTGGTAGTTGGTTGTAGGTCTAACCAATTGCGTCGAGGGCCATTGTTTTGATCACGCCCCTTGGGGAAAAAACGTCCTCATGGAAGCACCAGACTCATATCCACGCAGTGATATAGTCTGGCTACGCAAGGCTAAGACCCCACCACGACCTTCCCTCTAATGCCACCCTCAGGTCACTTGAGGTACACAAGATATCTCATTATCTAATGGGCAGATTCATGCACTTTATGTGCTCAGCTTTAGGTGCTCAACAAGACATCTAGCTGTTCATTTAAACCATTAGCCCTCATTCAAGGATTTGTGTGCACATGCCTTTTATCTTGCACACTAGACAAACTTCACCTACTACACAAGATAATTAGTTGGACAGGTCCTCATGAAGGAATAAGCTTGCAGTGAACAGAATATGGGACCTTACGGTCAGTGGGATAAGCTCACAGTCTACATTCTTGTGGAAGAGGCTCACAGTATACAGACCCGGCCACAAACAGAACCGTTTGTGGCCTGTAGCATTTTGCTACTGTGAACTGAGCTGTCATTTGACTACTTTTGTCATATTACACTTAGAAACTAGAAAGCTGTGTTTCATGGAAGAAGTTGTTTTTCCACTCATACGCTCGTCACTGAATACGTGAGTGACTCATTGCTCAGGCTTATGTCACACGAGAGTACTATTGCTCGTCATGGTATGCTTGATACAGATCCGCTTGCGTTGGTGTTTTGAATAGTATTGTCTTACTGTATTGTATCAGTTTCAGAATGATGGATGATCTGATCTTACTGTATATGTCTTGTGTCTACTTGGCAAGTTGAAACCACAAGATCCTGATTTTTGTATAATCAACTATTGTGGTGCATATGAATATAGTTGAAAACGAAAAAATTGGCCATATAAATGAAGAGAAGAGAAAAATAAATAAGATGAACTTCTGTGAGCTGCTGTTCTGAAACTGAATTCTCTCATTGTTATAATAAACCAAAACATTTCGGTCACAACACAAGTATATTCATTGTAACTCTGAAGAACCTATTTCCTTTTGATTTCTCGCTGCATTTCATTTTCATTTGTAGTTATAAAATCATTACGTCATTCTCTTCCAGGTACGCCAGAGAGTGACACGGTGTGTGAACGTTGTCAGCCTGGTCATTTCTCCAGTGGTGGGTCCTCAACGGAGCCATGCTTGCCCAATAGGAACTGTACGTCTTTGGGCCTAAAGACCCTGAAACAGGGCACCGCTACAACGGACAGTCATTGTGCCAGTCAGGGCAAAGTCTCAGAGTGCTCTCATTACTACACACCGTGCCACAATGGTAAGACAACAGTGGATTGGCTGTATCACATACATACATATTCCACAAGCAGTTGCAGACACTTTTACTCCTTATATTGTCAATATTGCCATGCTCCTAGAGAATCGTGTTGTAGCACTGTATTGTAGTGTTAATGCAGGATACATTCAGCATGGATAGATTCCCACCAATGGCCACGGTACTGTACTGTAATATACAGACCATAGACAGCACCGCTTAGAAATGTAGTATTCAGTGCATGCATTGCATTATGTACAAGTGTGAGTAACTGCATGCTTTTGCACACACACACACACACACACACACACGAACACACACACACACACACACACACACACACACACACACACACACACACACACACACACACACACACACACACACACACACACACACACACACACACACACACACAACCGTGTGCTCAGACAAAGCTCAACTGTCAACAACTTAGAAACAAAAAAATATTGGAGTATTTCAGACATGTGGCCATTTTTCTGTCACCAAAGACAGGGAATTTCCTCGGTTACATTCTTGTTCAGATTCCGTTCTTTTTCAGATTCTTTCATGTCTGCAAAGGAAAATGAGAGTGAGGGAGAGAGAATGAGAGGGAGAAGACTTAACAGGGTTGAATCGGATGTCTGTGGTACAACTGTCATAATGGCCCATGATGAATCAATTACATTCTAACTGACATCCTTAAACAACAATTAGACAGAGGAAACTGAGTCAAACTGCACTGAGACACGAGACAAGCAGCTTAGCCTTTGTTACTCAGAATAATTAGGCAGATGCTGACAATCAATTTAAGAGGGGAAGCCTCAAATATGGTCCTGAATTCTTGTAGCCTTACAAATTGGGGTCACTATAGACACACAGAGATACAGACCACACACACACACACACACACACACACACACACACACACACACACACACACACACACACACACACACACACACACAGCCTTATGCCTCAGGGTGGGTGATGTTTTCTAACCTTCATTCATAAATTCTCTTCCAGTGGGTCTACACAACCACAGTCTACGACACATTCTGGGACTGTTTAACAGACAGTTTTTTTTTCACAGTTTCAAACAAAACTGTCAAATTGAAAGCAGTCAGGGATCCCGAGTGAGAGCGTGATTTGGCGAAACCACTGGGATGACAACGTTAATTATAAACAAAGCCACACTTGGATTATACTGACATCAGAGAAATAGCGTCATATTCTTTTCACACTAGAATTGCAGTTGGCACTGTTACTGCGGCGCGATGGGTTTCAGGAAACATTTGTTCATAATGTATTATGTCTCTGTATGTAGCCACAAAACTACACGTCAATAGCTCTAAGAACACTAACGTATGATGTTCAATATCATGGTTTGAAAAAACAAAACAAAAAAGTGAGATGACAGGTTGTGGTTGTAAGAGAAGGCTAATTGCATGTTAACAGTCTTTCAACATTTTTGACTTGTGTTGACAGTGCCCAGCTTCGACCAACCATTGGTCAGCACTGCAGTTTTATTAATAATTGGCTGACTACTGGCTGACTGAGTTGAGTGTAGCTCAAATGACTTTTGATAGAGTGTAATCATAAAACTATCATTTGGCACATCACCTCAGGGCTTCAGCACACATTGGAATAAGATAGACACAGACACAGTCGGAGATCTCCGTCATATTTTACTTGGTCCAAGGAGCCAATGTCCAGCTTTACCTGAATCATTTTCTGGAGTACAACTCACTTTACATTGTCATTTATACAAGGAAACAGGAGAGACAGAGAAGCTAGCAGGGAGGCGTGACCAAAAGTACTTAAAAGTATCAGATTACTCTAGTAATCTATACTGAATGTAATTTATAACAGCGTACAGGCAGAGCAAACTGGGAGAGAGAACTCCAAGGCAGGGAGTGAACTGATAACAGAGGAATGCAAACATCTGTGGCTTTCATGGACCTGGTACAATAACAAAACCATCCAATATGAAGTGACAGGGAGATTGAATATACTTTATATTCAATTGAATGATTAATTAGTTGAACACATATTAACAAAATGAATACACATTAACCCAATTACTTTATGTCAGCATACTAAACATAAAAATCGGTTCCTACAACTTTACAGCCTAGCATGCTTGTCCAGTTCTCATGCTTGGTGTGGCTGCCGTCTGTTCTAGTACGATGACATTTTGAGAGAATCATAACATCCACATTATTCCCATGGAAATGTAACTGTTTTGTTGACACCCACATCCATGGCTCTGTATAGCTCTGCTCAATAAATATGGTTCAGTTGAGACCAGGCGGAACCAGAGAGACCACAAAGAGATCTAAATGTGTTTGACTTATCGGCGTGAATCAGTCTTGCTGTCTATAGGGAACACACAGAGAGGAAGTCCTTTATGTACTGTCTATGGCCTATAGTTACAAAAGGCACACACACACACACACACACACACACACACACACACACACACACACAAATCAATTGCAGATGGGGCTCCACAGAGATAGAACCATGTAATCAGTGCTGTTCTAAACACCACCTGTGCTCCACCAAATGTACTCCAGTCATATTACCAGAAAACTGGTTTGGATAAACAGCTGTGAGTAATCCTTCAACACCCCCCACCCTCTTATTCCGTTCTCCAAAACGAGAGGTGTGAGCCAAGATCAAGATCTGGGACACAACATCATGAATATTATTTAGCTGAGATTAATTCACCTTGTTATTTTATTAATACTATTTTATTATTTTTCTTTCTTTCTTTCTTTTACAATTGTTTCCCTCTGATAACTGACTGTATTCAGTATTAGAGGGTGAGATGTACAATTGGAACTTCAGTTTCCAGAACAGGTTATTTAACTTTTTTTCATTTGCCACTTTGCACACTCACATGTTGGTCCTGCAAACAGTCATGTGTGAAAAAGGCAGCCAATAACCAGACAAAACCATGCCTACCATCCTCTAGCCTGTACCGGAAGTCCTCGATTTTCTCATCTTTACCATCATCTTTATCTTTATGTTTAAAACGTGTGTATGTCTCCCTCTCTGTCTCCCTTCCTCCTCATCCCAGATGTGACCTTATGCGAGGAGGCTGTCTTCCAGTCTCTAGCCTCTCTGCACCTGTCTTCGGTGCCCCTGGAGAGACTGTTGGAGAGTCTTCCAGGGCGTCGGGTGGAGCTTAAGAACCTGGAGAGGTTGAAGAAGGCCTGTACTCCCCAGCAACAGGTCCTCCAGCTGCTCCGGCTGTGGAGAGAACAGAACAAAGACCAAGACAAGCTGTACGATATTATCCGAGGTCAGGAGGGCTGCAGGGGAGAGGATCATTCATCTGGTTGTGTACACTGTTTTTACACAACCACTGTTTTTACACTACTCATGTATGTGTTGTGTTGTGCCATCCCTTCCAGGTGTGAATCACTGCGAGAGGAAGGTCTCCCGTTGTGCTGGCCTGAAAAACCTGACCCTGGACGACCTCCTGAAGCTCACTGATAGCTTGCCGGGGATCAGAGTTCGCCAGGAGGATGTTCGGTCCATGGTCTCCTCCTGTAGGCCCCAGCAGCACATCCTGCAGGTCCTCCATCTGTGGAAGACGCTGAACTATGACCTGGACCTAGTCAAAGGTCTGTCTCACAGTCTGAGGGTTCTGCGTAGCCAGGAGGTGCCGCGCTCTCTGCTAAAAGCACTGAAGAAGATCAGCCGTGTCATAGGAACCACCTCGGCGCGCAAGATGTATGAGACAAAGTTTGTTAGCATGCTACAGGACGACTCGTGTTTTAAGGCTCATAAGCCCCATAATGAATAGGGCTCAGAAGACATAGAGGTTCAGACAAGCACAACGCACCCCCCCCCCCCCCCCCCCACACACACACACACACACACACACACACACACACACACACGTTCATCTTTTGATTAATTTAACATATCATAAAAGGAGTCAGATGCCATCAAACTATGACACTGATTGGCAGGGGGTCAAATTAAACAAGAGGTGGTGGAAATGTGAGTTCTTGCTTCACACTTCCATTTTCCACTCATACCCTTGAGACAACAATGGTATACATTGAAATACATGGAGTTTGCTGTAGCAGAAGAGATCTGATGTGACCCCTTTTCATATCCATGCCATTCCACATCATGCTTACAGAGAGACCAGTAATTGACCATAATCACACGGCGACCCAAGTATCACATAAGAGCAAAATGTCTGCTGTGTGAATATGGTCAGTATGAGAGAGAAGTGTTTTGAAGAGTGAATCTAAGGAGTCCTACAGTAAAATGTAATTACACAGCCAGATCCTGGCACAAAAAAACTAAAACAAAAATGTCAACAAAAACTTAAAAAAAAAAAAAAAAGAAACAAAAAAGGTTTCATGGGAACTGTTTGACCAGAGTCTGTGAAAAATGAAAACTATTTAAAATGTACATAGTACACTATTTTATGGGCAACCGGCATGTGTCGTTGCTTTCTCACTGTTCGAGAAGAAGGATTTGGTTTCATAATGAAATATTTTTCTATTGTTTTCCTTTGTTTGTTTGTTGGTTTGATTGTTTGTTCTGGACTGCTGACATGTAAAGCTCATCAGATATTTTTTTGTTATGTCAGCTTTTATGAATGTACAAAGGAGTGCAATTGTTTTCTATTTAAAAAAAAGTTTTACTTACTGAATATGCAAAAGCTTGTTTTATTATTTTATCAAAAACTGGATTCAGAATGCTGCATTTAATTTGTTTTATATTTGGTTTTATCACTTTTATATTATTCAATGTATGGGTCTTTATTGTATATATGCTTGAGTGTTCCTTTTTTAAGCTCTTGTAATATGTGAATATTAATGTCAAATGATTTGATTAAAATCAGTTTGTTAAATATTGTTTCCACTTGAATAATCAATAGGGAACTCTAGGGGGAGACAAATAGATTACCACATATTTGGATTCTGAAATATCCATTATGCACTGAGCATTTGCAAGGTCAGTTGAATTTGAATAAGAATATCTCTATTCTCTATCTAGCTAATCTAGCTCTCAGCTATAATCTATAAAGGAGAATTCTTATCTGAAACTATCGCATACTATCGTAGGTTGAGGGAACTTTTTTGACAGTCAGTTTCTGGTAAGAATTACATGTTGTATATGATGTTTTTATTGATGAGGTTAATGTGGGTAGGGAGAAATGACTGTTCAGAAAATGTTCTTTCAACAATCTCAGATGAAATCATTTGGATATGAAAATGAAAAACCTTTAAGTTCGTTACAATTTCCCTGTTAAATTGCATGTTGTAATTATTCATTAAATAAATATTTTTTATAAATATTAAAACCCAGTCTATATTGTACTGTTATCGCATTGATTTGGGGTTCATCTGCAAACACAATCAATTGAGCCGAGGTTAATAGGAGATGTCATAAAGTTACTTCACAGTGATTAAGAAGCTGTAATTGTTGTAGGTGAAGCATGGTGGTGGCAGCATCATGTTTGGGGTGGCTTTTCTTAAGCCGGAACTGGGGCTTTAGTCAAGGTGGAGGGAATTATGAATACCAGTCAAGTTTGCTGTCAAACCTTCAGGTGTCTGTTAGAAAGTTGATGAAGAGGAATTTAACCTTGAAACCATAAAAATCACCTAAAGTATACATCCAAATAATTAACAATTGAAATGTGTTGAAAATCTGTGGGGTGATCTGAAGAAGAGCTGTGCACAGGAGATGCACTCGCTCTTCCTCAGACTGAGGAAGAGCTTGTATGCACAAAACATCACCTTGATGGTAGTGCATGCAATCAGTTGTAGAACATTATCCAGTGTGCAGACTTTATTTCTCTTTTGTAAGACTATGCCTCTGACCTCAGCACCAGAAACCTCCGATTTTATTGCTTCAATGTGTGCGCTTTGTTTATTTTGGCCAGATATCCCAAGTCAAAATTGGTTGGACCTTTACAAAGCTATTCATGATATATTATACCCCCTACTGTAACTTCAGGGGGATTTGTAAGGGGAGTAAACTTCTCTGCACCGACCCAGCAGTGGCTAGCTCAAATTAAGCAGACGGGACAGGAGTGCTCAGGGGAACTTAGCCAGGCAACACGAAGCCTGGAGAAGCCGAGGATCAAACCGAGGACCATCTGATTCCCAGACGGCCTGAGCTATACTGCCACAACCACCAAACCTTGCCTACAGGTGAAGACAGGCATAACATCAGCATAGTAAGTATTCTGCATAATTTTCTGTCCACGGGCAGCATTGAAAGCGCAGGGGGAACGATGCACACTCGCAATTGCACACTGCTTCCCATCACCTAGATTCATCAATAAGTGGTGGGATGTAATTATAGAGCCTAGCATAATTATTTTAACCTAACGTGTTCAACCTTTTAAAGGAGTAGTTCACCCTCAAAAAATCGTCTTTTCTATCAATTACATACCCCCCTGAAGCCTTGAATGGAGATTTCTTTGTTTTTGTTGCATTCCTAAACCAATAATTCGATGACCGGGTCATCGGACAGTAGGAGACTCAATAGGAGAAAAAAATCTCCATGAATTCAAGTCTTCATGGGGTGTGTTATTGATAGAAAATACGATTTTTTGGGGGGTGAACCACTCCTTTAATTATCTCTTCCAGTTTAGTTTTGTAGGTCAATAAAGGCCCCATTCTATTCTATTTAATGACCTCACTAGCTATTTAAGTACTGTTTACTGCTTGTTACAAATAAAGGCACAAGTTAGGTCTACATAGATTGATGGCTAACTACCGTATGTTTTTTTGTTTTCAAATATCTAACCATCTGTTATCTATTTACCTTTCCCACTAATACCTTTAAGCAACAATGGGATACTTGGAGTTTGATCAGATGTGATCCCTTTTTATATCCACTTCATTCCACATCCTACTTAGAGAAATATGTCCTAGCAATTGCCAAACCAGTTGTTTCGGGGAGCATTTGTTTTGGTTCACTCAATGTCCAACGTATGTGCAAGGTTTTACAAGAAATGCATGTTTTTTTTTAAAAAAACACTAGAAAGAAGGCTTGCCAACAGTGAAGCCTTGAGCCTCATGAGGCGTCCTACCGGGCCAGAGGGCAAGCGAGTGCCCGTGCTCAACGGTCTTGTGTCGATGAGCAAACCGTTCATGTTGGCAAGCTATCGTGGACGGAATATAAACATGAACCAAAACATCGTCTCATCCGATCCAATCAAGCAATGAATGCATGTATTATTATTTATTTTTGTAACCTATTTTCCAACATTGTATATGAAGGTACTGACATGTTCCAGTGAATGTCCGTAGTAAAAATGGGGAGGCAAAATTATATTTTGCTCTGAAAGAATTGTTTAAATCGCTTTCTTTTGACAACCTGTACAGAATTTAACATGGAAGTGACCAAACCTAAAACCCTGACCCTAAAAGGGGAGTCTCCCTAATGTACTGTACATTTTATTTGTGATATTGACACAGCAACTAACACTACCAGACATTTTTCCCTTAAAATAATTAGTTTTGAGTATCAATATAGTATCGGTATAAATACAATCCTATTTATACCCATCCTAACAAAAGTAATCTTAATCTAATTTACACACAGCTGGGTAGTCCAACAAAAAAATAAAAGCAAAAACTCTAAAAAAGAAACAAAAAAAGTTTCATGCTCAAAATGTGCAGAGTACACTGTTCTGTGCAAAGGCATGTGTCTTTGCTTTCTCGCTGCTTGAGAGGAAGGATTTGGTTTCATAAAGAAATATTCTATTGTTTTAGTTTGTTTATTGATTTGATTGTTTGTTCTGGACTGCTGACAAGTAAATCTCAGTAGATTTGTTTATGTAAGCTTTTATAAATAATACAAAGTAGTGCAATTGTTTTCTGTAAAAGAAAAAAAGGTTTACTTAATATGCAAAAGCTTGTTTTATTATTTTATTAAAATTGATTCTGAATGATGCAAGTTCATTAAATGATATTTGTTTTATATTTGCTTTGATCACTTTATTATTATTAAATGTATGGGTCTTAAGTGTTCCTTTTTTAAGCTCTTGTAACTATGTGAACATTAATGTCAAAATCAACTTGTTAAATACATATATTACTTCCGCTTGAATAATCAAAAGGCAACTCTAGTGAGGGAGACAAAATAGATTACCACATAATTGGATTCTGAAATATTCATAACACTATACATTTGCCAGCAACCTGTTCAATTTGAACATAATGCATTGGTAACAGCACTCAGCTATAATCTATGTAAGGAGAAATCTTAACTGAAACTGTTGCATACTATCGTAGGTCATGTTTGTCTGAGGTTGAGGGAAACTTTTTGGCAGTCAGGTTCCGGTAAGAATTAAATGCATGCTGTTTTTATTTTATGAAATATCTTTCAACCATCTCAGATAAAACGATTCAAAAAAGTAATAATCTTAATCTTGAAAATGAATAACTTTAAAGTTTGTTTCAAGTTCCCTGTAAATTGCATGTTGTAATCATTCAAATTATACAATTTAATATTAAAACCCAGTCTATATTGTACTGCATACAATATAGAGTCTCATTGATTTTGTGTAGTTAATCTGCAACTACAATCAGTGGAGCTGAGGCTAATAGGAGATGCCATCAAGCACCAGATTTCAGAGCATGTTACTTCACAATGATTAAGCTGAAATTGTTGTATTGCTTTCTACATGGAATTTCCTCTATAGTATTTTATATAGCTCCATACCAGAGACCAGAGGTTCGAACCCTGTCTGAGGTCGACGTCAGCAAGAGCGAGCAGTTGCAATGGGTTCCTGACGCCAAATCAAATGGGTTCAGATCTGAGCCAACTTCAGCCAAGTCTCCTGCAGGAGGCGCGTCTCAAGCCTGGACAGGAGTCTCCGGGCATAAAAACAGATGATGATGACCAGAGACCGTCAATATCTGTCTCCTCTTCATTGCTAATGTAGGTAGAGATTGACTCCTGTTTCTGGCCTTGGTAGAATTGATTGATTGATT